>NC_036461.1:20181892-20500342 GCF_002775205.1 Xiphophorus maculatus
AACAATTCTGATGAAACTTGCTTTCTAAACTTCTTATTTTGTCGTTATAAAAAACACAACTGGCAAACATTTAAACATATTAAATCTGGGTTTCTAAATTTACAATATGACATGGTTGACATTTTGACAAATGGTACTAAAATGTCCTCCGGAAGTCCAGAGACTAAAGAAGCCTTATTAGAAATGCAGGTCAGCTAAACCGAACCCAGTTGAAACCATGTATTTACACTAACGGATCACAACATTCTGAAATGTTCCCACTAAGCTCAACAGTGCAACATTTCAACGTTTGGCATAATTCTGACAAAACAAACATGGAAATGAAACAAAACACGAATGAATAAATCACCATGTACCTCACATTGTTCTTTCACAGTTCTTTCAATGTTACCATTCAACTCGAAATGCGATTTAAGGAAGTTTTTTCAACATACCCATCAAAATTTCATGAATATGTTTATTAGTTCTTGTTTATTTATACTGTTATAAAAAGCATAACTGAGAGAAAACCTGTAAGCCACTTTGTAACTAATTTGGCTGAATGCTTAGGGTTATTGTCCATCTGGAAAACCCATTTGTGCCTTCTTTATCCAAGTGGTCACTACGGCCACACGCACTGGTTTTAGTTTCATCAGACCGCAGCACATCTCCAAAAATGAAGCTCTTTATCTCAGAGTTTATTTGCAAGCTGTAATCTCATTTTCACATTACTTTTGGACTAATGGCTCCTTCCTCCCTGAGTGGCCTGTCTGTGTCGGTACAGAACTTGTTTCAGTGTGGATGATGACACTCGGCATCGTGTCCAGCTTCAGCAGCTTCACAAGGTTCAGTTTTTCTTCTGGGGTTGATTTGTGCAGCTTACATGCAAAACCTTTCACCTCTTTGACACAGGAGCGGATGATGGTTGGACATTCTCATGCTGTTTATTCTCACACATGATTGTTTGAGCAGATGAACGTGGAACAGTCACTTCATTTTCTCGGTGCAGGTCGGATAACTGCAGATGTTTTCTGTGTGTGTGTGTGTGTGTGTGTGTGTGTGTGTGTGTGTGTGTGTGTGTGTGTGTGTGTGTGTGTGTGTGTGTGTGTGTGTGTGTGTGTGGGTGTGTGTGTGTGTGTGTGTGTGTGTGTGTACAGGAAGCTGGCGTAATACAACTATTATCCTGAACGTATAAAGGGAGGCCATTTTGGCTTCAGGGGATGTGAGCGCTATTCAATTTCTTGTGTTTTTATTTTGTTTTGTTTTTTCCGTCTTAAAGCTTGGTGGTAAAATATGAAACGTTCTGCCGTGTTCAGTGTTACAAATTCATCACCAACATTCTTGGGCTTTTTAAAAGCAACGCAGCTTGGGAGTAAAGGAATTTCTTAAAGGTTTGTTTCGAAGCCATTTTACTTGCTAAAACTTGTTGCTTTCTGCTTGTACATTAGCTGCATTTGGCTCAAGGCCTGAGGTTCAGTTTTGTAAAAACAACGTGTTTTTTTATATCCTACACTTTGAAGTAAGCCATCAGTGGACAGGACATGCTGTTAACATGCTTGATCATAGCCGTGTTTTGTATTCTTTATTTACTGAGCGTTTCTGTTTGGCTCACATTTCTGTAATTGTATTTTTTGCAGCTGTCTGCTGTTTTAACATATTTTTAAAGCTATTTATGCCTAATATATTTGCTGTACAAAAAAACTCATTGTTGACTCAAAGCCATTAAATGTAAAGACCAGATGGACATCTGTTCCAGCTTTGTTTTAACTGCATTGAAAACAGCTGAAATTGAAAATGATAAATGATGTGAAAGTCTCGGGAAAGCGTCCACTTCCTGTGATGACTGAACTCAGTTCTTTTATTCGTAAGGCAACAACTGTCTTTGCCTTTAGTATGTTTATAGTTTTGGACATGGGTTGTGAAATGGCAATACATAAATAAACCAAACTGAATCAAACTACCACCTTGGCAGTGGGATGAGGGTTAAACCAGCCTGAGCCATAAGCAAACTAAGCTCCTGGTTAGGGCCCCTAATTCATCAGAGAGCCTTAAAAAATGCTTAGTTTTCCCAGAGATCAGATATATGAAATTCTTATTAGTTTATTCAGAATAAGTATGTAATTAAATTTGACCTAATATTTCAGAATAGATAAAAGCTTCAAAATTGCCTAAAATTGGCAATTTTGCAGGTGCAAAAAATATAGTTTGATGGAAGAGGGCCCCCAAATAAAATGTAGTTTCAGGCCTCATACAGCTTTGGACCGGCCCTGAACTGGATTTAGCCTCATCATCAGGGTCTACATGCCTTCTTTAAAAAGAAATTAAAAGCCAGGATTGCTCTTACTAACGTCACAAGCTGCCTTTCTGTTTCAAGTTTTCTTTGCTGATATTTTTTCTGGTGTTGAAGTTATTTGTATTTCAATGTCGCGCCAGGAAAGAAATCTTCAGTCAGTAGCTGATTGTAGGAATGTTTCTGGACCAACTTTATGCATCACAGCTGGAGAAATGAACGACTGTTACCAATATATGTGTGTATTTAATGTACATGTACGCCAATAATGGTGCTTGACCCTTTATTAAATGTGGATTTCACAATTGTGTGTGTGTATGTGTGGCACTCTTTCTGATGTCTTTTGAGTTCAGCTGAGACCGGTATATACTGAGGTACAGTAGATCCTCTTTCACTGCACCTTAATAATAACCTAGCAACGGTTGTGCGTTCCCTATACTTTTTGATGAAATCTGATTTTATATGATGATTTCAGTGTCTCATACTCCAGTTGCAGGAAATACTGAGGCTTTTTAATACTTTCTGTCTGGCTGCATTTTCCAAGAGATGACTGATACCTATAATTACAGAGACCACAATTCATGAGACAGATGTTCATACAGTTCAGTAAGAGTTCAGCTCATCCCACTTCACCACAGAGCACATTTTGTTTGGAAAGAAGAGGTGGATAAAAGGCTGTGGGAACAAAATGAATCTGTTTGCTTCCATGGAACATTGCTGGCAGAGACACAGCCACCATAAATATGTATACATACATACATATAGATAGATATAGTATATATAATAAATTATTTCATTTTAGGTGTTGAGATGCAGTTAGTCAGTGTGGGGTGCAGCGCTGCTCGGCACCTCATCACCTCATCACCATTATGTCACAGTCAGCACAGCAGTGCTGCCCCAGGCCGGTCAGTCCAAGATCTAAGTGCCGATGGCAGCTATGTATCGTACTAGAGTTCCAAAAACAAAAGTTCTGCAACTCCCCCCACGAAACTGATAAATGCTACCACAGACATTCATTTGTCCATGTTGTCTTCTTTCCACCGGTATCTTCAGCTTTTGTCTTCAGTGACTTTTCTTTCAGTGACTTATCAATTAATATTTTTAAACACAATCCTTTGGTAAGCTTTGAGTTCATGCCAAGGCAAGTAAACTGTCATTTATACCTTTAGTACCTTGTGGTCCACAGACCACCAGGATCTCTGCTATTTTGCCGTTGTGTTTTGCCTTCCTGTGTTTTATCTTTAGGTTTTACCTTTTGTCTTTGCCTTATTAATTTAATTCTTCAATTTCTCTCATTTTTTTTCAGTTCATCACACTGGTTTGACTTCGGCTGCTTACTGTTTCTCCTAGCAGCAAAACTGTTTCTCAAGCCCAACTATGATCAGACAAGAACAAACTTACACTTTTTGGTCTACATGCAAAACACTACTTGTGGCCAAACCCAGACACTGCAGATCAATCTGGAAAAGAAAAGAAAATGGCATTGAAACATGGTGGTAGCAGCATCATGCTATGGGAATGCATCTCTTCAGCAGGGAAGGAAGAGGAGGGAGAAAACTAAAGACCTGAAACTGAGGTGGAGGTTTCCCTTCTAACAGGACAACTCCAAACCTACAGCCAGAGTAACAATGGAATGGTTTAGACAGAAAGTAGTTATGAGTTAGAATGGCCTAGTCAAAGTCCAAATCTAAATCCAAATGAGAATTTGTGACAGGATACGAAAAGAGATGTTTATATTTGCTCTCCATCTAGTCTGACTTTGGTAAAGACTGGAAATCTTTTAGAGACAAACCCAATAAAACCTTCAGCTGTAAATAAAGCAGAAAGTGGATGTACACCGCATTTACCCAGGTGGCTGAATGCAACCTCACATATTCCTAATCTTTCTTTGTAAAATAGAAAATGTAATACTTTTCCGTCACAATTAAGCCCCAGTTTGCAGTAATCTATCACACACAATCCAACTGAAATCTGGTCGGCAAATGAAAAAACTGTGAAAAAACTCAATGGGTGTCAATACTTTTGCAAAGCGCCAGAAAACTTTACCTCTACAAAAGCTTGATCAGCAAGAGGTGAGGCTGATACCAAATAAGGAGCCGAGTACAAGACTGCAGCATGCTGCTTTCGTTCTGCCTCCTACATGCTTTAACATGACATCATCCTTCCACCAAACACCAAGAAATAAAATCCATCTGACGTGATGGATCCACTCCACAGATCTGAGGAGCCTCTGCAAAACTAGTTCAGATCAGACAAAACACAGAATAGATCCATTTTCTCTCTCTTTTTTTTGATTGTTGCCAAATGAATTGAGAATAAATAGAAATAAGGCGCTGACTGTCTGTGTTATTTAAACACTTTATTTAAAAGTTAAAGAATTACAAAGAGCCCAGCGAACACTGAAACAACTTCTGGCCTGCTGTGTTCTTTCTTCTTTTTTTCTGTGCAGTTGAAGAAAGGAAAAACGGAATCTGCAAGCACACACACACACACGCACACACACCCACACACCCCTCCCCCCCACACACACACAGGCTGTCAGCTCGGGGATACAGGGAATAAATCATAGTTGTGTTACAGGAAACACTGAAAATCCTTGAGAGTGCCCTTCAACACTTCACATAAACACCAACCCATGCACACACACACACACACACACACACACACACACACACACACACAGAGAGAGACACTCTGCAGCACTTCCTTTATCTCCTTCAGCACCTTCAGACCCACATTCCCCACTTTGCTGGTGTTAACGGGTCAGACCAGAATCACTCTCTAGACGTCTCCTCCTTTCATCAGGAAGAGTTTTTATGTTTTAGACAGAAATAAAACAGAATCAGTTTAAGCAACTCCATGTTTATGTGCATGTAATTCAATAGGATGTTTCCTGTTCCATAGCTTATCGTGAGTTATGTCTAGAATCAAAATGGCCGATTGATTTCCTGTATAAAACCACCTCCTGCTGTCATCCCAACCTGCAGCATGTCTTCTAGTTTACTGCACTTCTCCTCTTATTGCACTAAATAAGTCAGGCGGTGTGTTTTAGAGAGAAAACAAAAAATGTAATGTCATTTGATGTGACTATGATTCATGCCTGAATGGGCTGACAATAACTGAAGTCTTTGTGTTTTCTGAAAGTCTTTAGCAAAGAGAATTTTTGATTTTTGAAAAAAAAATGAAGCTACAAGAATTTCCACACCACTCCAACTCTCTTTGTAACCATAGTTACTGTGTCTCTCACTGCCGCCTACACAATGCACAAAGGATACAACACTGGAGGATTGCTGCTGACCTGACCGCTGCAAGCAACATTTATTGATATAAATTACAGAGCAACATGATTGTTCACATGTTGTGGTTTCTGTCTGACTGCAGGAACTCAGGGCTGATGTCCCTGCAGCTGTTTACCATCAGTCTCCTCTTTTGTGTCACAAAGTTGAGTGTTTTTCTATGTACAATAACATTTTGTATTAATCAATCAATCAATCAATCAATCAGTCAAGTTTGTTTGTATAGCGCATTTCAAAGCAGTTCAAAGTGCTCTACATCATGACAACATAAAAACATCATGAACGCACCACAATTTCACAATTTTCAACAATTGTGAAATCAGGAACAGACATTACATTTTGTCAAGTGTCTTTGTTAAAATCATCAACACACATCAAATGTTTTGGTTAATATTTCATTTATTATGGTTCAAAAGCAGCTCTAAACCGGAGGGGATTTAGCCTTGATTTAAAGGAACTCAGTGTTTCGGCTGTTTTGCAGTTTTCTGGGAGTTTGTTCCAGATTTGTGGTGCATAGAAGTTGAATGCTGCTTCTCCGTGTTTGGTTCTAGTTTTGGATGGTGAGCAGAACCAGAACCAGAAGACCTGAGAGGTTCTGGAAGGTTGATACAACAACAGCAGATCTTTAAGCTGTTCAGTGATTTATAAAATAACATCAAAATTTTAAAGTTTATTCTCTCAGTAAAGGACTACAGAACTGGGTGGTGTAGAACTCAGTGATGTTCTCTATCTTCCTGGTTTTAGTTAGAACAGCAGAGTTCTGGATCGGCTGATTGATTTTTTAGGCAGACCTATGAAGACACTATTGCAGTAGCAAACTGTGAAAATGTTATTATTATTAAGGGGGCGACTGTGGCTCTTTGGTAGAGTAGTCGTCTTGCGATCGGAAGGTTGTAGGTTTGATTCCAGCTTCCTCCTGCCACATGTCGATGTGCCTCTGGGCAAGGCACTTAACCCCAAATTGCCTACCGATCTGCGTATCGGTGTATAAATGTGTGTGTGTTTGTGAGTGCGACTGGGTGGATGTGACTCTAGTGTAAAGCGCTTTGAGTGGTCAAAATGACTGGAAAAGCGCTATATAAGTTCAGTCCATTTATTATAGATAAACGCATGAGTTTCTCTAGATGTTGATGCTGTTCTATACTGATTAGGCTAAAGGCATTTCAAACTTTCAAAGAGCCAAAAGTCATTGTGCAACAAACAAAAAGGAAATCATTTAAACAGGGGTTCAATCAAATGAGACAGTGTGTGTATGTGTGTGAGCCGTGATGCTGCAGTCCATGCCTTGTGAATCTGCCCCAAATGTGAATTAATTTTGCCTTATAATCATCTTAAGGTCGCAGTTATCTCTGTTGCTTGTGTCTTTTGTTTTATACATTTTCCCTCCACTCAACTTTCCATTCATAAGCTTGCATATTCTATGAGAAGGCAGTTTCTTTTGCAATGACCTTTTGTGGCTTACACTTTTTTATGGCAATTAACAATCAAAGAGACCAACATCAACTGTTATGGAGAGTGAACTAAAAAAACTTTATCAATCAGTTTGATCCGTTTCAGCCAGTAAATATTTTCTGGAAAGACATAAATTTACTACCTAATTTGGAAAGCAGACTTACTTCTTTAGAAATATTTCAACATGGTCAATTATTATTGTATCCATATTTCCTTAAAGGAATAGGCCTGTCGCGATAAACGATAAATCAATTAATCATACGATGAATTAAAACTATCGACGTCATTTTAATTATCGGCATTATCGTCTCTTCCAGCCTTTTTCTCTTTCTGTTGATGACACCAAATGAAAAAAGGCTCAACTCCGGTTCTCTCCACTGACTCTCCCTTCCTCATTTCCTTAGTGTAAAGCCCAGCGCACACGACACGATCTTAGAGCTGTCGGCCGATAGTCGGCCCATTTTCAAAACCTGACAGATCACACATTAGCCGACAGAAATCCTAGGTATAACAGTTCCATCGGGTTCGTTCCTGCCCTGTGGTGTCCAACAATGGGCACAAAATAATGGCTACAAGTCCAGTTAACTAATTTTAAAACCAGGTATTAATCAATGCTTTACTACAATCTACCTGCAATGCATGTAGCTAGTGTCAGCGTAAAGTCCTGACTGAATGAAAATCATTAGAACCTATTTACGTCACGTTAACGAAGAACAGCTGAAAAGTTACCGGGTTTATCAACTGCGGTAGCAATTTCGCTCCAACTCCTCCTCTTGTCATTTCTATATTCTTTGCATGTTGAATAAACATTAATGTTGTTTCCACATATCATCTCCAATGTCCGCTGGACTTCGGGTTGCGCCTCATAAAGCACGAGGAGAATCCGCGCTTTCTGATTGGCTGCCTGTCACATTCAACAGGCTGCGTTAAGATCCCAGTTGGGGAAAAACCCCTGATTTAGATGATCGGAGCGGCAACAACAATCTACCATAACACACCACACAATCTTAGAAAGACCAACGATCTAAGATTGTCATAAGGGGAAAAATAGGAGCAAAAAATCATGTAGTGTGAATTATTGCATCAGGTAGTCGATGTGCCCATCTTCTCTATTTAAATCTGATTATTACTGAAGGGCAACATAATATACAGACTTCATAATCTGCCCTCTTTTGGTTGAATGCAGTATTTATTACCACTTTGGCTTTATGTTTAGGTTTTTTCAGGTGTATTTTTTGTTAATGGAGACTGAGAATCCATTTTATTTTTGTTTTGTTTATTTTGTTTATCAGTTTCAGTGTTAAATGTTCTTTTGAAAATAAAGTGTATCTATCTTTGGCAGGAAATCACATGCATTATTACGTCATTTTCATTACATCAGTGTAAAAAGGTCTTCAAACAATATTATCGTTTATCGCAATAATTTTTGAGACAATTAATCGCTCAGCAAAATTTGTTATGGTGACAGGCCTAATGATTATTCTATTTCACATATTAAAAATCCTTTTTACGTGGTCTTATGTAATATTCAAATTTCTGGAAAACAATCATCAGCTTTACGCCATATTTATCAAAATGAACCAAAACAAGAGCTTATGTAATACATGACCTCATTTTTTGAACAAAATGACTGAAATAGTGAAGCGTTATTTCGTTTTGTTGAAGCACATCCGGATATTGGTTGTGCTGAATCGTTGTTTGCCTGCAGGGGGCAGTAGTGTATCCGGGAGTACCTCTGCTGCTCGCGGGTCGCAGAGGAAGAAGCAGCTGCTCTCTGCTCCTCGCTCGGTGAACGTTCATTCTTTCCGGAGAAGATGGCGGACCTAGAAGGTGAGTGTGCAACACATTCTGTGAGGCAGGGTCAGTTTTTACTTCTCCCGGTCAAATAACGATGTTTTAACGCCTTCTCTTAGCGCGGGGTTTTATTGCCAGTCAGGCGTCTCTCTCTGTAGTTCGGCTGCTTTTATTGTAGCGAGGAAAGCGGGTTTGGGAATTTGGTCAGAGGTGCAGCTTAGATTAACTGGTGTTTTTGCAGCCATTCTGCAAAACAAATCTCATCCAAATCTCGGTATTTAGATCAGCGTTCTGCGATGAAATAGCGCGGCGTCTTTTATTAGTCGTGATTTGGGCGCGCGAGCTGTTAATGCGTGGAACAGGAAACACGTGGCGAGTCATTTTGATCAAGCAGGCTCTAAACTGTAAAAACCAATTATATGAAATTGATTGCATTGCTATTTTGAAAGTGACAGTGTTGTTTTACTGTAGTTTGGTCTGTTGTGGTTATTGACCTGTAAAATACAAACTAGATCAGCGCCGCTGTGTTTCTGTGGAAACGATGTTTCAGAAGTAGCAACTCTTTCAGTGTGGGGTTGCATGTTTAGTGGCCTGTTAGCTGGGAGCGTTAGCCACCACGTGTTGCAAGCACGTGGAGACACCACTTGGGCCTCTGCTTAGAACCCACGAAGAAGAAGCTGAAGTTAGCGTTGATAGCAGGATTTCCGTGGCGTCCTCAAAGCTTTCAATTTAATTAAAGCAATAACAACTATATATAAACATTGACATTTATAATGCGCTTCCTCTGGACACCAGTCATATGAAGAAGTATCAATTGTATCACTAAACTGCTCACAGTAACTGCATTGAATTTATTAATACACTTATTGACTAAAAATTGAAATAAATAAATGTCAATTATAACAATACGAGCATTTTTTTAAATGTTTTTAAATATACATTTTTAAATGTTACTAATTGAAGTTTATCAGGTCTTATTGAATGTGAATAAACGGGAAACTTGGCTGATGACTTCTTTTCAGTATTTGTTTTTAAACCAGTTTTTTTTTTTTTTTCAGCTTCAGCAAAGAAAAAGAAGAAGTCGAAGAAAGTTTTGGAAGAATCCGTTGGGGTTAGTAGAAAAACTTGACTTGAAGCTTCAGGTTTTCAGAGCCCCTCCCCTGACTGTTTCTGAACAGTCTGCCTGTGTTTCCTAGGAGATCCAACAGAGTGGAGACTTCTTCATCCAGCCAGAGTCCATCGCTCCCTCCCTGGACACGTCACAGTGGCCCCTCCTACTGAAGGTCAGGCCCCAGGTGTTCCTGCCCTGATCGGGGGGGGATTTTAGTTTTTATTTGATGTTTCAGAGCCATGTGAGATGATGAAGCGGTTTATCCATTCTCTGAGTGCCGCCGCCCCGTTCAAGTTGCTGCCCTTGCTTCCGTTCTGGGGCGGGGGCCGCTCCATGGGGGGGCTGGAGTTTTCCCGGCGTTCTGCCGGGTTACAACCAGCAACCTCACGGGGTGTGACTGGACGGGGCCGCGGCCAGGACGACTTCCTGTTCTGATCACATTTAAATAATGTATTCATAAAGCAAGTTATTCAGCTGTATGTAATTATTTTTTTAAACAATTTAAAGACATTTCCTGTTTTTCCTCCAGAATTTCCACAAGTTGAATATCCGAACAGCTCATTACACGCCCATCCCGTGCGGCAGCAACCCTCTGAAGAGGAACATCACAGACTATGTCAAGTACGGTAACGTCACCCTGAGCTTTCTGGGCCGGTTCTGTCCCAGACCCGGTTCTGACGGCGATGCGTCCGCTCCACCAGGTCGGGCTTCATCAACCTGGACAAACCGGCCAACCCGTCGTCTCACGAGGTGGTGGCGTGGATCCGGAGGATCCTGCGGGTGGAGAAGACCGGTCACAGCGGAACCCTTGACCCCAAGGTCACTGGCTGCCTGATCGTCTGCATAGACCGAGCCACGCGATTGGTCAAGTCCCAGCAGAGTGCCGGTGGGTTCCCTTCATCTGCTGCCTATGATTACTGTTAGTCTGCATGAGCCACGTCAAACAACCGCATCATCAGGACAGAGTATGGCTTAGAATTAAAATCCCCCATTTTTTCCATACTTAGTCTCATTTTAACAAATTTCTTTTCTCACTTTATTTTCTCAAGGTAATTACAAATGACAGAAAATATTTCCAAAAACTGCCTTTTATGTCAGTCATTCTATTTATTTGACTTGAATTCAAAGGCCGATGCTGTGTGTGACACAGATGCTGTGTCACACGCTGGCCAAACAAGATGGCCGCCCCCGGTGGCATTGTCTGAACTACGGAAACCAGATTTTCCAAAAAAAAAAAATCTTGAAAAACAGAAGATGTGATTAATCAGTAAAACAGACGTACTGCTCAGTGAAATATGACAATGTTTCCATTTAAAATGTGGTGAAGGTCATGACCTTCTGATTCCAGACCTCTGCTCTGATTCCAGGTAAGGAGTATGTGGGAATCGTCCGGCTGCACAACGCAATCGAGAGTGAGCACGTTCTGGCCCGGGTGAGCCTCCACTTTGATCAGACTGTGCTGGACTTATAAACTTAATTAGTTTGAATGCAAATATAACATAGTGTCATATGACACAGTTAGAGAAGATGTTGATCGCTGCTGACTGGTCGTCCACAGGCCCTGGAGACGCTGACCGGAGCGTTGTTCCAGCGTCCACCGCTGATCGCTGCAGTGAAACGTCAGCTGAGAGTCCGGACCATCTATGAGAGCAAGCTGGTAGAGTACGACCCAGAGAGGAGGCTGGGTGAGGAGCTGCTTCTTACTCCAGTTCATTCCAACTTGTCCAGATGAAGCCTAGAGCCGTCCTGAGTCAGAACCAGGCGGACTGCTGTGGCAGTCGTCTTCACACATCTGCCTCCATTTAAATCTGTCTGTCCTTCCCAACAGGCATCTTCTGGGTCAGCTGCGAGGCCGGGACCTACATCCGGACCCTGTGCGTCCACCTGGGGCTGGTGCTGGGCGTCGGGGGGCAGATGCAGGAGCTGCGGCGGGTCCGCTCCGGAGTCATGGGAGAGAAGGTGAGGAGGAGTTCTGGTTCCAGCCAGAGGTCCAAAGCGTTGAGTCCAGCTCTGCTGTTCAGTGCCGAGTTGTTAATTAGCCTTTGGAAGAAGGAAGAGCAGCGGAGACACGGCGGCCGGAGCGTCCCGACCGCCGAGGCTCAGAGCTGCCAACAACGCTCATGTCCAGTGTGGCTGTATGCTTGCAGGACAACCTGGTGACAATGCACGATGTTCTAGATGCCCAGTGGCAGTTTGACCACAACAAGGACGAGGCGTACCTGAGGAGAGTCATCTTCCCTCTGGAGAAGCTGCTGGTGTCGCACAAGCGGCTGGTGATGAAGGACAGTGCGGTGAGTCTTCCTCCCTGGAAACAGGCTCAACTTCCTGTTCACGTTTGTTTGTTGGGATCTCCATTAGCCGTTACCATGACAATCTCTACTCTTCCTGGCATCCACAACATAAAAAAACATTAGTTACAAAAACGGTTCCACACACAATATAACATTAGTAACGTAGAATGTTGATTCATAAATGACGTTTAGAACACCAGGGTGTTATAAACTCGGAAAATGAGTAATAAAGCATGACATTGTTCAGAGTTCAAAGCATAGAATTAGACTAAATAGTTCAGCACCCATTGAACAAGAACATTCACTGATGCCCCTTCTGGAATTTCTTTTCAGTGTCAGGACTGATACAGATGTTAATATCAGATCAGTGTCTCTCTAAAACAGGTCTGGTATTAAAATAGTGTGAAGTTTGACTGAATAAAAGTTGGTTGTGTAAAACATTTAGTGTCTTGGATACTATTTTTATAAAAAAAAATCAAAGTGCAGTGTGAACCTCATCCTGCTGGTTTTTGGATCAGTTCTGTGGTTGTGACCTCTGACCCCACTCCGTCTGCAGGTCAACGCCATCTGCTACGGCGCCAAGATCATGCTGCCCGGCGTGCTCCGCTACGAAGACGGCATCGAGGTCAACCAGGATATCGTCGTTATAACAACCAAGGGCGAGGCCATCTGCACAGGTGAGAGCGGGTTGGTCAGTGGGTTGTCATGCCGACGCCACATGATGATATGAGTAGATGCAGCAGCTTCCGGGCCGTGATGACCTGCTATCTATCACCCTTACCTGATGGCTCCTCAGTTAGCCTGCCGTCTGGTCAGACTGACCGGTAACCAGACTGAAGCCTTTCCTCTCCTTGCAGCCGTGGCTCTAATGACCACAGCGGTGATCTCCACCTGCGACCACGGAGTTGTAGCCAAGATAAAGAGGGTGATCATGGAGCGGGACACGTACCCCAGGAAGTGGGGCCTGGGGCCCAAGGTACAGAGGAAGAGCCTTCAGTTGTCTAATGGTGTTTTTCTAAGTGATAGCCGCCAGGCGGCGCTAGAGAGGCCTCAGAAAGTTGGAGGGAAAAACAAAATGGAACATTAATTTATAAATAAAATTAAAAAAAGGTTAAATCTGTTTTTCAATTATCATTAAATATAGGTTAAAGTAACTTATTGAAATGTTTACTTTTGTCTTTCTGGAAGTGTTCGCAATATTTTTATTATTATGATTTAAGTGATAAGAACTATTTACGACTTGTATCCCTACAAACACAAATGATGCTCTTGAAAAACCTTCTCATTTGTGACGAGTTTCTTTAGGACACCAGTCACTTCAAGGAGAGAGATTTATATCACTAAACTGCACAAAGTAACTGCATTTAATCATATTTTCAAATGTATTTCATTATGTAATGATATTCATAAAATACTGAAAATATATCCTAAAAACCACAAATATTAAACATTAATTGAAATTTCTTGCTACCACAATAATACATTTATCTCAAATGATGATGTGATGAATTTCCACCCCTAGTGGAGATTAAATAGAATTTGATGTGATGTAAATTGCTACATATTTTCCAATCAAAAGTTTTTTAGGTAATGCCATAAACATCATATTCCTGATTTTTTTTTTTTTTTTTAAATCCACCACAGACAATATGGGGCAGCATTTATACTTAATTATTGAATAGTTAATACAAGCTCAAAGCACTGGTGTGTTTGTGTGTGTGAACCAGGTTTTTTATACCATTGTGGGGACAAATCCTGGTCCCCATGAAGGGAACTGCTGTTTTTGTGTTAGGTTTAGGTAGGCCTGTCGCGATAAACGATAAATCAATTAATCATACGATAAATTAAAACTATAGACGTCATTTCAATTATCGGCATTATCGTCTCTTCCAGCCTTTTTCTCTTTCTGTTGATGACACCAAATGAAAAAAGGCTCAACTCCGGTTCTCTCCACTGACTCTCCCTTCCTCATTTCCTTAGTGTAAAGCCCAGCGCACACGACACCATCTTAGAGCTGTCGGCCGATAGTCGGCCCATTTTCAAAACCTGACAGACCACAAATTAGCCGACAGAAATCCTAGGTATAACAGTTCCATCGGGTTCGTTCCTGCCCTGTGGTGTCCAACAATGGGCACAAAATAATGGCTACAAGTCCAGTTAACTAATTTTAAAACCAGGTATTAATCAATGCTTTACTACAATCTACCTGCAATGCATGTAGCTAGTGTCAGCGTAAAGTCCTGACTGAATGAAAATCATTAGAACCTATTTACGTCACGTTAACGAAGAACAGCTGAAAAGTTACCGGGTTTATCAACTGCGGTAGCAATTTCGCTCCAACTCCTCCTCTTGTCATTTCTATATTCTTTGCATGTTGAATAAACATTAATGTTGTTTCCACATATCATCTCCAATGTCCGCTGGACTTTGGTTACGCTGTGTCAGCTGTTTGGGATTCCCCAACGTAATTTCCCCTCAGAAAACAGGGAGGAGAATCCGTGCTTTCTGATTGGCTACCTGTCACATTCAACAGGCTGCGTTAAGATCCCAGTCGGGGAAAAACCCCTGATTTAGATCGGAGCGGCAACGACCATCTACCATAACACACCACACAATCTTAGAAAGACCAAAGGTCTAAGATTGTCATAAGGGGAAAAATAGGAGCAAAAAATCATGTAGTGTGAATTATTGCATCAGGTAGTCGATGTGCCCATCTTCTCTATTTAAATCTGATTATTACTGAAGGGCAACATAATATACAGACTTCATAATCTGCCCTCTTTTGGTTGAATGCAGTATTTATTACCACTTTGGCTTTATGTTGTTTAGTTTTTATTCAGGTACATTTTTTGTTAAAGGAGACTGAGAATCCATTTTGTTTTTGTTTTTGGTTGTTTTGTTTATTTAGTTTATCAGTTCCAGTGTTAAATATTCTTTTGAAAATAAAGTGTATCTATCTTTGGCAGGAAATCACATGCATTATTACGTCATTTCCATTAAATCAGTGTAAAAAGGTCTTCAAACAATATTATCGTTTATCGCAATAATTTTTTGAGACAATTAATCGCTCAGCAAAATTTGCTATAGTTACAGGTTTAGGTCTAAGGTGTGAATTGTGTTTTGGTTAAGGTTAAGGTCAGGGTTAGGCTTTAGAAAATTATTGGAAATCAATGTGAAGTCCCTATAAGACACGAAAACACACCTGTGTGTGTGTGTGTGTGTGTGTGTGTAACCTCTGGTCTGATGTTGTGAACCAGGCGAGCCAGAAGAAGATGATGATTCAGAAGGGCCTCCTGGATAAACATGGTAAACCCAACGGCAGCACGCCTCAGGACTGGAAGGACCAGTATGTTGACTACAGGTACCCTGCACTCACTGCTGGCCCCTGCTGGTGGCCCCTCTCACTGCAGAGAGTTATCCCTCTCTGAGCTGCCGTGCTCTCTGAGGGAGTCGCTCTGCTACATGAACTCTCTGCCCGGAGCCTCGGCCCCTGGCCAGCAGCAGCTGAGGGCCCCGCTCCCCAGAGAACAGTCTCAACTGTTTCAGGCCCTGAGGCAGTTTAACATCAACATGTGTTTTTCTCTGCAGCGCCTCCGGTGTGGCGGCCTCAGGCGACGCCTCTGCTAAGGTGAGATCACTTTATCACTTTAGAACGGTGGTCTTTAGGTGTGTTGTCATAACAAGCTGCCTGTCCAGCAGCAAGATAATACGGCAAGCTAATTTATCATTTAATTAATCAACATTTCCTTCACTACCATTTACATTATCAAACCCTTCATTGTTAGTTCTAGATGGAAGGCGTGTATTTGTGGATAAATGCTCACACATACATTACGAACGACATGGCGAAATGTTAGCTTCTGGTTAAAGTTTAAAACTTCAACAGGAAGTAATCATCTCTCACAGCTGGGAGTCCAGACCCGGAAGCAAAGTGTAGAACAGGGCTGTGGATTTTAGGCTGGAGATTAAAAAAAAAAATTTTTTTTTTTTTTTTTTTGAGGCTGAACAGAAAATAATCCGTTGCTCCCATGAAAGAATAATTTAATGACTTTTATTCAAATTGGAATGGCAATTTATTTATTTTGGATTCAGAAAAATTGTTTGCTTTTCAAATTGATTAATGGATATTTAGTTTAAAGATCGTCTCGTCATATTAAATATCTTGTCATGTTTGAGGCAGGATACTGTCTGTACACCGTGAATTTTTTTTTACACAGTAAATTTTTCCTGAAGTTTGATCAGCTGTGATTGTGACGTTCTTGCAGAGGAAGAGAGAGTCAGCGGAGAGCGACGGTGAGCCGGCCCAGCCCAGCACGCCGTCTGCTGAGGACATAAAGAAAGAGAAGAAGAAAAAGAAAAAGGAGAAAAGAGCAAAACTAGAGGAGGCAGAAAAGACAGAGGAGGAGCCCGACACGCCGGTGAGTTGAAGTGGATCTCCTCAGTCTGTGGATATGATCTTTTACCAGAACTGAGTGAAGTGTGTGTGATCCAGGTCGCCGAGAAACCCAAGAAGAAGAAGAAGAAACAGAAGGAGAGCGAGCCGGCGGAGTGAACGGCGCCTCGTTCTTCCAGCCAGCCAGCTGGAAGTGAATCTCAGCACAATGTGCTGCAGCAGCTGTACTGTTGGACATGAGGACGGTGTTAACTATGGACATGAATGGAGGTCTGTCTCAGTACCAGAACAGTCCAGAGGTCTGGTTCAGTTCAGTCCTGTTCCAGCAGCTGTACTGGTTTTCTCTCTGCCTTCCGTCCTCAGACAGGACAGACCTGCATGTAGTCGACATGGAAACGGAAACGCCCTGCTCTGTTCATGGAGGTGAAAGAACACATTTGCTCGTGAAATCTATCAATTTATTTCAATCTGTAAATATTTAACTTTTTTATTTTGAAATAAAAATGTATTCTGTATTTGTCCTCGCTGGTTTTTCAGAGAATGTGTCAAACTGGTGATGTCTGTTCTTTAATCTGGACTCCTGAAGGGGCTGCTTCTGATTTAACTAGATCAATTTAGTATGGAAATTCTCAATATTTGAATTTTCAGCTTTTAACTGGAATCATTCTGTATAAACAGATCAGAGCAGAAATAACAAGTCATGAATTAAACTCCAGGCAAAATGAAAAAGCCAAAAATGAGCATAAAACAATTTGTGCTTAAAATCAGGGTTGAACTGATTACTGCCAACACGTCACTGGAGAAATGAATAAATAAATTTTTATGGATTTGGTAGTGTAGAAAAACGACAGATTTAACACAACTGCATTCTTTAATTTTTTTGTTAGAGGTTGTCCTGGAGAGGAATAACCAGTAAACACTTTTAACTAGTGGAGGGGCCGAAAAAATAGGACAACCTGCATTTCTGCAATATACTTTGACAGGCGAGTATTTAAAACTGACAACACTGAAAAATGCTAGTAATTCATGGAATCACTGATGATACTTCAGTTATTTAAAAATATTTCAGTAAAGGAACAATTAAAATGGTCAATGAGTTTTTAAAGTGGAGGATTTTGTGTCAGGCCATCAGAAAGATGGTTGGAGTTTGAGAAAGGATTTAAAGATTCCACACTGAAATCAGCCGTTCCACTGTTTATTGTCCCACTGGTGGAATTTTGTTGCAACAGCAGCAAAGTGAGTAGATTCACACAGACATAAACAGAATGAAGCCTAATAAGCTGTACAGTAAATGCAAAAACAGTACTGTGCAGTTAAAGGGACAGTATTTATTTTCCAACCATATTGGGCCATTTTATGACAGTTACCTTCAGCTGTAATAAGAATGTATATGGGATATGACAAATTAGACTGTAATTTAATGCCTTGAAATAGGGCCTCCGTCTCTTTAAAATCCTGTTTGTTCTGAAACTTCCTTCAGGAAGTCGTCACAACATGGCTGCTATTAACCATTAACAAGATGTTTGCTAGTTGTTTGCTAGCATTAGAGCCCTCACTCAGAAGCAGAGTGAGGGCTCTAATGAGGCAGCTTGAAAACCTCCAACCAGGCGTCTTCCACAGCTCAATGGTTGCCATGGAGATTGAAGGATTACTCCAACATTCATGAAAGATTCAAACCAACACTCCAGATGTTTTTGATGTGGGAATAACATAACATGATGTAAAGCTAAAAAAAGTCCATTTAACATAATACTTCCCCTTTAAGAGACCAGGTAATTGATTTAATCTGTGTAACTTCATTAATGAACTGAAGTGTTTATTTTGTCAGGACCAACCAAGGACAATTAAAGAAAAAAACAAAACAAGGAGAGGCTAGAGTCATTAAAAAGTCCACATTTATTGAGGGCTCCTTCATTGGGAAGATTTAAATAGAGGTATGAGGTCCAACAAGAGTCAAAATGTGAGTCATACTTAGAAATAATAACCAGAACCACGCAGGAGAAATATTTACAAAATATAGTTTCTTTTTACAAGATTTAGATACATAAAAAATAAAGTACTTTACTGATGACAAAAACAAACATATTTTCCAGAAAGATCTCGTTATTGTCTAGAAAAAATAATTTGAGTCTTCCCAGTGATTTTTTCCCCCAAATAAAAATAAATCAAAGAAGAACAGACCAGTTGTTAGAAAGGCTGTGATACTGAAACATCTACCAGCCCTGGGTCCTCCAGCAGAACCTTAGATCCCAGCCACCCACCTGTGGCAGGTCAAATGACTTAAAAAGTAAATATGTATTTAGATATTTTTTCAAAGTACATGAAATGCTACTGTTCCATTCCAAATGGGGTAACCTAACTGAAACAAGTTACACTTTCAAAATAAAATACCCAACAATGGTGGTTATTCCTGGGAAGGGTTTCAGCAGGAGCTGAAAAAAAGAGAAAAAAACAAACCAAGTAGGTGAGTACAGATGTATCAGCTCCGATTTCCTTCATTTAGGGAGACCAGTTGATGTGTGAGAAACTGATCTGATCTTCCTCTGAAAACCAGCCTGTCTCCTGTTGATCTGCTGTGACAGACGGCCGGCCCAGCAGCTCCCCCTGTGGATGGTTAACAGCCACTGCGGATCACTAAGCCACTTCTCAGACAAAACTATAGGCAGGCCAGGCCCTTTAAATATCAGTGATCAGCCAAAAACTGCAACCAGTGCAATCAAACTTCAACACAAACATAAAGCACATAAAGGTTCTTCATTAAAAACATAAAAGAGTGTAAAAGAAAACTTCAGGCACTAGCAGGTTTATTTAGCACATTGTATAAAACAGACATCTTCTAGAGAGCTGTTTGTTTTTAGTGTTTGATGATGTATTAAGAGGTAAACGTAGAAAAAAATGAGCTAGACGAACTCTGTCAGGTATCTTCCTCTGAATGTGGTCCAGGTTTTCTGGCTACATGCAGAAGATGAGCGATCTGGAAAAAACAATCTGCCAGGATCACCTGAGGTCTGCAGGACTCCACTGTCAGCGCCCCGTCATCCGACAGCGAGCACCAAGCTGCACGACGCTCATGAGACTGTGGGTTGTGGGTCTGATTCCAACTGGCCAAGGCACTTAATGCACAGTTGGTGTATAAATTCATTCCATTTAAAATTAAATCTGGATACATGAATCCAACATGTAAAAAATTGATAGTGAGGCATAAAACAATGAATTCCAATCAGAAGTGCAGACATTCACTGAGCAAAAGGAACAACCAACCTCAGCACCGCTCAGCTGCCTCACTAAGTCTCTGCCACCTTTCAGATTTCTTCTGCTTTTGCATTTTCGTCATATTTTAATATCAAAGATAAACGAGTGAATACAGGAAGCAGCTTGGATGTGATGATTACATTTATCAAGGGAGCCAAAACCATCCAGACCCAGCGGGCCCTGTTAGCACCACCAGGCCTGATAACTAGTTGTCCTTCACTTACTACCAACAGCTGCCATCAAGTGTTTGTGATAACTGGTAATCACATCCAGTTATGGCTGTGGATGAATTACGACCCACTCTGCTTTGCCGGAATTGGTTTAATTCAGCCATTTTAGAGGCTTTTCAACAACAAGGGAGAGACTGGACAGAAATGACCTGTTGGAGAGTTTCAAGGTTAAAGCTGTCACTGCAGAGCAACATCTTCCCTTTAGTGTTCTTAAAGGGGCAGTGTTGTGAACAATCAACTTTTTAGAGCTTTACATCATATTATAATGTTATTTGTGTATTTTTGAGGAAACCTTGAATCTCCCATAGCAACCACTGGCAGGATGGGGGGAGGGGGACTAAATGCTTAAACGAGCATCACCCATTTCCTCTCAACTCCTAGAGACTAGCAACAGCAATTAGCAAACACCTGGTGGAGCTGGGGTCTGCTGAGCTCATCATAGTTACTACTACTTAGTGCATTGTTGTTAAAATGGCTGTAAACGGCTTAACAGAAAATGTGCTGAAGGTCAAGGGTCGGATTGGACGAGTAGGAGCTTCTTAAAGAGACAGAGGCCCAATTTCAAGGTGTTCAACTGGGAAGTCAAATTTCTTTCGAGACATATTTGATATATGCAGCATTTTTACAACAACTGAAGGCAACACAGTTACTACACAATGGCACCATGTGGCAGGAAAATGTCTAATTTTGCCCCTTTAAGTTTAAACAGATTGGGGGTAAACAGCAGGGCAGTGATCTGAGTCGTACCAGCAAGTCCATCTCTGAATTAATAAAAAAAATGAAGGTTTAGGAGTGGCCTACTCAAAGTCTGGACTTGGATCCAATTAAAATTCTGTGGCATGACCTTAAACAAGCTGTTCATGTTCTCGAATGTCTAGTAGCAGCTTCAGTTACTTTTTCACATAAGATCAGGTTTTTTTCTTAATAAATGAAACCATGATTTGAAAACAGCTCCTTCTCTAACAGGCACCGGGAGAGGCAGGCTACACCCTGGACAGGTCACCAGAGGTCATCTTTGTTTCATGATGAAATTCATTTGATGACGTGAGCATTTCAAATGTGACAAAAAAGCAAGAACCGAAGGAAATTCTTTTTCACAGCACACTAATAAACCGAATGTCTTTCACAAAGTAAAGAATAATCTCGGTGGTTGGGCAACAACTTCAAACCCACTCAGAACTGAGACTGGACAGTACCAGAGAAGACCACAGGGGGCAGAGCCACAATATACCCTGAAAACCTGCCACCTCATAGCCAATCAGAATCCCAAGAATGAGAAGTAGGACTGCACCTGGCCCTGATTGGTTCCACTGGACAGTCAGAGCGTTTTGGTGGAGCTGTTGGTGCTGGTCTCCAGTCAGACGCAGCCACAGGGGAGCAGGTCTATGTGTGTACTGGTGAGAACTCTGACTTTGTGATTGGTCAGTTTCTGCAGGTCAGAGATCAGCTGCAGCAGACGAGGACTTGGCTTATAGATGACCCAGCTCGGATCTTTAGGATCTGGCCTGTAAAAGGAATCCAGAACTTCCAGAGTGTTGAGATGCTGGAGCTGATGGAGACCCAGGAAGTCTTCATCCGACACGTGATGATGTCTGAGGAAAGGAAAGGAGAGACCGCAGGTTACTACGGGAACCAAAGAGCTTTGTAGCTGCATTTCCATTAACCCTAAAATTACACAAATTAAAATTACAAGAATAAATTTGCTTAATGGAAACATGCCAATTAAAAAAAAAAAAACTCGATAAAAAGTTACTACTTTTAGGATGAGGTCGTTTCTGGACATATAGAAACAGATATATTTTTGCAAAACTGCAATGGAAACATTATTTTTGCATCACAGGAGTCACGTGATCAACTGACGTGATTACTACTGGGGGATCCCAAGTAGGCGGGGCTTGTTGCTCCAATGCCGACACCTCCCCTGATTGGCTGATAAATGATGGCCGTTGAATTATGAATATATCTCATCTTTTTTTTATCCCTCTGTCGCTGCCATGATTTATAATTACTTATTGCGAGAACAGGCTTATTCACATGTGATTTTAATTTTATATATGATTTGATAGAAACAGCAATTGCAAAATTGTGTTTTTTCAAAGTCAGCAGACTATCGACAAAGATTTGCACACATTTGACATGGACACGCTGGTGAGGCTGGTGTTTGATTGACCCACCTGATGGCCAGCGTCCTCAGGCCAGGGAACAGCTGTGGGAGGAGCCTGACTAGTTTGGAGGAGGAGCCCCATGGCTCCAGGTGCAGGTGCCTCAGGTTGGGAGCTCTGAAGGAGACGACCTGCAGGTCCTCAGGCTGAAGGTCCACACACAGAGTCAGGCTGCGGAGGGAGGATGGGAGGAAGTCAGCATACACCACCAGGGGGTGCCCTCCTGTTTACAGACAGTCAGAGGAGTCACGTTCAGTATGACGTCACTGATTAGGACTGCAGCTGCTGGGTTTGTTGCATAAAGTGTAGCTTGTTGGAGTTTAACTCATCTGTGCTGCATGAGATCTATAAACTGATTTTAAACTAGTCTCAAACCTGAACATCCAAAATGGCTGCTCTGCACTATATGTAAAACATTATCACATATTACTATACATTCCAATTAATGATGTTTACAAAATAAAAAACGTTCTGTTGGAATTGTTTTTTTGTTGTTTTACCATTTTCTCTACTTGTTCAATGAGAGAATCTAAAAATATCATTAAATTAGAAAATATGATTAAATGAAATTACAGTGAGCAGTTTAATGAAACAAATCCCATTTCTTTAAGTGGATGTTTCCTAAGGAGCTCATTACAAATAGGAATGTTTTTCAAGAGCAGCATTTGTGTTTATTGGCTGTGATTGCTGTGTTATGCAGTCACAGTTATCTAAAACAGAAGCAATGCATACAGTAGTTCTTATCGTCATTTTTATTGCTATCACAATAGTACCTTTGAAACCTTTATCCATGTTGCCCACCTGTAAGTTGGGCGTAATGTTATTTTCTGTTCCCAGTAAAAAATTATTTTCACATAAAAATTATCTTTTATTTCACATACATAAAGTAAAGGCAAGAGGGGGAAAAAATATTCGTTTTTTTATTATTCTTTGCAAAAGAATACTGGTGTTTGCATGCTGCCCTCCTGTGTTGGACTTTGTAGAAGAACCTTTCAATGCCACCATCGCTCATGTCTCTTCCAGCCGTGTGCAGCGAAAGGCGGACATTTTATTATAAATCGGAATCTGGATCCTTTATTGTCATTGTGCAAGAAAGCACAGCAAAAAAAATATAAAAAAATAGTTCAAGCTCTATCGGTTTGGATGGAGGCAATCTGAAAACTTCAATTCTAGTCACAGATTCTCAATTGGATTTAGGTCTGTACTTTAACTGGACCATTTTTTTCACATGGATCTACTGTGATCTAAAGTCGTGGAGAGCTACCCTGCTGCAGCCACCACACTGCCAAGTGATTGGTTGCTCCAATGGGGTGCCAACTCAAAAGCAGAGCACGCCTCCAGAACAAGCAGTACCCCTCCAAAACAGTTGGTGGCAGCAGTGATATATGATTAGACAACATTTATTTTGAAATATAGACACATATTTATTTGCAGCAGTTCAAAAACAATTTCTTATTACTTCCTTTTATTTTTTTATTCATTTTTAACAGGTTCTGTAGCACTGCACCTGTTTACCCGGCGATAGTTACCGTGCACACTCAGGCTGCAGAGCTGTTGCAGTGATGACAGCCATGTCTGCAGGTGACAGGTGGGTCCGGGTACAGAGTAAAGGTGGAAGACGGACAGGCTGCGGAGATTGGACAAAGGTTGCAGAACTTCTGGCGTGACTGCAGCATCGTAATTCAGCAGCTGCAGCTCAGACAGCTGCAGGGAGGCACCAGCAGCTGCAGGGGGAACACCAGTCAGTTAGGAGGCTGACATCTTATTCAGAATGCTTATACTGTTTCTTGTGTCATTAAAACTGGAGTATGTCATGCTAATATTGCCATCTGAAGAAATGCACCACTAATGTTCAAAAATAACCAATCAGAGCCAGGAGGAGGGGCTTAGCGGTGTCTGTCAACATTGTGTACTCGCTGCTCTCCCAGTTGGGTCTGGGAGCACTGGGAGAAGGCAGAGGAGCTTGATAATCTGTCTTATACTAAACTGTCACAACATAATGGTCATTCTAACAAATATGTAAAAAAACATATTTCATGTCAAATACTGCAGCTTTAAGTGAAGATACAGTAAAGGAAGAATCCAGAAATAGAAAAGCTGCACACAGGAAGGCAACCGGATCAAGTGTTGGGATCCAGGAAAACAGACTTGGGGGGGGAGGGGGGCTGGCATTATTTGTCATTATAACAGAAGTTTGAACTCCTGCCATGTTTCACAGGCACAAAAACAGTCTGACAAGTTAGCTTCAAACAACTCGGAGTTTTCTTCAGCTAAAAGTGCCTCCAAACAAGGCTGATTCTTTCAGACGCATGGAAAACTGTCTCTGTGACGTTCCCAGTTCAGGACTTCCAGGAATGCTAGCTAGGACCGAGCTGCTGACTTTTCCAAAAAAGGGAGTTCAGAGCGGACAGAGGGATCTGTTAGATAATGGTAGCTCTGAACATCCCATTAGACCAAAGCAGGACAACTATAATGAGCCGCGTCTGAAAACAGCAGTGAAGCCATGGTGACGTGGATTTACAACATGAAAAATAGTCGCCTCTAACCGATTCCTTCATTTTGGCTTTTTGTCTCTTAAAACATTCAAACCATTCCAATATTGTAAATGCAAATCTGAGTAAAAGCACATTTATTAAAAAGATAATATCATTTATGACATAAACCTGCAAAAAAAGTATCCTCTTAGTATAGAACTACATTTTCTTTTATAAAATAGAGTAGCAACACTCTGGGCTAATTACTGTAAAGCATGGAACAGTCAGGTACGTACATAACTCATGTCTGGCAACATGATGTTGGGCTGTCACCATAATAAAAATTGCAGGATAATAAATTTTCCCAGACATTATTGTGACTAATGATAATATTGTTGTTTCAAGTAATATGATGGTAATGGCATAATAATGCAAGAGCACATTCTCAACGTTCAATAAAACTTCAATTATAATGAACATTTAACACCGGAAATGAAAGACATTTGAAATATTCAAAATAAATAAACAAAACAACAGAAAGAATAAATTAAATAAAATCTCTAAATAAAATTGTCCTTCAATATAAGGCGAGCTTAGACCAAAGAACCAGACTGAAGACTTTTATCATCCAGGGAGTCAGGAAAAGAGATAGAAAATAATCATGCAAATGGAAATGATCAACCTCGTTTTAACTTAGCATGTGATTAATTGATTTATTGCTTATTGCGATGGGCCTATGCCCATATTTAAAGAACATTTAAAAATAAATTAATCAACATCTTTCTGTGTTAAATTGGTTTCAAAGTCAAATCCTCAGGTTTTGGGAAGGTTACTGGATTTCATTTAGCTGCAGGTGGGCGTGTCATGTCAGTTATACAGTTTGATGTTGTTTTTTTTATCAATTCTATTTTGAAATAATAAATTAATTGTACCTTGAAGTGCTTACTTATTAATTTGTCTCATGTTTTATAGTTTCAGATAAACTGAGTCCTGTTCCCTTATTTTGAGTTGAGCTGAGTTTATGTTAGTCAGCCTGTCGTCCAGAGGGTCTGCAGAGAGTCTTGTAAGGACGGACCAATTTTTATTTTTTTTTTTTGTTTGTTTTGTCTTTTGCTGCCCTCTCTGTGAAGCATGGGGGTGGAAGCATTCTGCAAATGGGGACAGGAGGCCTGCATCATATTGAGAAGAGGATGGACGGATGGGAAAACCGTATCACCAGGTTCTGGGCAACAACCTCCTTCACTCAGGGAGAGCACTGAAGACAGGTCATGACTGGGTCTGACCCCAAACACGCAGCCCGGCTCTGCAGGGAGCATTGAATGGTCCTGGAGTGGACCAGCCAGTCTCCAGGCCTGAACCCAATGGAAAATCTTTGGAGGGAGCTGAAAGTCTGTTGCCCAGCAACAGTTCTGTGTGGAGGAGTGGACCGGATCCCTGCTGCAGCACAAACTTGGTTCAGAACTACAGGAAACATTTGACCTCTGGAGCTGTAAACACAGGATTCTGGACTAAATACTAAGTTCTGTTTTTCTCTCTAATCAAACACTTTTATACACCAATAAATATTTTTATATTAACTTGATTGACAGACTAGGTCTTTTTTTGTTCTGTTCTCATCAGTAGGTCTTCTTCCCCTCAGATGCAGAAAATGCAGCTAGACATTTTGACAGCAGTTGGTCAGTTCTCATTAATATTCTAAGTTCTCATGGCCTTGTGACAAAATGTCAATTTCAGTCTTAAGTAAAGGTGTGTGATATTTTGGTATTGATCTGATACCAATACATGGTCAGTTTCACCAATATTAATACTTATTTTTAAGGATGATATTTCATTAAACTTCTGACCTTCAGGCATTATTATGGTTTTTACTTTGAAGTTTATAGGTGTCTATGAAACACTTTGATAATATATTTGCATGATAAACAAAAGCAATAGAAAAACAAAACAAACTATCTTTCTAAATAAACAAAGTGCAAAAAGTTATCATTTTTACAGAAGAGTTGGTAAACTGCAACAGAAAATAAAATTACATTTCAAGAGGGAATCTGAAACTAAAGAATGGAGCTTATCGATCCGATACCGACTTAGCGATATTACCAATATTTTGGATTGCTGTCCACCTCCAGACTTAAGGTATAAGTTTCCCCTTTTGTTTACCTGGGCCAGTGGCCGGGCAGAAGAAGTCCTGAGACAGCCTTTTGTAGTTTATCATGGTCCAGGACAGGGAGTTGAGGTTAACCAGCGGAGAGAGGACACCTCTGAGCGTCGGGATCTTCAGACAGCCATCATGGTGCAGGACCAGAGACCTGAGGCGAGTCAGCTGGGAGAGGCTGGCCAGCACCTGGGAGGGGGGACAGGCCAGCTGGACATTACACAGGCTGAGCTGGGTCAGCTGCTGACCCAGAGGAAGGAGGAACTCCAGGTTCACCAGCGGCTCTGAAAAGGCCGTGAGAGTCAGGCTGTGTACGTGGCGGAACCGCTTCAGCTCCTGGACGTCGATTCCCCTCCAGCTGTCCAGCCGCAGGGCCTGGAGCAGAGGCAGCCAGACAGAGAGCAGCTTCAGGTCCCTCTTCCTCCCTCCCCGCAGGGCGACGCTGTCCAGCTGCCTCCGAGCGAGGCTCCGCCAGAAGGCGCGGTTGTACCGGGACAGGTCCTTCAGCACCACGCTAAAGCCCCGCCACAGAGGCCGACATTCATCCAGCAGCTGCTTAAAGTGAGAACAAGTGCAGCGCATACTCAGCTTGTCCTTCCAGGACAGAAAGCTGAACACCTGCAGCCATAGTTCGTTGGGAAGCTGGAGAGCCGACGTCATTGTCAGAGCCAACGGAGAAAGCAGGCGGAACTGGCGGCCCTGTGGCGAGCGGACACGAGTCTGGACGATTACTCACTCGTACTCTGGACTCTTGTTGTTTTTTTTCGTCACCTACGAGCTGAAGTTCGCTTCTCCGAGGATGCTCGGACTTTCTCCCAACTTCCTGCTTGCGTCATTGAGTTGCGAATCTGCGTAAACCAGAAGACGTCACTCCGCTGAGGTTTGCGGAAGGTTTATAATGTCTGAAGTGGGACAGAACTGGGACAACATTTCAAAAGACACGACATATAGTAAGTAGCATACATTATGAATTTATTATTATTATTATTATTATTATTATTATTATTATTATTATTATTATTATTATTATTATTATTATTATTATTATTATTATTATTATTATTATTATTATTTTGTACCTTTGAAACAATGTTTTACTCCGGGTTGTCCGTTCTGCTGGAACAACAATTCGGTGAATATTAATAGAAAATTTGTCTGCGCTTATACGGGGTTCCACTTGTGCCAAAGTTCATGAGGTTATCTTAACAATATTACATCGAATTTCTCCACTAGATTCTGTGAAATACAAATAAAATGAAGCCGATGAATCAGATGTCTACTGACAACTAAAAATGATCATTGGAAAAAAATTACGAAATGGGATTTTTGTTGTTGTTGTTAATTTGTTGATATTTCCGCTGTTTACCTGGTAAAGACTGAAGTTGAAAGTGCAGAAATATTGCAAATAAAGTTGCTATATCGAGATCAAAGTGTTCAAAGTACACAGTTATAGACCTGCTACGTGACAACCATAGTTTTGTGTAACTTTATACTGTAATAAAGTTACAGTACTGTCCTCCTTACTATCAAGGAGTTCTTTCAGCCTGGCAGGCAGCACTGATCCTGTCCAGACTACTAACCTATTGAAGAACACAGCAGCTTCAGCAGTCCACTCTTCCTTCCCTTAAAGATACCAATACACTTTTATTCTCAATATTTGACCTTTAACCATAAAACAGAATTTTGATTTATTCTTGCAATTTTCTTTGCAACCTAGTTATTTCAATGTTATTTGGTAATGGGGGGTGGGGGGGGCACAAAAAAGAAGGAACTGAACATGTTTGTTATGTTTTGTGGTATATAAGTTGTTTTGCAGAGGAAGGACATGCTGCTTTTTCAGTTAAGGACAATGACCCAAATCACATGGCCAAGATCTCAAAGGCTTCAGAACGCCTCTGTGACACCAGAGTCCAGACTTGAACCTGACTGAATGTATCAGGAGATCTCAGAAAATGGCTGACAAATGTCTTCCATCCAGCCTGATGGAGCAGGAGAAGAACTGCAGGGAAGAGCAGGCCAAGCTGCCTAAAGATAGGCGAGCTGGGCTGGTATCATGTTCAGAAAAATATGGGGCTGCCTTGATTCCAAATGTGGATCAACAGAAATGTTAAGCAAGACTGTAGATACTTACATAAATGTAACTTCTTGATTTTCGGTTTTAATATATTTTCAAAATAATCAAAATTTCACATTGTCACGATGGGATGTTTGTGTGTAGAAGGACAGACATTAATTTAATACAGTTTGAAATGAGGTTAATAACATAACAAAATGTGTAAAAAGTTCAGCGCTGTGAACACTTTCTGAATGCAGTGCAAATCTATCTATCTATCTATCTATCTATCTATCTATCTATCTATCTATCTATCTATCTATCTATCTATCTATCTATCTATCTATCTATCTATCTATCTATCTATCTATCTATCTATCTATCTATCTATCTATCTATCTATCTATCTATCTATCTATCTATCTATCTATCTATCTATCTATCTATCTATCTATCTGTGTATTTCTAGATGCACTGTATGTATAGCGGTCGCTGATCGCTAGAGGCGCTCACGGTCCATCTGAGACAAAACAAAACGAAGAAGCAGTAGAAGAAGAGCAAACTATGGCAAGCAGGTGACTAACGGACTAACGTGTTAATGTAAGTAACATATTTCTCCTTCAAATAGAAAGTGGTAGATTATCTGCATACATTTACAGACTGCGGTCGTCTGGGCAGCAGTTTATGGACTGCTGTGTTAGAAAACTGGATTATAATACAGGGTAACATCCGATTTTATACTTACAAAATGTTTCCTGATCCGATTCTTAAATAAAATAGAATGGCAGTAACTAACTGTCAACAAATATAACACAAATTTCAGACCATAGTCAAAAATTAGCTACACACTGGGCCCTAGTTGTAGCGTCACGTCAATGCGTTCGCCATATTGGGAAGGGAGACGTCGGTTAGTGAAACCAAGGAGTTACATTTTTAACGGGATTAAAGAGATTTAGAGCTCACAATTAGCCATTAAACAGTTTATAATGATGAAGAAAAGTATTTTTTCATTGTCAGTCACGTAAAAGCTTGTTATAGTCCGTTTGTCCATGTTTGGTTCTGTTTCTGAGGATGCAGAGCAGAACCAGAACCAGAAGACCTGAGAGGTCTGCAGCAGGTCTGAAGCTTAATGTATTTTGCTGCTAGGCCATTCAGGGATTTATAAACTAACAACAGTATTTTAAAGTCTATTCTCTGAGCTCCAGTGACTAAATATAAACACATGAATGAGTTTCTCTAGATCTTTCTGAGACATCAGTCTTTTAAATGTTCTTTGGGTGATAGAAGGCCGACTTTGTAATTGTCTTCACGTGGCTCTGAAGGTTCAGGTCTGAGTCTATCACTACACCCAGATTTCAGGCCTGAGCATTACTGTGTAGTTGTAACAACTGAAGCTGCTTGCTGACTCTAGATTGTTTCTTTTTTTAGTCCAAAAATGTAATAACTGTGTTTATGTTCAGGTAGAGAAAATGATGGCACCTCCACACACTGATTTGCTCAGTTCACATCTAAATGATGTTTTCCTTCTGCTGGGAATCCTCTATAGACTTCATCAAGATTTTCTGACAGTGGATAGAACCTGCCATGCTGAAAGATTTCTACAATTCTATCAATCTAATATGATCTAATATACTGTGTGATGTTCATCTTGGCTTGTTTTTATGCGTAAGAATAGGTAAGTATGGACCGTTTCTTTCCACGGAGACAATTTGTGTTAATATGTGTGTGAATGCGTTCCCAGGCGTCCCGGCTGATGTTCCAATGTCTTCGTCCAACACAAAGTTCTCTGCGGTCACAGGAAGTGCTCGGAAGATCAAAGACAATGCGGCCGACTGGCACAACCTGATGCTGAAGTGGGACAAACTGAACAACGACGGATTCCAGTGTGCAACAAACATCGTCAACATGAGGAAGTGAGTGTGCTCAGTTCATTACCTTCCTGTAGTTTGATGCTTTCTTAATAAATGTACAGTAATTAGATTTTTAATAATGTACTAAATACTAATCACAGCACATTTGATGGCTGTAAGATGTGCTGCTTTAGCCCTGTGGATCTAATTAATTTACATCTCACCTGTACCACCATAGTAAAAACAAAATGAGATATTTTTGCTCCAATCTACTCTGAACAATCTCAGCTGCTCACAGTGAGATCGCCTTCCAGCCCATAGTTGACCCAGAAACTGTTCAATATAAAATGTAATCATCATTTGACTGCTATTTTTCTATTTTATTTTCTTCCCCAGTTCTCAGAGAGACCAGCAGCCTCTGGATGACTTCCCTCCAGCTCCAGCATGTCAGACGTTTCCTTCAGCTGTGCAGCAGCAGGCGGCTGGAGCAGCAGAGCTGCAGGATGAATGCTCCAGGCTGCAGGCTGTCGTTGACCGAATGGTGAGGCTTCGTTTAGCTTCAGCCGAGCATACGAGTCAACTCGGATCAAAGGAATGAAGACTCGGGTCGTTAAGACTTCCTGTCATTATCAGGAGCAGCGAGTTAATGTTGAGGCCGACGTTAATGTGGCCATATCGTTGACATGTGATGCTAGATCCAACACAGGTTTGTCTTTAAAGGGATTTTCATTTGTTCAGGTTGTCATAGTGGCAAAGATGGAGCATCTGATGAGCGTCCAGCGAGGAATCCAGGATCTGGAGGAGTTTCAGTTTGGACCTGAAGGAAGAACGTTACCTCTCTGCCACAGCTGGAAGACCCAAGAGTTTGGTTAGTCCACCTGAAGCCAGCACACCCAATGTTTACCTGGATCCCCGGGCTTTCACTCTGAACTCTGACTAAACTCTGATGTGGTTTGTTTGTGCGGTTCAGTGATGAGTCAAGGAAGGAAGGAAGGAAAAGAAGGAAGTGAAGTTGGAAACTAGGAAGGAAGAAAGCAAGCAAGCATGGAAGGAAGGAAGGAAGAATTGAGGAAAGATATAAATTAAGGGCACAAGGAAGGAAGGATGGACTTATAGAAAATAAGGATGGATAGACAATAGGAAGTAGAGTAGAAAGGGCACATGATAGGAGGACCGCAGCATTTTGACAACAGGATATGAATATTTTTCTATTCTATTCAGATCTAGAAAAAACTGAAATCAAATTCCATAGTTTTTCAGGCTGTTTAAGAACCATGATTTATTTTTGTTTTGCTTTGAAAAAACAGTGGAAGGAATCATTGTGGTTTATTTATGTTTCATTCTTTATACATTCTGAGGTTTTTGAACTCTAGATTTGATTAGATCTTTAAGGTGCTGTTCTGTGCAGTTTTATCCTTCAGCAGATGCAAGAACTTTGTGAAGGGTGCTGATGTGTGACAGCACTCAAAACCTGCGGAATAGGTACCATGTTGAAATGTGACCAAATAAAACCCCTCCACGGTCCTCTCCTTTGAGCCTCCGTGGTTTTATGAACTCGTGTACCTGTGTGTTCCAGAGGAGTCTTCTCGGGTTCTGTTGGCTGCCTTCAGTCAGGAGCTGAAGCTGAAGCAGGTGATTCTGCAGGAACTGGCCCACACTGCTGTCGCTGACCTGCACATGGTCTACCTGTCCTGCTGGCTTCACCAGCCGTTCATCCCCGCCCAGACCCGGTTAGCCCTGGAGGCGCTGCTGCTGGAGACCGGCCATCGATCGCTGTGATCATCGCTGCACTCGGCGTATAGAGCCGGTTCGCTAGAACTCCTGAAACCTGTTTGTTTTTGTTAATATGTAAATGAAACTGGTGCAATAAAGGTTTAGCTTTGTATTTTAGACTTTGTTTCATTTTTTTTGTTGTTTCTTCCTGATTCAATTAACTAGTTAGAACATTGTACAGTAGGATTTTGGCTAAATCTATCAAAGATAGTCTTTAGGCTGATCCATTCATTATTTTGATTAGTTGGGTTTATTAGATTTTTTTTCTTCACATCATTAAGAAAATCCAACCAATAGCATCACTTTGCTGTAGTTCCTCATACTGATCATGACTGAGGCGACAGTGGAATGAAATGGATTCTCGCTCTGGGAGAAGGAAAGAAGCAAGCCAGCCTCCTTCAGTAGAGCTCTGGTTACAGACCTTTACTGAAATGATCTGACAGGCTGCAACCATCTTCATCCCCCGTTCTTTTTTTCCCATCCCATCCCATCCTGTCCTCCATCGTGTAAACCTTCTGTCACTCATGCAGCTATCCTCTTCCAGAATATCCTCGTCTCCATCCTCTCTCCCCATGGCAACGCTCTGCTCTGGAACTTGCTTGAACACTGCCTGTGGCTGTGCAGGATTAACTCTAAATTTATATTGTTCAGCTTCAGTAATTTCATGCATCCCGGCACCACACTCAAATTCTTCTTGGCTACACCTAGCTTCTTCATACTGTAGCTCATTTCTTGAAAGCATCTCCTCACCTTCTCTATCAACACATATAAAGTGAACCTGATCTGCAGAGCTTTTTTTCTTCAGAGTTAAACCAAACTGCTGCTTTCCCATATGTTCATGGTATGGATCACAAACGTTATCCCTTTTCAGTAATTGCTACCCTGCATGTCATGCCTGCAATTTCCAAATGCTCTTTGGAAGAGTCAAGAGTCGTTTATTTGAATCAATTGGATTATTTGTGCAATTTTTTTTTACCACTAAATATTCCACGGTCTATTAGTGGTATTCTGATGAAGTGGAAGTGACTGGGAAGGACAGAAATTCAGCCGTGAAGTGGTAAACCAAGTAAAACCATAGGGTGGGGTCAGCAGTTGACCCCTTTCATCTACCACCAAACCACTAAACACATAAAAACTTAGTGGACGTTTATGCTAAAACCCCAAACACAAAAAAATATAGTAAGCTAATGTTAAGCACAAAAAAGCAGACGCTAACACTAAACACAAATAAATTGTAAAAATATTGTAAGATAACAATATGTACAAAAAAGTAGAACCGAACACTTGACCTCTAAGCTCATTAAAAGTATCAGAAACTGACACTAAACACAAAAAGCTAATGCTAACCACTAAAGACGACCGTCTCTCCAGTCTGGTCTCGCAGACTGCAAAGTCCTCAAGTTCAGTTTTGGACTCTTATTTTGCTACAACTCTAAAGTTTTAGAAATACAGTCACCATAGTCAAAAGCAGATGACATAACATATATAGTTAATCCAAATCATGAAACTGGGTAACATTTTGTGGCACTAATTGGTTTAAAAGGATCACGCTGAAAAATGTCCGTCATCCTGAAATTCAAGTGGTTTTTGGGAAATATGAAAAACTTACGACCTGAAAGGGAAAGATACAAACTGTTATGTTTATTCATATTTGAACGATTTTTACAGTAATATGCTGCACTATGTAAACTAAGCATGGAAGGTCACTCAAGTTAGTGTGTGTGTGTGGGTGTGTGTGTGGATGCAAGTTCTCCTAGTTCTCTCTACAAACAACCAATCAGACGCATGAGGAGGGTTTTAGCGCTGTCAATCACAATCTTTAGCCGTCAGTAGTCGGTCAGGGAGGAGGAGGAGATTCATCTTTTCACAGATTATCTGTCTCATAACAAACTGTCATGACAAGAAAGCAAGGCAGTTACATGCCTTTAAAATTGTGCCTCTTTTTATGGGTCAAATAGACTCAACAAATTGTAACAGCAGGGGGGCCAAATTTATTTTTTTGTCATGGGGCCCAAGTTTCGTGGCGGCGCCCTGCTCCATAGATAGATATCAATCTATCTATACAGACAGAGAGAGATGTTTGTATCTTTTTCTTGGTGTATAAATATCTGGTTTCAACTGTCCCTCTTTTTTTTTTTTTTTTTTTTTTAGGTGGCCATGTTTTAAGTTTTTTGTCTTCTGTGGTCAAAATCTGGGGACAGTTCAAATGTTCTGCTTTTCATGTGGGAAAAATGTTCAGTTCTTGGCACAAGGTGAAGACATCAGTAAATAGTCTTGAAGTTCTCTAGAGAGTTTGTGTCTTTTCTGCTGAAATTTTTCTTCATTTATTATAACTTTGGTTTGTTGTTAGTCCCAGTTCTGGATGATCTGAAGCAGAGACACGTCTTTAGTGGCAGTCATGAACAGACACGTCTAGTGCGGTTTGTGTTCATGGGTTTGCTGCAATGTGACACTGATGAAAGCAAGAAAAGATGGACTACAAATACCATCAGTCCTGCTAAACAGTCTCACTGTTCATCTGGTAAACCGGATGTCATGTACCACCTACCTAACAAGATTTTTGTTGTTGTTTTTCTCATTTATTTAATTAATATCTGGTTAATTTGTTGCCTGTTTGGCAGCTTTCGAAAATAATATGTCATAACAAAAAATTAAAAATAAAACAAAAATCAGCCATGTGTTAATAATATGTCACTTTTTATTGGAACAGTTTCTGATGACATAAACATTTTCATTTCTAATATTTATATGTAAATACAATTAAACATTACAACAGTTTTCAACAATAGTCATAGCAGTTGGTAGTGACAGTTGAATGAAGAAATATAAATATATAACTAAACTATGTGTCCTGTTTTGATGCATATTTTACTCCTGGGTTTGGCAGAACAGACTGTAGGTTCCCAGACTCCCAGGAGGAATTGGGACAGTTTATGACCGAGTCAATCAGCAGTCAATGTGGCCATGACCGTCTTTAGGGACAGTTTGAGGACCTCCAGAGACAGTGGCCTAGTGCATCCACTAACTTGGGAATCCTATGTGGAAAACTACACAAGACTAGAAAACATGGTGGACTTGGAAATAAATGAGTCTAAAATTTAAAGGTTGTCAAGCAACCACAACCCAACAGAGTCAGAACTTTGACAGAGCAGGTTTCACAAGTTAACATCTGCCTTCACAGGCCAACATCCACATTTATGTTTTGTGATTCTGTATTTGAACTTAATAAAGTCCAAAAAGTTTTGTAATTCAAAGTTCATGTCTTCTTTGAAACTGATCGTATGTCTTGGGCTTTGGTATCTTGTCAGAGTTTGAACAGGAAAGCGAGGTTTGGTCTGTCTCAAGGAGAATCCTAGCAGTCTGGTTTCTTCTTGTCGTCTGGTGCTGCCCTTTTCGCTGAGCTGAACTTCAAAGATTTCCTCTCACATTTCTGATGTCAGCTTTTCAGCACACAAAGGGCCTGAACACAGAAGCATGAAGCTCCAAAGCATAAATGAAATCCAGGGTTGAAAGGCCATCCTTGAATCTAGAAGACATTTAGTACAAACATCACTTACTGATGCTAAAAAGAGCATGTTACCAAATGGATGTGTTTTACAGTCATACATAAACATTAATATCTCTAATCTTGTTTTTTGTTTAGCGCAGCAAATATTGCAAAGCACCTGAATCAGGGTCTTACTTATTTGTCTGCTGGCTACTGCCGATTCTTACCCTACATTCACTTGTTTTAACTGCAACAAAATAGTAACTAAATTAACATAGTTGAAAAAATCTTGGTTTGTAATTGAAGGACCTACTTCACATGATCTCTGTCTCTTTATGTTGTGTCCCGTCCTCAGCCGTCCCCCTGTTCCATCAGGAAACATTTTTATTGATTTCCAGCAGGATTTTCTGCGTCTCCTCAGTCCTCTGTGTCTTCTCTCTCCTCATTGGTCAAGAGTTGTTGTCCTATAGTGATGCTGGAGAATCAACACATAATCAGACACACATTCAGTCTAAATAACAGATGATTGAAGGAGACTTTCTGATCAAGTCATCATCTTGTCCTCACCTTTTCCACAATCTCTTCCAACCAGTAGAACAGCAGGTGGAGCAGGTCTTCTGCTTTATTTGTTGGTCAACTCAAGTCATGTGACATGAGTTGACAGAGAAATGAAATAAAGAGAAAAGACAACAGAGTTAAAGAGGAAAATAATCATGGACAGCAGACAGAACCAGTTTGTAACTTTCAGCTCAACTCTATGCAGCTCCATCTGAAATGTTTAGTTATGTTTTGTAGATAGAAATGTTCTTACTTTTTTCGTCAACTGGGTTCTCTTATCTTCCTCCACCTGCCTGACGGTGTTGAAGGTGGAGGATTCCAGGCTAATCAGGATCCACTTCACATGATCTCTGTCTCTTTATTCTGTGTCTCGTCCTCAGCTGTCCCCCTGACGCATCAGGAAACTTCTCTGGATTTCCAGCAGGATTTTCTGCGTCTCCTCAGTCCTCTGTGTCTTCTCTCTCCTCATTGGTCCAGTGCTGTTGACTTGTTTCAGTCATGCTACACATGATCAGATACACATTCCTTAATTTCTGTCTAAATAACAGATGACTGAATCAGTCTGATCAAGTCATAATCATGACCTCACCATTAATAAAATCTACTAGAACCAGTAGATCAGCAGGTCCTCTGCTCTATTCCTGATCCTCCTTCCATCAGCACAAAACTCATCAAAGCTCTGCTGTTATGAAAAGACTCAATGAAACAAATCAGACAAAACAAAAGGGTCAGTGAGGAGAAAGTACAGCAGAAAGTAGGAATCAGATTCGAGTGTTGACCTCAACTTCATGCTTATTGAAAACCTTTTGTTGTGTAAAAGTAAATATTCTTACTTTTTTTGTCAACTGGGTTCTCTTATCTTCCTCCACCTGACTGGTGGTGTTGAAGGTGGAGGATTCCAGGTTCAGGAGATCCAACCTGGGATGATCAGAGACATTATTGATCTGCAGAATCTGAATCTGGGTTTTCTATAATGCTTCTAAAATTCTTTAATATTCAGTGTCTGACTCATAAACAGGTGAATTTTCAACATAAGATTCAGTGGCAATGCTTGGTTTGTAATTGAAGGACCTACTTCACATGATCTCTGTCTCTTTATGTTGTGTCCCGTCCTCAGCCGTCCCCCTGTTCCATCAGGAAACATTTTTATTGATTTCCAGCAGGATTTTCTGCGTCTCCTCAGTCCTCTGTGTCTTCTCTCTCCTCATTGGTCAAAAGTTGTTGTCTTGTTTCGCTGATGCTGGAGAATCAACACATAATCAGACACACATTCAGTCTAAATAACAGATGATTGAAGGAGACTTTCTGATCAAGTCATCATCTTGTCCTCACCTTTTCCACAATCTCTTCCAACCAGTAGATCAGCAGGTGGAGCAGGTCTTCTGCTTTATTTGTTGGTCAACTCAAGTCATGTGACATGAGTTGACATAGAAATGAAATAAAGAGAAAAGACAACAGAGTTAAAGAGGAAAATAATCATGGACAGCAGACAGAACCACTTTGTAACTTTCAGCTCAACTCTATGCAGCTCCATCTGAAATGTTTAGTTATGTTTTGTAGATAGAAATGTTCTTACTTTTTTCGTCAACTGGGTTCTCTTATCTTCCTCCACCTGCCTGACGGTGTTGAAGGTGGAGGATTCCAGGCTCAGGAGATCCAACCTGGGATGATCAGAACATCATAGATTTGAGAAGTTTGGATCTTGGATCAGAGACTAGTGTCTGTAGTTTTTAAAATCTATTCTCTTTTTGTGATCTTTCTGTGTTGCAACACATGAATATGGCCATAGAAACTATTTGTTTTATGAGATTAATAGTTTATTTTCCTTCCCTCTGACCCTGTTCTCTAGTTTCCCTCTGGGTAAAAGCTCTTAATTAAATCCCTCAATCACAAATTCTGTCTATCTTCTCCTCTGTCTTCTAATTTCTTATTGGCTTGATGCTTTAATTAAGTCTCTAATACAAAATATTATCAGGAAAACTTTCCTTACTTAATGTAAATTTGAACTCTATATGGAATACTTTCTACTAATAGTGAATTTCTTTCTATGTTTATTTAGTAAAGCTGATGGTCCCCAGTGCCAGCAGGAGGCCAGCAGTGTTACGTGTTGTGGAATGCAAAAACTTACAAACAGGAACCAGGAGGACAGGAACCACATGGACAACCACGAAAGAATCCAGCGATGAGCAGCTAAAACCTGGAAGATTAAAACTGGGAGACTGGATTAATGAAGGTACACGTGAGAACAATTTACTATATTAGAGCGCACCGTGTGGGGAAGCACCGCTATTACACCCTGAAACTTGGCATTTATTTCTGTCTTTTTCTTTTATCCTTAAAGATTTTAATTTGTACTCCGCGGGGTTGTTTTAATTCCTCTACATTTTAATTTGTCCACCGTGACATCATATTAGTCCTAAAAGATTTAAATTTCTCACTACTTGAGAAGCGTTGTCTCCATCCTTAGAGAAATGAATTTGTCCAGAAAAGCGTTGTCTCTTCTCAGTCTTAAGAGATTTTAGGTTTGACACCCAGCAGCATTACTTACTTTTAAAATTATCGCCTGAGTTTAAATGTCTTGCTCATTTTAACATGTGGCCTTGAGGGTTTTGGAATCCAGCCGCCAAATGTTTGATCCGTGGATCAGCAGTTCATATCCGGGATCCAAAGGTCCTGCCTATTTCTCTCTTCCTCTTTCATCTATGAACATTTAAATTAACTCCCGTTGTTACTGTTATTTCATACGTAAAAACGCTTCACTCCCTGTGGATTTTATAATGTCCAGACCAGAATGATTATAACTTTAAAACCGCTGTTTCAATCCGTTTACACCAGAGCTCAACCGATTATATTGTATTGCATATTATATTGTATTTATTATGTCCTAAAAATTAGAACTGTCAGAAATATTGTTTAAATTTTAGAGTTTCATTTGCAGCAGTGTTGTCTCAATTGTATTGATTCCAGTGTCCTGAGCTGCGTTGTCTTAATGGTTTTGAGGTTTGATTTTTGCCCAGCAAGATTGGTTTAGATTTAGTATTAATCCTGTGGCGTTGTCTTATTCCTTTTAGCATTTATCTTTTACACACCATCCATGTCCGACTCCTTTTAGTGTTTTTTGTTCAGCAGTAAGGTCTTGTTCCTCAGAAATTTAAATTAGCATCCGCCAGCATTTAGTCATACATTCATCAACAGCAAAAAAGTCAGCATTGCCTGTCCAGCTAGAATCCTTAACATCTAAAATGAAACATCTAGCAGCGGGATAAAGAAAAGCCCCGGCGCAAGACGCTACCTAAGGCATCCTCGGTCCTGCTAGAATCCTTAACATCTAAAATGAAACATCTAGCAGCGGGATAAAGAAAAGCCCCGGTGCAAGACGCTACCTAAGGCATCCTCGGTCCTGCTAGAATCCTTAACATCTAAAATGAAACATCTAGCAGCGGGATAAAGAAAAGCCCCGGTGCAAGATGCTACCTAAGGCATCCTCGGTCCTGCTAGAAAGCCATTGGCTTTAACAAAAACAACAGAGAAATTACGTTATCCTAATGGGACATCTCCGGTAGGTCTTCAGTTTTTCAAGAACCCAATCTAATCAGAGTCATCACTTGACAAGTCGTAGTGAGGTCTAAAATACACTTGTCTGGAACTCTCTCTTCCTCTAATTCTGTCAGATCCAATTCCAGATGTTGAAGGCATTGGTTCCTCTTCTTTTTCCATTTGAGACTTCATACAGACACATATGCAAGGGAATGTCAAACTTGGAACTTTGCAATATGTTGATGGGGAAGTACTAATGGCAGGAGAAGACACAATGGGATCCTCACACACTGTCCTTGGTGGACAGCTGAGGACAGGGGATGACAAAACAGAATCTTCACTGATTGGGGGACTGATGGCATAGATTGACATAATGGGGCCTTCACATGGCAATCTTGGTGAGGGACTGAAGACAGGGGAGGACAGAATGGGATCCTCACATGCACTCTTAGGTGAAAGACTGAAGGGTGAAAAAATGGGATCCACCCAGAATGGCATGGGCGAGGGACTGGAGACAGGGGAGGACTGAAAAGAATCCTCACACAATGTATTTGTGGAGGGACTGAGAACAGGTTCCTCTTCATCATCGCTGTTCCTGGACCTCTTGGCAGGGATCTCCTCTTCAGTACCACTGTCCCTGGTCCTCTTGGAGGGAAGCTCATCTCTAGGCTGATGCTCCCTGGTGCTTTTAGCAGAGGGCTCCTCTTCACCGTCACTGTCCCTGGTCCTCTTGGCAGGGGGCTCCTCTTCAGAGTCACTGTCCCTGGTCCTCTTGGCAGGGGGCTCCTCTTCAGAGTCACTGTCCCTGGTCCTCTTGGCAGGGGGCTCCTCTTCAGCGTCACTGTCCCTGGTCCTCTTGGCAGGGGGCTCCTCTTCAGAGTCACTGTCCTTTGTCCTCTTTCTGCTTATGCCGGCCGCAGATGTCACACGAGTCACATCCCCTACCAAACCTACCTGATGACGTTGCGAGATACCAAAAGGTCTGCAGTCATCTGGACTCAAAATGGGCTCTTCAAGTGAGGTCAATTGAAAAATGCCCTCTTGAAGCTTCTGAGCCATCTCGAGCTCAGCGTAAGGACGGTCTACTGTTGGACTGCAGCTGGTAGTACTGATATTACCGTAACTGCTAGTCCAGTCACTACCTACCTCATCTTCACTGAAGACGGTAATAGAGCTACGACTGGAGCTGCTAATACAGCTACCACTGAAACTGCTAGCCCAGTCATCTTGACTGGAGCTACCACTGGAGCTGGTACTACAGTCAACAGACTGCGGAGGTGAACTACACCTCGACTCCTCTGCATGATCTCCAGAAACCATGTTGTCTGACATGATTTCTTGGAAAACATTTGACCACACCTTACCAAGATCCTTACCATCGTCTGGATGTTCCTTCAACGTTGGGGATCCGTCTGCTGGAAGACCTACACTATGAGCTGTGAAGGAAAACAAGAAAAAAACATTGTTCAGCATCAAGACCTTCACAAAAATCCAAAGCAATGTTTAAAGAGAACACTGAAATACCAAAATACACTAACCCAGGTTTGAGAATGTCTAAATATAAATTAAAGAAGTATGTGCTGTGTTGAGGACTTTTTAATAGCTAATAAAATACCTTTAATCTTACATTGTACCGTTAGTGTGAATAAAATAAAACACTGCAACAAGTTACTCAGTTTACCCTCCTATAACTCTCACAAATCTTTGATGCTGCTGAACAGGTAAGTTTTATCTTAACAGACAAAACAAGATACATGAGCCATTCATTACTATTAAACTTAAATTACTGCTTACATAACTTTAACACTATAAAATAATTGAAAAATAATTAATGTTTCCATTAGAATTTTTAAATTACTAAAATGTTAACTGTAGTTAATTAAATTAAAATCCTCTAAGCTCCACAAATTTTCAGAATCACATCAACAGCTACTCTGACACCCTGTCAGTAAATCCTACAGTATGAATAAATACCTATATACTCCTACATATAGCCAACAGCAGAAATGTACATCTGTAAAAATCAGAGTCTAAAGACTGGGGATCTACTGTAAATAAACAGGCCGACATTCAACTAACTTCTGACAATGATTCATCACTAAAATGCAATGGAACAAAACACCGTTTTCTGATCTTGAGTAATTTCAATAAATAATTTAGTTACTTTGTGAAATCAATAGGCACACATTGATTGTTCTTTAAAGATTTTTTCTAAGAATAAAGTTGTCTGTTGTCATTTAATCAATGTATCCATGGAGACTACATTTACTACATTTTCGAAAAGCTGGTTCCAAAACTTATTAAAAAAAAAAAACAACTCCAGTCAGCATTACTGACATTTTCCAAAATTTCAAATAACTAGCATATAAATCACAATACAAACTCAATTAACTCACAAATATGTTGCATCCCAAAAATGCAAATTATACCTTCCTAAGTTTTTGTCTTTCTTAACTTTTTATTGAAGTCATTTTATATAATTTCCCCAATGTATCCATGGAAACTAAATATGTTTGGGCATTTTTCAAAAAAATGGACAAAGAACCATCCAGCTTGCCAAGAACTGGACACCAAAGTCATAAAAGCTAATTTTCACAAAGAAATCATTATTTTGTATTTGAAAATCAGCTTTGATTGATGATCACTACGACACAGACACACACGTGCACACACACACATATAATGCTTATTACTGGGGCGACAGTGGTAGGAGTTTGCCCTGCAATGGCCTGCCTTTGTCGTTGTGTCCTTGGTCAAGACTCTTCTCCCACTTTCCTGCTGGTGTTGGTCAGAAGGGCTAATGGTTTGATATAACAGCTGTGGCTACAATCCATTAGCTTATCATCATCAGAGTGTGAACATGTGCATGAATGGAAATTACTGATTTTATGTAAAGCCTCTTTGAGTGTTCTAATAAACCTCTACAAGTCTGATGTCATTGCCATGGAAACCAAATATGTTTTGTCAGGGCATTTTAAAAAACAACGGTCAAAAAGAAGCCAGTTTTCCCGTTTATTTTTTTCCAAACCAGTATACCAATTTTTCTCAAACACTAGTGCTAACATCCCAGACATTTATCCACAAATTTCAATAAGCTAACACATAAGTCACTAAACTATTTAAATTAACTCACATATTTGTTTCATCCCACAAAAGCAAAAGAGACCTATTAAAGCTATATATTTCAAAGAAGTCAACAAAATTTCGAAGTATTGGACCACAAAGTCTTCAAACCTGATACTGTTAGATTAAATTTGACCGTTTTAGCTTTTTCTAATCAATTCACCATGTTAGCATTCCTGGCTATGCTAAAAACCCAGATCAACATGTCCTTATCTTGAAAAAATAATAAAACTAAACAATTAAATCATAGTTTGTCATAGGGAAAATACATTTTTAAAAATGTTTTTTAAAGTAATATTAAATATTTAATGCATTTCATTCAGCGTATCCATGGATACCGAGTGTGTATCACGGCATTTTTCAAAAAATAACGGTCAAAAACAAACTAATTTTCAAAAAAAAACAAAAAAACAACAGGCTACATGTTTCTTTCTTCAAATAATAAAACTAAATTAAATTACAGGCTATCAAAGGGGAAAATACATGTTGTTAAATGTTTTTTTAAAGTAACATTAAATAGCTAATGTATTTTATTTAGCGTATCCATGGAAACTGAATGTTTATCAGAGTATTTTTCGGTCACGAACCAACAAATTTTTCAAGAATTTGACAGTAATTCAACTAATTTGACTATAATTAACTAAAATACATATGTTTCTTAAATCACTACACCAGTTTAACATTCCTGACATTTCCTGGAAATTCAGTCAAGAAAAAAACTCCTTAGTTGAGAAAGATCTATGCTAGCAAGAATGCTACTTGTCTTTTTTTGTACAGCAGGCAATATTTCTTTTAAAAAAACGCACACAAACACAAAATAAACTAAACAATTCATTATTATTTTAGTAATAACTTATTTTTGTTTAATAAAAATAGTAGAAGAATGATATGAACCTTCCAGCTGATCCCCCTGCTGGTCCTTCTCCTGGCCAGGATCCATCTTTCGTGGGTTTTGGGATTCTTCAGCAAGTGCGTAATTCACCAAGCGCTTCTTCAGCAAGTTTTGCAAAGTAGACTTCTCCACAGGTTCAAACCTTCCGAGGCGTTAGGCTCCTTCAGGCGTCTCCTTCAAAAGTCCCGTAGCAAAAGGAAAGAATTCAGAAGGTCGGCGTCATTTATAGGGTTTCCGACGCTAACGTCGTTTCCATGACTTTCATTGACGAAGGCTCAATGACGAATGCACGCGCTGGTGCATTCGCGCAAATTGCACGTGCTTTCATCCATCTCCTGTTGCTGTTAGTTAATAATAAAGTTTAAAAAATGGCTGTGATAATTATTTTGTAATCAACTGCATATCAATGCACTAGAATAATATTGTCTGAACAATAGGGCCCCAACTGCACAATGTTGCCGAGGCAACAAACAAAAAAACAAACAAACATAGTTTTAGCATGTATATTATTAAAAAAAAATCTAATCATGTATTTTTTATAAGTTATGGAAAGACTCAAACTTAAACGGTGATTTTGTTGTAGGCCAAGTTGTCTTACAACATGTCAGGGACATGAATAATGTTCAATGGATTTTAACATTTTGATCACAAGATGAACAGGGTATTTCTGAAGCGTATATAAATGTTGCTGCACAGTGCAGTCAGAGTTGTTTATGTCCAGCGGATGTCCAGGAGGTGGCAGCTCGCAGCCCACAGCTTCAAAGCTGTGCCATCATCTTCAGCTGCCCTGCAGCTGTCTGCTCTGGCACAGTTCCTGGAAAAAGAGGAAGATTGAGGTAAAGATATTTAAAAAGGTGAATTATTAACTTTGCTGGCTACAGTGTTTTGGTTTTGTTTGTTTGTTTTTGTATGTTTGTCTTCATACTTGGTCTTTTATAAAATGTTTATGTTTTTATCCACTTCATCTCACACAGTTCTGTTTCACCAGTTTTACTATATTATATAAAACAGCATTATTTAATTTGTCTCACTGGTTTGTAGAATCCACCGGTCAGCATCTTATTCTCTGGTGTAACGATGCAGTAGATAGAGGTGGACGCTCCCTCTGCTGGGGTTTGGATCAAGAAACTCAAGATCTTAGCTATGTTACTTAATTGCATTAGAAAATGGCACCATGTGCCTGGAAAATACTCAACGCTGCATCTTTAAACAACAAAGCAAAATCTGCTACAAAATGACTAGAGCTTTTACTTTGTATGTTTGGAAACACTGAGATAAGTAGGTGTGATTTGTGGAAAACGTTTTTTTTCAGTAAAATTGCTTCTGATTGCTCATTTTCTTGCTTAGCGCAGTTGTGGCTGAGGCATGAGACTCACCCTGGCTGCAGATGTGGACCTTTTATTTTTACACACACAAGGAGGGACACTCATTCAGGCGGTCAGTCTTAGAGTGGACTTTCCACAGCTTGGAATCTATCACTTGTATTGAATATGGTTGGTAGGCTCTGATCCCATCTGCCGATTAGGCTGACACCAACATCTCGTTCAGTCCCGAGAAGTGTAACATTACGTTCCGTTAGCCAAAAGTGGGATTCTCCCACTTAGGCGTATTCCTCAATGTCTTTACAATATGAGAAGGAAGTGCTTAGTGAAAGTCCAAAGTGGTGCTGCAAGAGTATCACTTGAAGATAATGCCTTGTAGGACAGTTTACCTCCATCCAGTCCCATTACTATCTTCTGTAACACCTCAAAAGTGTAGCGAAGGTCAGCAGGGTTGGCTAGGTTCAGTTCATATCAGTCCAAAAAGCATTACAACAGCTATTGGCACACTATCCAAATTGGACACCACTCTGTTGCCTCCAAGAACAACCCCAAGTCTTTATCTGCTGAAGCCTAGTCTTTCAGATGAAAACGCCAATAGTGGTGGCTCCAATAGCCTCTTCAATGGTAGCTTCATCCACACCCTATGTGAAGAGGTGGCAAGTTAATATCTTTCTCTAGACCTAACTATCTTGACAAGTATAAGTACACATTTCATTCAGGTTGGGTATGTGTATTTTTTTGTGGTCTGTCTCTTGTCTATGCTGTGTATGATCTGTTCCCAACCTGTATGTCTGTCCATACAGGTTGGGAACAGATCCGGTTATAGTTGGATCAAACCTGGGGAACAATAAAAGAAGTGGAATATCACATCTATCTCCCTCAAATCAACAGAAAAATCAAGTTGTTAGGAGATAAAATGTCAAAAAAAAAAAAAAATGACAGCATTTGATTCTGACATTTTAATAAAGTCACCTTAGTGCTGGGTTGGACTCTCTAGTCCAGTACTTGACTGGTTTGAATCTTACCTGTTAACCTCTTTATGTCAACAGATAATGTCTCATGGCAAAGGACAGGAAATCATATGGGGACCTTAAGGTTCAATCTTGGGACCCCTACTATTTATTATCTATATGCTCCAGCTAGCTCAAACACAAGTAACCATAACTAGGCAGATGATCCACAGCTCTCCATTATGATGTCACCAGGTGACTCTAAACCAGGGTGCTCCAGTCCAGTCCTGGAGAGCTGCCGTCCTACAACGTTTAGATGCAGCCTTACTCCAACAGACCAGGATCAGCTCTGAACAGGCCTGCTAACGAGCCATTCATTTGATTCAGGTGTGTTGGAGCAGAGATCCATCTGAAAGTTGCAGGACTGTTGCTCTGGAGGACTGGACTTGAGGACCCCTCAAAGCCCAACCAATCACTGAACAGATGCTTAGAGCAAATCAATGGTTTGTTTTCCATTGACATTGTTTTTCTTCCTTAATAACAAAAAACACCTTCATTTAAAACTGCATTTTGTTTATTTGTATTGTCTTGATGGGTTGCACAGTGTTACAGTTGGTAGCATTGATGCCTTCTAGCAAGAAGGTCCTGGGTTCGATTCCCGGCCCGGGGTCTTTCTGCACGGAGTATGCATGTTCTCCCTGTGCTTGGTGGGTTTTCTCTGGGTTCTCCGACTTCCTCCCACAGTCCAAAAACATGACTGCCAGGTTAATTGGTCTCTCTAAATTCTCCTTAAGTGTGTGTGTGAATGGTTGTTCATCATGTGTTGCCCTGCTGGTGACCTGTCCAGGGTGAACCCCGCCTCTTGCCTGAAATGTTCGCTGGAGACACCAGCGCCCCTCCTGACCCCACTAGGGACAAGGTTGTACAGAAAATAGATGGATGGGTGTTGTCTTAATATTTTAACTGGTTTCATGTTCTAAAAATAGGAAATCAATGAGATAACTCCATTTACCAGTTTTATACATTTCTGAAGATGTGCTTTGACTTTAACATGTAGAGCTGGTATTTTGTGTTTGTTTGAAAGAATGAGTCTGCAATCTAACAACGTGAAAAAAGTGAGCAATCCCGATTTCTGATGGCACTGTGTGTTTGGGTTGTGGCCCAGTCAAAGTAAAGAGCTTAGAGTTAAAAAAAATAGAAAGAAAGAGAAGACATGAGTAAAATGTGAAACTTTTATTAAACGTGACAAAAGACATCAGGAAACATAACTCTGACGTGACTGTGAACAGAGTTCCCCAGCTCTGACCCGAAAAAAGCCCCGTAGCGTTTGCCATAAAAGGTGAACAAAGGTGCATTAAGGCTCAGATCAGGACTTCCACCTTAAGACTTCTAAAAACACCCCGGTCTCATTGGGCCGGAGTCAGTAGTGTAACAGCTCACCAATAAATACAAAGTGTTATTTGATCGCTTCAGGAATCATGCAGATGCAGGAACATTTACATCAATCAAGTCTGGACAAAGTATTGCTCTTTGATCGCTGGTGTTCACTTCCTCCTACTTTACAGCAAGCAATCGTCTGCAAGAGCTTCAGACAGACTTTAAAGGTCCTGGTAATAAAACAAAAACAACAATCTAAAAATGCGTCCAAAAGATAGCTTGACACTGTTTCTGGGGGCAGCTGGAGATCAGGAGGTAGAGTTGTCATTCACAAAGAGAGAGTCCTTCAGGTCCCATCTCCTCTGGTCGACGTGTAAACAAGTGCAAAAACTGAGCCCCACGTTGGCCCCCGGTGTGCTTTCAGTGTGACAAAAACACGCTGAATGTTCAGGGAAAAAAAGAGCGCAGGATGAATGAGGAGGTGAAGTGCTGAGTGAGGCTGCAGCTGTAAGGTTCACTGAACAGTGTCAGACTAGGAAGAATAAAAAAAAGAGAGTAAGATATTCAAAAGTAGGGAGAGAAAAGAAGTTTGAGTTTAATGTTTGAAGTGGAAGCAGCTCATGTGGAGGTGTTGATCTTCCTGTTGACGGCCTGTAGGAGGAGCAGTGAGTACTCCTCAAGTAGAGCCGCCGTCTTCACCTCCCCCACCCCCCCCAGGCCCCCCTCCAGTGCCTGCATGCTGGGTGAGCCCAGAGGGAGAGAGTCCAGCTCCGCCCTCATGGCCTGGAAGGCCTCTGATAGGAGGAGAGACATCTGACACTGGCTGGGGGAGGAGTCATCTGATGAGGAGCCGCTTACCTGGAACAACAACAATCTACACGTTACCGTATTGAACACTGTAAAAACACAAAGCCTTAGCACGTATTTATGGTCTAGTTTCTACTGCAAATATCTTAGTTCCCTTGAAATAAGACAAAGCAAAATTACAAGTAACTTTTCAGCAAGATGTAGAAGCTTGTTTTAAGTCAATAACTCTGTAAAATTGATTAAAGAAAACTACTAGTTCCACTGGCAGATTATTTCACTTATAATAAGATATTTTTTCATGTTATAAGTGAAAAAAGTTAATAGGTTCACCAACAGCAGTCTTCTGATTACAGACTTTAAAAAGCCTGACCTGCTGATTACAATTTTGGCCGATAGTGATTTGGTTTTTATCTGAATGTCACTAAATGTAGCAAGAAAGTTGCTGAGTTGGCAGCAACAACCTGATGGGCCGGTCTGTCAGTCAAACCTGTCAGTGGCTGAGGACAGTGGCTGATATTTTACTCCTCTGCTGATGTAGATAAGATCGGCTTCACATGTACGTATCGGCTGATCACCGATCTAAAATGAAGGATATTAGGGCTGATTTATTGATGCAAGCCCAGAAAAAAATCAGAAGAGCAGGTGACTTAAATCAGGAGATTTTCAGCTTGATCGACCCTGCTGATGACTTAAAGATACACAATGTAAAAAGCAAGAAAGGGTCACATTCACAACACTCTTCCTGATGCACAATATTATTGTTTTTAAAAGAAGACTTCAATTTAGCTATTTTCTGTAAACCGCCAAACTCTATTTTCTACACCATGTCAACAAACAGCTGTGATTCACTCTTGGGAATAGAAAGCAAAACTTTTAGTTCATAATAAGAAGGCTGAATGCCACATGGCAAAGTTGTTTTATCATTTTTCGAGAAGAAGTGTGAGCAATAAGACCTTTTTAAAATCAAACTGTGCTTGAGAGACTTTCAGCAGATAACAGGAAGGCTGCAGATGTGCTTTGGTAGAGGGAATTAAGATGACAAACTAATGTAACTTAACAATGAGCAGCAGCAGGATTAGCAGAGGAAAGCAGACAGTCTGAGCAACATATGATCATCACCTTCCTGTACAGATGTGTTGCTCTCTTAAAGCATCTCTGCAGTTCACTGGTCAGAGCCTTGCATGTCTCCATGCTGACCGGCTGATCTGTAAGAGGAGCAGCAACAGGTTAGCCCACTTCCACCTTCACTGTATGGACAGACAGTAAACACACAGCACAGCAGCAACTACAGTCAGAGGAAAAAATCATGTCCAATTTTATTAATTTGTGGGAGAAAATGAGTTCAATGCGTCAGTTATAAACCCAGTGGAGAGCTACCACGTAGCAATGGAAACAGTTCATAACTTTATCCTGCGGAACTTAAATGGTCTAATAAAGTCTACAATATTAACTGCGAACACCTTCAGTACATACATTTAGAAATCTTCTTTTTCGATGGTAGGGCAAATGCTGCAGTTACTGGGTGTGCTTGATACTCCAGATATTAAGGTAAATGTCTGAGGTCTAAACAAGATATTTATGCCTAAGTATGTCAGAAAACACACAGGCTGTGATAGGGTGTCCTAATTTTTTCATGTGACTGCATGTTGTTCACAGAAATACACTCTCATACAAGTGGAGGGAGGCAGCAGAGAAGAAAGGAAAAAAGGGAAACAGCTAAAAGGCCAACAGGAGACACATCTCACCCGTTGCAGAGGGAGAGGAGGAGGGGCGGAGCCAGAAACATGACAGGATGAAGTGATGAAGAAAAAGAGGATGAGAAGGAAGGCCAAACCTGGATCGTCTATGGCGTCTCCACTGGTACCTGCACGCGTCAGAGTGTCCTCCTGTCGGGGCAGACCCACAGGACAGACGGACACAAGGGGAGAAGGCTCTGAGGAGGTGGAGCCAGCAGGCTTGGACGAAGGAGAGAAGGAGTCCAGGGAGATTTTGTCCGGAAGTGGCCGGCTGCTGCCTGGGACGCGAGCCTGGAGGATCCGGGAAGAAGGGCTTGCTCGGTTACCATAGCTACCCGCTGACAGAGGCAATGAGGAAGAGGAAGAGGCGACAACAGGCGCAATGGCAGCATGTTGGGGCGTGGCCAGAGAGGCGTTGGCATGCACCACGGCAACGAGAGGCGGGTAGGATGCTGTCTCTTTGAGCTGAGATGCTGCTGAGCTGGACGCCACGGCAACATCCTCAGCAGGCTCAGAGATGTGGAGGTTGTCGCCAATGGAGACGGAGCGGGACATCTTAGCCATGGAGCTGGCAGTGGGGCTCATGTAGGAGCGAGGCGCCGATGATGTCAGAGAGGGAGAGGAAGACTTCCTCGGCGTTGCCGTGGCGCTCTCCTGCAGGGGCGAGCGGGGGGAGCTGGAGCTGACCTTTAGAGTCCACTGTGCTGTGGGTGGGGGCTTCCTAGGGGACGAGGGAAGAGTGGTGGGACGCTGAGGGGGGGCGTCCCTGGACAGACCAGAGCTTAGCTGGGAGTCCAGAGAGTCTCCTGATGAAACAAGAGAACAGAGGATCAGCTGTAGAGGCATGGATAAGGGTGGGCTGCTGCTGGTGGGGGTATGAGGGTTACCTGTGCTGATCAGCAGGCTGTGGACTGACTGGGCCTTCTTTAGCCCCGAGGTCAGGTGGGAGGCAACTGAAGGGACCACCAGGCCTTGCTTCCCTCTGGGTTCGACCGAGCTTTGGACCTTCTCCTTCTCTGATGGAGTCTTGGTGGAGGGATTAGTAAGGCTGGTGGTCCCTGCTCCGTCCCCCTGGAGCGGACTCTGACTGTGTGCATGAGGAAGCTGTGATTGGTCCTGGTGAGTCTTTGAGGTCTCCTGCTGGACCGATGACTCCTGGCTGTCCTGTGTCCGGCTCTGGATCCCGTCTACCAGGGGCCGGACTTCAGAGACCAGGGGCCTGGCCTTCACCTCTCCCACCCCTCCATGGGAGCTCCACATTGGGGGAGGAAAGTCAGTCCGACTGAGGAGCACAGACAAGGTTCAGTATACAGCAATCCACCAGTGTTTTTGTGTGTGTGTTGCTGCGTTTCCGTCAACTATATAATTGCATAATTTGACATTTCAAAAATGAATTCACTTAATGAAAACACACCAATTTCATTTAGTTTTTTTGAAAAAATGCTTTGCCACTTGGATGAGGAGGATATTGCAAAAATTGCAATAGAAACACTTTTTTGCATCACACGGGTCACATGATCAACAACCCGATGTTGCCACTGGCACAAACCATTCAGAAGATCACAACACAAAGTAGTTGAAGGATGATGGTGCAGTGTGTTTTTTAACACGGTGCGCCACAGCCAAAGCTCCCATAGCTTTAGCACAATGCTCAGTGGGAGCGCAGCAAATTTCACGGTCAGACAGCGGGGAAGTGGGAGAGTTGTCCCGTCAAACCGTCAATCCCCGAAACCACACACACAAAAAAAAACTTGTGAAAGTTTGTTCTTCAGTAGTTCAGTAGACTAGGTTTGATTGCAGACCAAAATTGCAACATTTGTTACATCTTTAACTGGTGTGGTTCACTTTCACTGCACTGTCAAATGAACCAAAACCTTTGTAAAACCCGTTCCCCCTCTTGTCTGTGGAGGCGCTGAACCAAGAACCATGGAATGTAACAACAAAAAAGCTTTCTCCTCAAGATGGAAACAATAATGGAGTGGCATCAGATTTTAGCTATTGGAATGATTACTTTTTTGTCTTTGACAAAAGACCATGAGCCATTTATCCCACTTGCACTGGACTAATGAGCTTGTTTTGGTTATATTTACCCAGAATGTTTTGTGCTGTAGTCCACTTTCTGCTTTTGGAGCAGTCTCTGATCCGCTGGGATTCACATTTGCATTCAAACCACACTAGAGTTCACTTCAACCAAACAGAGGCCAAAGTTTGTAGATGGATTAGAGTTTGATTACGCCTTCACACACCCCAAACGAAATAGACTTTCTATGCAAAAGGACTGAAGTTCCATTAAAGTGGACTAAAAAGGGATGGTGTGAATGAACTCTAAATGAATCTAAAAGCCAGGAATCCTTTTCCTTCTACTTCACAATTAATAAAGTTTCTATCTGTCCAGCAATCTGTCTGACTGTCTGTCTTATGAAGTTGGTGGTTAGACAGTTTAAGCAGCGTGAATACTTTCAGAGGGCTCTGTAAGTCTCGTGTGATGATGATCGGAGATGTTTTACCTTCCACAGAAGTTCTGGGAGAGGAACCTTGAGGAGATGCTGAGACTCTCACTGGAGCTGTGACACGTCCTGTTTGGATCACCTGGTAACAGAAACATTTCACAGGACTTACTGAGACCCAGAAGTCACGATTGTTGTACAACTGTTGAAAGGAACATCTTAATTCATCATTGATTCCAGCACCATAAGCACTGTGGGGAACAGCAGGATGAAGGTCAACAATGTGTGAAAGGAAACAATGGGAAAACAAGAGGTTTCATGTGGAGGACATGGAACGCTGTGTTCAACAGTTTCTAACATCATATTATCTGTTTCCATTACAAATATGTGCAAAACTTTGTTGACATTCTGCTAATGTTGAAAAAATACAATTTCGCACTTGCAGTGTTTCCATTAAATAACAATTAAAAGAATGAAAATCACACGTGAATAAATTTGTTTACATAGTAAGTCATTACAAAACATGCAGCACCATGATACTCCCACTACCTCCTGTCGCCTTCTTTGTTATTTGTGCCAGTAGTAACATCTGGTTGTTGATCACGTGACCCGTGTGATGCAAAAAAAAGTGTTTCCATTGCAATTTTTTAAAATCTATTTTGATATGGCTGAAAAACCAACTCATCCTATCCCAAAAACCTTGTATATACGTTTTCTTTTTCGAGATAGGTGTGTTTCCATTAAGTACATTTATTTTAATAATTCCAGTATTTACAAATTTAAGGTCAATGGAAACACATCTAGAGATCAGCCCTGGTTCTAGAGTGTCATACTGTACCTGAAGCAGACAGCTCAGCCAGTGTAACAAAGTGCTCCTTCAGGAAAGCCTCCTGGTCTGGAGTCTGAGGGACTGCCTGAGGCATCCCGTCTTCTGGGCTCTCTTGTCTTTCCTCGTCCTCGTCCTCCTCCATCTCCAGCTCTGAGGAGTTCCCATCCACACTGAGAGGTTCTGTACGCTCCGTATCTGGTGAGATAAAAGGAAGGAAACAGAATCACAAAGGGATGACAAATTATCTCAGCCAGATATCACCGTATGACGCCTTTCCATACCGTCTGCAGCTGGTCTCTCCGGACTGGACAAGGCGGAGCTGAATCTGAGGGAGCAGCCGCTGTCTGGACTGGGTTTGTCCTCCCGGCCATGTGGAGCAGAGGGACACGCCTCCTTCACCTGGAAGTCACTGACAGGTTGTATGGAGGTGTTTAGAAGCTGATCTGTACTCAGAGTGGAAAAGTAACTGTGCTGGACTTTAGGAAATGCTGTGAATCATTCTGTTGATGATGAAGAGTGACCGCCAACTCCTTCAAACTTAAAGCTGGTGACAAACAATTATTCAACAAAAATCTTTGTTTGTCAGCTATCATTTTAAAACTATTCATGAAACTTCCAAAAGGCTATCCAAGGACAACCAATCATGGAATCTAGCTCGAAAATGATGATTACATATGTGGCACGTGTTTTTCAGCTCTATTTCTAATACCATATTTTCCAGACTATATGTCACTTTGGAGGATTACTTGCATTAGTCAAAACATATGAAATGAAGAGGAAAAAAACATATACAAGTCTGATGGGAGTTTTTGAAGCACAGATGTCCGTGCTTTAAGTGTGGATGGTCAGTTACAGCTGTACTATGCTGGTGAAGTGCGCAGCAGAGCGTAGCGGAGACGCATGCAGTAAATCTGGAGCAATATAAAGGTGCTTGTGTTGCATGAAGACGTTGTTGGCTATTTTAGAATATGTTACTGTCCACCAGATACTGGTTCAAAAATAAAAATGTTTAAGAGTGTGAATACTGTATAAACCATGAAGTGTGTTACCTTCCCACCAGGCTTATTCTATCCTCCCATTTGTCAGGGAAGAGAACTGGATCCTCTCTGTCGAGGCTTTGAAGGGACAGCAGAAAGTAGTCTGGCCTCTGATTGATCTTCATTTCATCATCTTCCTAAATAGACAGAAACACAAAACATCACCGATAAAATACATAGACTCATTATTGTCTCACATTTCACTGCTAGCTTTTATTTTACAGAATGTATAGTGGAAAACACCAAAGTAAAGTCATTAGTGACTTAGAACAACTAGTCCTTTCAGCAGGTGGTGATCTGGGACACCAGATTGAATTTGGAGTCTGAATGTGGATTTTGTGTCAATCCCACTGTCAGACCATCTAACAACATAAAAATGTTCTATTCAAGGATGACAACCTGAACTGGCTTTGGACTTCCTGTATGTCACATACTATAGAAGTTAAGCTAGACACAGTGCTGGTATTAAGTTGTACTCTTCATTCTTTAATTGTGCAGTTAGACTGTGGTGAAAAATCCTGGATGATAAAGATTAGTCCCTAAGAGTGGAGACATGGGATGGCTGCTGGCTGCAGAATCATATTCTCATATCTCTCTGGATTGAGAATGCCTCAAAGTTAACAAGTCTTGTTTGTTTTCAGTGAGGGACATGCTGTCCCACATCATCACACTGCCTCCACCAAACGCTGTTAGATTTTGGCTGTTTTTTTATGACTAAAACCAACATCCTCAAGGTAAAGCATTACTGGATTCGGCTAAAATCAAGAGCTTCTCACCCTCACAGAGGGGACTAGAAGACTAACTGTACTCTGCAGCTCATCACTGTTCCGATGAATCATCGGCTCCACATCCTGCCTCCTGATCGAGTCGTCGGCGTAGGCCCAGGCCCTCTCCTGATTGGACAGGATCAAGTGTAAAAATGTAACAATTGAGTCACATTGTAGGGACTTTCTTTGCAACCCAAAGCCCTCAGCCATGTGGTGTGTGCCTTACTTCCTCCTGCTCCTCCTGACCTTCCAGGCAGTATGAGTCCAGCAGCCTCAGGTCTAACATGGATTTCACCATCAGGGCACCGTCGGCACCCGCTGTCCTCCTTGACCAGCGGCGGCGAGGGAGCGGAGCATCGGACGTCTCCTGATGAATCAGAGCACGTGGTGTTTACAGAGTTTCTAGTCTGCTGTAAGTTGTTGTCATTACAGGCGAAGATGTGATAAAAAAAATCAGCTGGAAAAATGTGCCAATTTTCAGCAGTTCTGACCGGCAACCGACTCAAAAATATGATTGTTACATTCTGCAGATTTTTCATTTAACCACCCAAGCCTTTTCTATGCAATATTAGAAATATGTTAAGCTATACAAATAAACAATTCCATTACTTTGCCTGACCAGTTTAAAATATCCACTGAGTCATCATTTTGTTCATGTTTAACGACAGACACTCTCTCACAACAGTTTATTGTGGTGGTACCTCTGATCCTAACAAATACTTAATGACTGCTCACAGCAGGAAGGCTGGCAAATTATCTTGAAAGCAGCGGCTCTTAAAAGGAAATGTATTGAAATGAAAGATCAGAATGAAACCAGAGATGGGAACTTACTGGTCATGTTTAGATGATTTGTTTGATCAGTTTTAGTTGTGTTTAGGCATTTTCTGCATAAAATGGTACCAGTTTCTCTGTATATTTGACGTAACTAAACATGGGATATTAGACAACAAAAAAAAATCACTTACATTCGTGATCTCTCTGCTGTGCATCTCATCAGATACTTCTAAAAGAGAAAAACACATGAATACAAAAAGATGAGATTACTTGACTACTTTAAGGTTAAAGGTTGTGTTGATAACAAGTCTAACATGAAGATAACGGCAGTGTCTGACCTGCAGCCTCCTCCGGGCCGTCTGTGGTGATCCCTCCCTCCTCCTCCTCTGTGTCGCTATCAGACGACAGGTTGACCACACAAGGACTGGGCGTGGCCCCGCTGCTCAGACAGACAACACGCAACAACACGTCAGCACACCGCAACATGTTCAACACGTGCAAATCAAATCTTAATTGTATCGACGACTTTCTTTAAATAAAGTTTCTGTTGAAGGCAAAACCTGTCTTACCTGGGCTTTGCAGCCTTCTGCTCAGATGCACTGAGGGAGTTAGGAACAGTGCTGGGAGGTCGAAGGTCAGCGAGCCGCTGCCTCATCCTGATGGTCAACTCTGGGTTTAGGCGCCACACGAAGATACAGCTGCATCAACAAACACAAATGGATCAGTGCAGGTGTTGATGGCGAACGTAAAGGACCAGACACCTCGGCGAGCTCTAGATTTCATTTATGGGCCTCAGGGGAATAAATAGATACATACGCCATACTTTTAAGATTTTTATATGTGGGAAAAGTTTTGAACACTCTGTGACATTTTTCTTTCCTCTTCAGAGTTCTGCACTAGTTTGCGTTGATCTGTCCTAAAATTGTTACATTGACGTTTGTGGTTAAGTGACAAAATATGAAAAAAGTTCAGAAAGAGTTCATAGTAAATATTTTAATATAAAATATTTTCATAGTAATAAATATGAGAGGTACCTGTCTCCTGATACAGTGATCAGGTGTCTGCAGTCACTGCTGAACTTCAGCCCCGTTACAATCTCTGAAACACAAGCAGGAACCAGACTCACCATAATAAACGGCTCTGAATTCAGGCATGTATTAAAAAAGGTAACATAGAAACAACATGATTCCACTGACCTGAGTGACCAAACATGGTGGCCACACATTCTCCAGAAAAGAAGTCAAAGATGGAGACATTCTTGTCTGAACAGGAAGTAGCAATGTAGAGTCCTGATGGGTCAATCTGTACCTGAAGAAGAAGAAGAAGAAGGGAATGACCGAGTATTCCTTTAAAACATCACCATGGCAACCAGCAGCTGATTACCTTAATAACAGTCCCATCTTCGCCCTGAGAACCTTTATACACCTTCTTTTGTTTGGCGTTTCCGATATTAAAAATTCTGCAGAAAAAAATCATCATCATCATCAGCAGCAGCAGCAGCAGCAGCAGCTCACATACCTGCATACCTGCCCTGAACACACAGAGACGAGTACAGTATATTTTTGTAAACCATTAAGAACAAATGTGTTTTCTCAAGCCAGGTTGCAGCGCTGGCTTGCATACCTACTGCACCAGAAAATGGTGCAGTAGGTATGCCAGACCAATCGGTGGCGCTGTAACACAGTCAAAGAAAACACTGAATGGCAGTGTTGGCAGATTGAGAAGGTTTTACCACAACAAGGCTTCTTTTTTGAACATGAGCTGGAAAAAATGGGTTTGGGCTTATGGATGGAATTTAGGCTTTTTTTCACAACATATGATGGGTTTTTAGAAAGTAAAATTATGTGTTAATGCACTAATTTTATGCATTTATTTTGAAATATCTAGAATCTGTTGAACTATGGCAACTATTAGTAGCCACTGGTTAATCAAGAGTCACTATGTAGTGCTATTGTACAACTGAAATCCCAGTGCAACTTCAATAAAACAAAAACAAAGTTACCTTTTCCTTCCCTTTTTCAAATGACTGTGTGCAACAAACAAACTAAAAAATGTTTCTTATCTGAAGGTTTTTCCTCATCATGTCTGCCCTGTGAAGACTGAAACATCAACATGTACGTCACAGTTTTAGGCCCCGAGGTCTAAACATAGCAGCGTAGGGATCTACCTGATTTTGCGGTCCTGACAGCCCACTGCTGCGTACTTCCTGGTTGGTTCCACGTCCATGTCGTACAGAGTGGTCTTCCTAACAACGTGATGCGTCCGGGTGAACTCCAAACCCTCTCCCATCTGAGAAAGAAGGAAAGGGAAAACCATGTGATTATCACTGATCTGGCAGTAAATAAAAGAGGTGAACTCTTTTATTTTAGAATATTAACAGTTTTCCTTTTCTGGTTTTTATTTTCCAACATCATCCCATGATTCTTTTCTGGTAAGTAATGCGGCTCCTACCTGCTGAGCTGTTCGAAAGTAGACACTCTTATCAGCTCCACAGCTGATCATCCACACCTTCCCCTCATTGGCTGGTGAGATGATGAAGAAGAGAAGTTAAAATCCACAGCAGGGATCACAGGCAGACAGGCCAGGGTCAGATTCTAATGGTATGATCCGCTTTAGAACAAATTCTAGAGCTTCCATCCTTCCCTTTTATAATTAAATAATTTATCTCAGATCTTTCTATAGGAAAGATAGGAAAGAAGGGAAGAAATAAAGGAATAGACCAATTAAGAAATAAAAAAGAAAGAAAGGGATGAAGAAATAAAGAAGGAAAGAAACAGAGAAAAAAAAGACAGGAACAAGGAAACTAAGAAAAAAAGAACTTTTATCTTTTTTTCCCATAATTATCCAGATCTGGAAAACAACAAATTCAAGGCTTTTCTAAGCTTTATAGGGACCCTGTTATGGTGAAGAATATGACTCGTTTTCTATTCTACTCTTTTTTTTTAAAGTTACACATGTAGAACCAGCTGATTTTAGATTAACGACTACCGGCTGTGAAGCGAGCTGCAACTAAAGGTTCATTTTTTGTTCCTTAACATCTGAAAATCTTTCCATCCTGGTGAACTGCTCTATGTTCTGCGCAAGAAAGGCAAAGCAGCCTTCTGTAAGCCAGCTGAATGGCAGTGCGCAGCAGAACATGCCTAACCAGAGTTTCCAGCAACTGACCAGCAAATCTGACGGCAGTTATGGAGGACGAGTGTTCATCCAGAGTCTGTACCAGGCTGTACTCTCTGGCTGCATCCAGGACGTGGATCAGACGGTCCCGACTGGCAGTGGCTAACAGCTGGAGCCCTGATACACACATAAACATACACATAAACACCCACACCCACACCCACACACACCACCCACGCCCACCCACACACACAGGACGACAGATGCAATCAAACACATACAATTTTATGACATAAATATGATTCCTTTTTTATGTGTATGTCAAGAAACGTCTCTTATTCCTGATTTCACATTTTTCTGTAGGAATGATTTTAGTACCAGATTTTAGCAGAACTTAGTGTTGAGATTCTTTGATGTTAATTCGAGGTTATCAAATTTCACGTCTGCTGTTGTTTTATTGAGTTCACATTTCTGATTCTTTGGATCGTTAATTTCAATATTTGCATTTTCTACAGTAATCATTATCCTGCGTTCAAATATTGAAAAGCTGCCATACTGAGTAGCTGCATCAGGTTTGTGCATCTGCTAATGCAGCAACAATGGAGCAAAGCTGCAACTCTGACTGCATGAATGTGCTTCACAGTCTTTATGTTCAAGGAGCTCCAGGAGCTCAACATGATATTTGCAAATCAGCTTGAAAACCAATTAACATTTTGCTTCCACTTCAAAATGAAGCACTACTTTGTGTTGATGTGTCATATAAATCAAATCAAACACACCCTGGAGTTGGCTGTATGTGACTAAATGTTGAAAAGATTTCATCGCAGTGTGTGACTTCTGACTCTCACCAGTGTCTGGTTTAGAGAACTCCAGGCAGAGAATCTCTGAGTCGTGAGCTTGAACATTCAAGATCTCCTCCATGCTTTCCAGATCATGGATCCTAGGAAACACACACATGTCCAGACACACACATACATCAATACAGACATATACAAAGCCATAACAGCTTGGGAAATCTTTTACTATGTGCTTACCTCAGGACTCCAATGCGATCTCCAGAGGCCAGGTGTTTTCCATTCGGACTGACTCTCAGAGTCCTAATGCCCACTCGGTTCTGGTCCATCTGCTGTCCCTCCGTCACAGATGACCCCCCCTTCTCTGAGTTGGCACCGGCTATCGTGATGCTGTCCATGTCCAGGAGGCTGCTCATATTGTTGTCCACATAAAGGACCTTCTGCAGGTCCTGATGTGGGAAGACGACAGATGTTAAACTGTGGAGGACTGATTGTACGGGTGTGTGTGTGAGGGCATGTGTGTGTGTGTGTGTGCGTGTGTGCTGACGTACGTTGCTCAGGATGTTCCTGTGGAGGACATTGTGTCTGTTGGTGTTCCACAGTCGGATGGTGTTGTCAGAGGAGCAGGATAAGAAGGAGCCGGGGGGGAGCTGCGCCTCACCTGCTCCTCCTTCCTCTGTGCAAACCTGCAGGAGTCAGAGAGGCAGGATGGGTTACACCCCACTGATCACATGAGGCTCCTCAAGGCTCTATTCTAGGACCATTTTTGTTCAATATCCACATGAATTCTCTAGCTCAACCTATGGAGCACTACAAAATATTCCAACATACATATGCTGATGACACACAACTTTATAGTCTTGTCACAACTAGAAATGCACTGATCCAATATTACCATCTGTATCGGTCCAGTTGTTGAAAAAAGTTCTAGATCGAATATCATGACAATGTTCCCAGCCTGCAAGGCCAGATCTATTCAATCTAATTCTAATTATTACACTGTGTTACAAAAAAATTTTTTTGGGAAGTTGTCTATGTTTTTTCAACTGAATTAGGACTATTTTGCACTGCTGGATCCAAAAATGACATCAATTTTTCTCAGTCAGGTCAGGTTTTTGTTCTAATTTGATTTAGAGAAATTTGATCTTGTGACTAAATTGATAACATTTCTGTGACATTATCAGTTCATTTCCGTTCATATTTCTTATCCAATAAAGGTTTTAGGAGAAAAAATGTTTTCTAACAGAGTGCATTAATTAAATGTTACAAACTTGGATTTCTATAAATTGAATAATTAACACTATTAAGAGTAAAACATCTTTGTTGTGTAAAATTCTCCGTCTCTTTTCTGTCCTGATGGAATCTCTCCTCCTGCTCATCACTCATTGATCCAGATGTCAGAACAAGTCCTGCATTTTGATGCTCATGTTGCTCCATAGTTCAGAAAGTTTATCTAATTGAGCAAAACCAATAAAAGTTTTGGATTCAGCTCATCAAAATGACCCTAATAGTTTTAAACAGTTGAAAAACCCCTGACATTTTTTTGGCTGTTGACCAGTGTTGTGTATTTTACATTATATTTAGAATTCATAATTGCTTTTTCTGAACCATTTGAAAGAAGGTTTGTTACAGTTTATTTTTACATGTTTGACTAAAGCAGTCAACCTATTGTTTTTGTTAGTTTCTTTATTATTTATTTGACATTGGCTGTTCCTAAATGCATTGACTGAATTAAGTTGAACTACTTTTACATGTTTGGCCAAACTTGTGAAGCTGTTCATCTTCTCCTATAGAATTTATCAGCAGCTTACAATCTCAGTGCATTACCGCCATCAACCAGACTGAGGTGCAATCCACAAAATTTAACTCTTCTCTATCTTCTTTTAGGGCTTTTGGGTGGTTGGAAAAAAAACTTTAGGTGTACATTACAGTTCACACTCTATTTTATAATGGAGTGTGAACTGATACAAATGTAACTCTTTAGTCTAGCTTCCAAATGTTTGATTCATGTTCCCTTAGTCTATCTGTTGGCCTTCTCTCCCAGCTGTGCCTCGTTTGTATTCAACCACCTGCGTCTTGTCAGAAATCAAGCCCTCCAGTATTTCAGCTCCTCATTCGTTGCTGGACTCTTCAGTTGCTTCCTGTTCTTTTCCTGCTCACTCATTGTTTCAATTCCTTCATGCCATATTATAGGGTTATTACAAAGTACAAGTTCATTCCCAGAATCATGACTAAAAGTCACAAGGAAAAGACACATCTGTTTCCATCTTATTATTATGACTGATATTAGAGCAAGGTGAGGAAGAACAGAACACCGACCTCGAGGCCCCACACGCAGGATGAGTGGTAGAGGGCCGAGTAGAGCTTCCCTGCCCTGCGGAGCTCCTGGACGTCCCACACATAAAGACTGTGATCATTGTAGACGCAGGACAGCCAGCGATTGGTAGGGTCGAAGGTCACAGCTACGGTGTCTGGGTAACGAGAGTCTTCTCTGGAGGAGAAGAGCTGACTGAGGGAGAGGAGGTTGAGAAGAACAGAAGTAAATAGGTTGATGTCCAGTGATCAACTGACCTCAGAATGACCTGTATGAATGAGACCTAAAGCAGACCATGAGTCTGATTATAAAGCCGAACTACAGAAAAAAAACAACCTTTACATACTTTCTTCAGTTACAACTAATACTTTATGTCTATTATACTGAGTTTTATGTATTATTTGTTGTGTTGCCTTCATTGCTTTTGACAAACTGCAGATTTCTGGAACTTGTCATGTTTTAGCCCCAAGTTCAGATTGATTGATCAGAGCTCTGGGATGTTGTTGAAGATCATAACTGCTTTAAGCTTCTCCAGAACTTTCTCCCTGACCGGCTGCTGGTTCTTTGGTCTCCATGATGCTGATGTTCTCCAATGTTCTCTCACAAACCTCTGAGACTTTCCATTATTCAGTTACTAAAACCAGTTGACGATTATTTCAATAATTGATTAGTGATTCCAGCTTTAGGTGGGTTTACCTGGCTTCCACTACAGAGGCGATGTCAGCGCCCAGGCAGTGGGGGCGCGGCAGAGAGCAGAGGAAGTGCAGGTTGACGGGACTGAAGACTCGCACTGTCCCATCAGAACAACCGCAGAAGATAAACTCCTCGGTGACGGACAGACAGGTGGCCTGAGACGACTAGAGACACACAGACAGACAGACATGCTCAGAAACTCGGAGATGGAGACTTGTTCCATGAAACAGCTTAGTTTACTACATGACCGCAGGGGAAAAAGGCCAACAACTCTAGAACAGTTGATATGAACCGGATGTAGCCGACGGGCTGAACCGAAGGAACTCAGTAATCAGAGCGGGTTTATTCATCAGTCGGCTTAGTTCAGTTGGAGAGCCAGTCATGAATGCATGCTTTGATATGAGCAATGAGGGTGAGAGGAAGAAAGTGGGTCTTTTGATATCTTCCGCCCAGTTAGTCTTCGGAGACAAACAATGAACTTTCTTGTGTTGATCTGGGCAGTTTGGCTGGGCGAGCGTTGGGTCGCATCAAAATGAGTGAACGGTGACGCTGGCAGCTGTGAGGAGGATTCTCTGTGGAGCATCTCATGATGGAGTATGAGGTTGTGGATTAAAAAAACAAGAAAGAAAGAAAGGATTCAGAAAATGCTGGAGTGAGAAATGACAGCCTGAGGGAAATGATTCCAGGTGAGACAGGACTTACACAAGCAGAGTCGATTCTCTGCACAGGAAGCAGAGGGGAAAGCAGAGGAAGTTCACTTTAGAGCAAAATTCACATCACATCAGCGACACACACGCACACCCAACCCCACGCATGCACACCCCCACGCACGCATACACACACTGCTGTTAAGCCAGTGACATGCCAGCACAAGGTCTATGCTGCTGCAGCAGGATAAACCTGACGGATCGGCTCAGGTGACGAAGGTTGATTTTGTGTGAAACATTGAAAAGTTTTTACACCTCCTGAACGCTTTCGTTGATCGACCGATACAGGTTTTTTAAGGCCTTTCTCTGCAGCTGCTCCAAAGTCACCATGAGGCTGACTGATGCTATTCTTGTCCTTCAGTTAGGTTAGATGGACGTCCATGTCTTGAAATGTTTCCATGTCCAGATGATGGATTGAACAGAGAATCTGTGATGTTCAAAACTTTGGATGTTGTTCTAGAAACTAACTCTGCTGACATTTAGTGTTTTTGCAGTGCAACTGGCATTTTTGTAATGACAACCCATCTCTTTTCAGCCAAAATATGGAAAATAAGAAATCATGAACAGAAAAACAACCCAAATACTGCTGATGTGCATCTCCAGAGAATAACAGGAATGTAATTTTTGAAATCCTTAAGATTCCTTAAACATCCTTGGACTCACCCGCAGGTCCACCCACTTGTCAAGCAGCCTTCGGTCATTAAACTCACACAGCAGACCTGAGGACGTGATGCAGAAGGTAGAGGAGGACTGTCGCCCGCGGCCACACGCCACGTCGCTAAAGAAGTTATTCCGTAGTTCTCCGAGCAGCCCTGAACGCCCCAGCAGGGGAACAGTGGCGTTCACCTGCAGACAAACAAACAATGGCAACAGTCCGCTCCGGTTCTACTCTCAGCTGGTCATAACGACATTAGTGTTCACACTGAACCTTTGAGGTCTTGGTGTGGTCCAGGTACCAGAACTTAACGTGTCGGTTGCCAGCAGTAACAAAGTAGGAGCTGTCGTATGAGAAGGAGACGGCCGTCACTTTGCTGGAGACCTTATTGGCTGCCACCACCACGTTTTTCTGACAAACACACAAGAGAACATGTTAACAAGTGGGATGAGTGAACGGTTTCCCCTGGCGCCCGCCCACCGGCTGCAGGTGTACCTTCCAGTTCCACACGTTGACCATCATGTCGTGCTGGTAGCCCACGCTGACAATGTATTTCCCATTGGGAGAAAACGCCACACAGGACACTCCATATTTATGCTCCTGCAGCTCTGCGACCTGAGCGTGCTCCGACACCTCCCAGACCCGAACCGCTGGCATGTGACCGCTCTGAGGGAGACGGAGCGGGAAATCAAAAACATGAGAATCGTCTTCAGGAAAACTCAACCCTGCGTTCTCTGATGTTTTTATGTGGAGGTCAACAAATACTCACCTCTCCCGTTACGACATATTTCCCATCGGGAGAAAATGCCAATGTAGTGATCGCCTTTCTGCACACACACACACACTCATCAGATTATGATGTGATTATGGTCTTCGAAGTAAGGTAAGGCAATTTTATTTATATAGCACATTTTCAGCAACAAGGTCATTCAAAGCGCTTTACATGAGTAAGACAAAATAACAAAAGAAAAGCAAAAGGAAAACAAAAAGTATTCCATAATTTCTAAAGTAAAGAAGTTTCTCTGGATAAACTAAGAAAAGAAAAATAGCTTCTCTAGATTCTAAGTTTGTTCAAAATCCTGCACTGGATTGAGTGAAGTATAAAACTAAATGTTCCTGTTTTCGGTTGCTAAGCAGAATAAGATCAGGTACACCAGGAGTTTCTCTGTATAAACTAATAAGAGTTTCTTAGAATCTTTTTGCTCTAACTAATAGGTTTGATTCCTGTTCAGGTTTGAGTGAAGTACGGTATATATACTAGATGCTCCTGGTCTGAGTTGCTAGATAAGTAAGTATAAGTACTCCATAATTTATAAGTTAGAAGGAGTTTCTCTGGATAAACTCATAGGAGGAGAAGTTTCAGATTCACCTGCTTCACACAAACATTTCTGAGAACGTCAAAATGCTAAATTTACTAAAGGAAATAAATAAAATTGGATCATCATTTTGTAGGAAAAAACAGAAAAGTTCCATTACAAGCACAAATAAATAAGGTAATTAATGCTGTAAATGAGTGGATGTAAACTTTTCTCTTGAACTGTACACAGAAAGGTGACTTCCTCTAGGATAAGCTGTTCATAGTACTGTAGACATTTGGATGTGTTAGCTTGGGCTGCAGAGGTAGAGGTCAGGGGTCATTTTACCTGGAACTGTTCAAGATGTGCTGCTCTTTGTTCTTGCGAGGATTCAGCAGGATGATGACACACCTGGAGAAACACAGGATCACAAAGGCTGAGCGAGACAAACAGAAAGGAGGCGTGTGAGAGAGAAAAATGAAAACAAGCTGGCAGGCAAAGGAAGCAGCAGAACAAACAGTACAACACAAGGCAGCAGGTTAAAAAAACCTCCTTATTTTAATCGATTTTTCTCCAGCACTAACTGTGGCTGCTCATTAGGATTTTTAATTTAAGGCTAAGGAGACAGATTATGGCTTCATTAAGAGAAACGGCTACTGTGAAATATACTGCTCAAAAAAATAAAGGGAACACTTTAAGTGTGAAACACCTGTTTAAGTGTTCCCTTTATTTTTTTGAGCAGTGTATTTCCTGGGAGTGTTCATGGAGAAGTTTAAAGAGGGTCAGAGAGAGGGGCTTTAGGGATGAGTACATGTTAGAGAGGAACAGAGATCCTTTATGATGTAGCAGACAGGTCTGTGGGGTGGCACCCAATAAAAAAAATTATTTTCAAAAATTGCCATAAGATAAAGTCATTGTGGGACAGTGTGGATTAGAGTAAACAAATGAAGATTAGGTTTTCTACACTAGCAAACTAATGATTTACAAAATCCAATCACTGCACTGGTTAGTAATAATTCAAATCAAGTTTAGACTACACGCATGTCACTGTGTTTCCATTCACCATGACATTGTGCAATTAGGAATTATGAAAATACATTTGCTTAATGGAAACATGTCAATTTTGGAAAGACTTGTTTTAAGAAAAAAAAATGTGCAAGGATGGTTTTTTGGTTGTAGTGATATTAGTGTATTTTGCAGAACTGCAATGGAAAAACGTTTTTTGCATCATACGAATCACAGGATCAACATCTTCATCTGGCGGAAAAGACGAAGAAGACAACAGGAAGTGGTAAGAGGATCAAGGAGCAGCTTGACTTTGGATTGTCGCGTAAACAAACACTTGTGATTATGATTGTTTCTTATTTAATGGAAATACCACAATTGAGAAATTGTGTCTTTGACTTTCATGGAATTTTGACAAAGCTTTGTGCACGTTTGTTATGAAAATGAAGCTAATAATTTCTCCTCCCCCTTAGTTTTTATGCTGCTGCTAATAGGCATCACTTATCTTTTGTTAAAAGGGAATCCTTCTTAAGGACTATGAAGAAGAATCCTTCCTAGTGCTAGTGCTAGTGCTAGTGCTAGTGATCCAGTGCTAATGCGAGGAGCAAGCACTAGCACTGTTGCCTAGTGCTTGATCCTGACAATAGATTGCTTTGGAGGTGAAGACTGGATGTAACCCATTGACTTGCAAACAATTACATTTGTGGGTGTTTAGGACTACACAGTTACCAACAGAACTTCTGGCCCCTGTGAATTTTGGGAAGATACTTCCGTAGATTTGGCTTCTTTTAAATTGATACCTTCAAATCCAATTAGATTATCTGTGGAGCTTGTAGGTCACGTCCTTTCAGACTTTCCCACAAGGCCCTAATGTAAAAAGATTGACAGAGAAAATGAGGGATAACTCTTTGTGGAATGTATGAAAAGTTTCCAGCTGTTTTGACATATGGATGAAAACAGACTTTCTGAAGTCATAATGTTATGCCTGATGAATAAGCTTGACTTTGCATTGTTATTTCCATTTCATCGCTCAACCACAACTCTCTAGACACACACTGAGCTTAATTATGACCTGGTGTTGGGAATCGGGGCTGGGCTTCACTTCCTTTCCCTTCCAAAGCTAGTAAAGAGTTTTCTAAGCAGCCTTGGCTCCTGGCTGAACACGTCTGAATCAAGTTAGAGTGAATTAAATCTGCTGCAGCTTATGCTCCAATGCCCATAGGCTCAATGTTGTGGTGCAAAAAGTTACACAAACCATTTTTCCAACAAGTACTATGCTGGCAAGATTCACTGCTCCTTATGGGGCTCAGGCTTTGGGCCCCATAAGGAAAATTGCTGTTTTTAGATTAGATTTAGGACTAAGGTGTGAACTTAGTTGAAGTTGTCTTGGGTTAATCATATAATGGTTACGATTAGGACAATAAAATATAAAATGAATAAAAAATGAGTGGAAGTCAATGCAAAGTCCTTGTGAAAATAGAAAGACCTATTTCTATTCTCACCTTGGAAAGCCTTGTGGCCTTCCAAGGTGAGAAATGGTAAAACACACACACACAGAAACCTTGTGAGAGTCGGCGAGCTGTGTGAAGCTAAGTTATGCTGAGTCTGACTGGAGGTGTGAAAGCTGCAACATCAGCAGCATTATATTCACCTTTCTTTCACACTGTTTCTAAAAACCAACATTCCTTACTGCAATTATCCTCTACAGCTTCATGTACTCTGGAGACGGTGGGCTTCACCGCCAGGCGTCTTTATAGTGCTTTGTGTAAGACTGGTGCTTGTTTTTAACACAGTTGAATGGTTTTTTGTTTTTATTTCAATTCAAACTTGGTACTAAGTGTAAAACGGCGTGTTGTGTGTGTTTGTGAAGATCTTGAGGTGTTATTGGGGTGAGACTGGAGAAGCAACTCATTGTGGGGGAGAAGTGAGGGAAATAGAAGGGTGAAAGGGTTTTGGTTTGTTTTCTGGAAAAGGCTTAAGAAAAGCTTCCACCTTTTTGGCCAAAGGTTCATCAAAAGTTTTATTCATTTTTATTATTATTATTGTGAGCTATGCTGGGACAAACAAAATTTCCCCTTTTGGGATCAATAAAGTATTATCTATCTAACTTTTCTAAAAACTAAGGGCTCCAGCTGGAGAAAATGTTTAGTTTGGTCAAATCAGACTCAGTTTATATGTCTACTTAACATGTAGGTTTTAAAAATAATCAATATTTTGATAGTATCAACAGTATAAACCAATATTCTTTAGATACTCATCTCACTAAATGGATACAAATTGAGCCCACCTTAAAGCATTAATCATAAACATTAGTCCTGCTAACACTAACGTGTTACACTAACACTGTATTTAGCAGAAGCTCAGGCTAAATCGCTAACTTCAATTCAGATTGTATCTGCCCTTGAAAGACTGTAGCCCTCAACTACTAATTTGATTTTGACAGTGTAATGTACATATTCTATAATCCTGTTGATATTGTATTTATGTTTATATCTTGTTCTCTATATGTTCATATTTTTATTTTATTGGGGAAATAAAGGAGAAGACATGAAACTGCGGTGTAAACAGCCTTCACCCACTTCAAAATAAAAACATGAATATAAATGTCAAACTTAATGATAAACAGTCAAAAACCAAAACTTCAACACAGACGTTGAAGTTTATTCAAATGAAAATTTACTAAATTAATTCATGGGAAGCTAAGTGCGCTAAACGTTTTCAAAGTTAGCAAAAGTGCTAAATGAAAAATAGAAGCTCTCTTCAACCTAAATTCTGAGCGAATGAAGTTCTCAGGAAGGAGAGCTTATTCCCCTATACAAATTTGCCCTGAATTTTATCACTGTGTATACCAAAAGATATTAAAGTAAAAGACATAAAAGGGAAATAAAGGTGAAAGCTAAACTACTGCTTTGTGGATGTAAATGTGTAGACTGCTTTGGGTCTGAGTAAGTTAGGACTGCAGCTCAGGTCAAACTTTCTGTGTTCTAACAGAAAGTCTGTAAGTCTGTTTGCTGACGGACTGAAAAAGGTTCCAGCTGAGAGTCCTGAAAACAGTTTGTGTGTCGGCTGTATGAAACCATGCAGAGCTGGAGTATTAAAGGACTTCATCACGTGAAGAAGAAGATCCAGTCAGCATTTCCTTTGCCTGACTGTGAACTGGACGGTCCTGCAGCACATCTGCAATGCAGCAGAGGGTTGGGGCTGAAGGAGGAGGGGTCTCTGCTCTATCGGCTCCTTCTGTTACTCTTGTATGCTACCGGACCCATGGTTCAACACAGTTGCAGCTGATTTAGTCTTTGCTGTTATTTGTTATCACATCCCTTTTTTGGATGAGTAAAAAAAACAACAAATCTAAAACCAGTTTGATGTGTTTTATAGACAGATTGCTAAAGCTGATCTCTCTAACTGCAGCCTAATTGCACACAGCCCTGGATGTAGACAGTAGTGACATAATACAATCAGACACAGACTGTGCAGCATGTCTGCAGAATCAAACCGATGAGGAAAGGTCCAGCCTCATTAAATCCTTCTGCTCTGCTTAAAACATAACATTTACAGTGTTGCATGAATGTCTCTTTATTTTTCCCCAGAATGACCTAGATTCACCCCCTCTTTCTCCCCACACAGTTCCACTAACCCACTCTCTAGTCTTTACTTCAGCATCTCTCAGTATGCTGAAGTCTTTGCTGTCGAGCTGATGTGGAACCTGAACACATACCGACCAATCATAATCTCCATAGCCTCCCATACCTGCAGCTGATTGGAGAACTCGATTTTGCAGTGTTGAGGTAAAGCAGTTAACACGGCTGATCCGTGGACACTGGCATTCTTCTAAAACACAACAATGGTTCTTTTCCAGGTTTTAAATGCGTGCCAAATGAATGTACGCTGCACCTAAGGCTTATTTATAGTTGCAACGAATTAATACAGGGGCTGCACAGTGGTGCAGTTGGTAGAACTGTTGCCTTGCAGCAAGAAGGTCCTGGCCCAGGATCTTTCTGCATGGAGTTTGCATGTTCTCCCTGTGCATACGTGGGTTCTCCGGCTTCCTCCCACAGCCCAAAAACATGACTGTCAGGTAAATTGGTCTCTCTAAATTCTCCCTCGGTGTGAGTGTGTGTGTGCATGGTTGTTTGTCCTGTGTGTTTCTGTGTTGCCCTGCAACAGACTGGCGACCTGTCCAGGCTGACCCCGCCTCTCGCCTGGCACGTTAGCTGGAGAAAGACACCGGCAACTCCTGACCCCACTAGGGACAAGGGTGTTAGACAATGGATGCATGGATAAATTAATACATGATTTAACTTCTACTACATAAAATGCAAATCAGAATTTTTTTGCTCGAAGATATTTTTTATTGATTTCACAGAAAATATCTTGTGACAAGTGGTGGGCACACATCTGCTAATCAGTTACTCTGTTAAAGCGCTAAGAGAGGAGCTCATTTTTTGTTTAGCCCTTTAGCCAACTTTGAGAACATGTAGCGCACTTAGCTTACCGTAATTAAATTTTTCCTGATAAATTCTAAACCACTAATTTACTTGGCTGTTTTTAAACTTTCAGTTGAATAAAATTTGACCCATGAGTAGAGGTTTTGATTATCGACAGCTAAGAATTCTTCAAGTGGATGTTTATATGTATGCTCTTATTTTGAAGGGGGTTAAGACTGTTTACGCAGCAGTTCCGTTTCCTCTCACCACATTTTCTTTGCCCTATAACTTCATTTTGAACAAGAAACACCCAGGAACAAAATAAAACACAGACAGTAGAGAAGAAGATACAAACATAAACACAATACCTAACAACATTATTGAGCATATAAATTATGATGTAAAGTATTGTGAAAATGTAGCTTTCTGAAATAGCGTGTTGTTGTACTGTTTTAGAATTAGTGGAGTTATTGTTTGTAATTCTATACTGGATTCCATACTGGATTTCTGTGTTTGGAATTCCACACCAGTATTTTATGATACAGAGAATTCTTGTAGTTGTGATTTTATTTGAACAGATACATGGAGCATCATACTGGATTTCTAGATATTAGTGAGGCAGAGTGTCAACTCTGTTACTCTTAGTGCTAAGAAGAAAAAAAGTCACACTTAAAATTGATTCAGAAAGTATAAAAAAAATCTTACAATTTTACATATAGTTATTAAAAAGAAATCAGTAATGAGATAAAACTTTTATCGGCAGGTCAGAGATCGGCCCAGTGCATCTGTATCATAAAACTATTTTAAAAATGTGAAAATAATGTCCATTCCCAATCTTTTTAATATGGTTTGGTTTATTTCAACATCTTAATATTCTTTTCCGCTGCTACATCACATCCCAGCAACTTTTACCATCATCACACAGGCCCCGCCCACATCCCATCCACACACTATGACTTACTCACCCAGCAGGATACGCCAGCAGTCCGGTACGCGGGTCACAGGCCAGCGCTCGGTTTCCTGGAGATGTGATCCCAAGAACCTTCTCCAACGTCACCTGCAGTGCAAAGGTCAGATGTTATTTTTGATACAGCTTCATAAGATATTTATTCTCCAGTTAGTCTCAACAACAACTCCAACAGAGATGGACTGAGACTCCAGCCAGCACTTCTCCCGGTCAGTAAAAGTGCCAAACTCAGGTTTGTCTCATCTCTTTAGATTGAGACTGATCCTCTGGTATGTCTCCTCTGAGAGATGAGACATACTTTCTCATCTCTCCCTAATCCTCCAAATAACAGTCACCAACTTTGCACTAGAGATAAAAACTACAATTCCCAAAATACTTTGGAATAGGAAAAACAAGAATTTGTACAAATTTAGAGGTATTACACACTTCTTCACAGCCATCATTACATCAGTCTTTGAGAAAAGGTTTGATCCTCCCTCTCTTCTATTCTGGATTTCTGTGGTAGAGGATCACATTGCTGTACAAACAATGTTCACCAGCAGACGCCACAGGTTATACATTTCGTTTAAAGCAGAACCTATAGACACAGGATGGTGACCTCTGACCCACTAATCAATTCACAAAGCAACTGGCAGCGCTGAGACAAGTCAGAGAAAAATGGGAGACAGTGGAATATGTTATTCTAGTATGAGTTAAAATGATTCATATTATCATTGATTTTGTTGTTTTTCTGTTTTTCGATACAATTGACTGTGTTTGAAACATTTTGTTTGAATAAAGGGAATCACACCTGACAGGTTTTAATTTGTTCATGTTGATGAGAATGCTAAGGAGTACCACAGGGTTCAGTGTTTGAGCTACTTCCTTTCACTTTATATATGCTTCAAGGCTAAAATACTTGAGAATCAAATTTGGACACATTTCCATGGTTATGTTGGGGATCCTTGGCTATATTTTCCATGCAGTTTGACAAATCTAAACAGAATTACCAGAAACTTTTGCATTTTGTTATTATGGCGCCCTAAAACATCTGAATTCAGGCGATCCACAATGCTGCTGAGTTTGTTTCAAGCAAAAGAGAAGAAATCATGTGTCTGTATTTTACTGTAATCCATGTGGTATTAACAGTACTTTTGCCATTTCAATATTAGATGACTTATATTGCAATGAAAATATATCCCCCATATACACACGTATAGGTCAGAAAAAGGACACACAATTGTCATTTTGTTGCTAATCATAATGAAGTTTATACACTAATCACTTTTAATTGTACCTCTTTAGATTTGTGTACAGCTGTTTAATAAAGATTTTGACATATTACTCAAAATGTCTGTTTATTTGTATCTCTAGTGCATTTGAGCAGCACAGTCTAGCTGTGGTTGGCGCTCCTGCCATCTTAGGTTTGGATCTTGTGTAATCTCTCTGTTTGAAGAGTTTGCATAATCTCTTGGTGCAGAGGTACAAAGTAGGTGTTCTTCAGATTACATCAGTTTCACTTCACAGTGCAAATACATGTACATTTGTGTATGGAAGCATGGGTGGAGGAACAGACGGACGGAAGAAGGGCCATATGGATGGATGGCTCCCTGTCTGACTGTGGATGAAGTCATCCTGTGAGCTGATCTACCCTAGTTAATACCAGTCTGAAAATCATAAATCCAGATCTTTAGAGCTCCAAGTACAGATGCAACAGTTCCCTTACGCAACAAACTGCTTTCCATTTTGTCTCTGAGACAAACTAGCCTTCACTTAAAAGAGACTGTAAGCCCATCTGCTGAGGGAGTACAGTAACTGACTTTAATCAAACAAACACTTACTTCATGCTCCATGTTCCTTTTAAGTGTCCTGATGTGATCTGACCAAAACGTTAGGAAGATGCTCAGCTCATCAGTCATTCAAACTGTTTATCGGCCTGAACTTAAAGCTGTTTGTTGTGAAGCTCAGTGCTAAGCTAGGCAACTTCACTTCTGCTAGACAGCAGAAAACTTAAGCTCTGACTCAGTCTGTCCTCCTCTCACATGACTCTCCTCCTTCTTCACCAAACTCTATTTATATTTTTACCCATTCTGCTCTGACTTCAGTGTGAGAAGAGAGCCCCATCAGACTGAAAAAGGCCATCTGTTTGATTCAGCAGCTGGCACTTACTCTGTTTAACATGTCCATAGTGGCTATTGATGGTGACCAGGCCATTTAAATCAAAAACAGAAATCACATAGTTCTTTTTAAATATAAAGTCACAGTGTCCAACAAGTGAGTAAACTACTGGACATAATAAAGGGAGTACAGCTTCTACCCGGCCTGTTTGGGTCTAATGACCTCCAAACTGAAAGGAAGTACAGTATATACATCAGATTAATTGATAAATAGGCTGATTGTCAAAACTATAAGATTGTTGGCAATACTTTGATGTACGGAAATGTATTAGCCAGTTATGTTCAGTCTCCTGGCAGAGTTTTCTTTCTCCATGGATTCTGTATCCTAGATAGAATAACCAAGACACTGAAACACACGAATCATCAATTTGTTCAACCAATCATATTCAGAATTTAAGCTAGTGGGTATGTTCTTAATAGCTGCAGGGCACACTCATTGACCCATTACTGTGACTTGTAATGTAGCAAGTCACAGTGAGCGAGCTACAAGGACATGAAAACGCCAACAAGTGCAGATTTGGTTGATGATCAGAGTGAGTTTGATAGTGCCTGACCAGTGACTGACTGCTTTGAAACTCAAAAAAATGTGCTGAGGCACACAGTGAGCAGAGGTCACCAACGTTCTGCAGTCAGTATCTTCAGATCTTGAAAGTTCATGTGACCTTCAGATTAGCTGAAGAACTGCACAAAAAGAGCTTCAGGTAATAAGTGTCCATAGCCAACAGCAAATGCTCTCACACAAACGGCACAACGTCTTGGTGAGCTCCAAGTGTAATGAAATAATGACTGCTTAGGAGGCTCCAATCTGCTCTCATAACATTCAAGGTGCCGTATGTAACTTTTATTAACAAAATGTTTTTTATATTTTAAAACTGTCCTCATGTCATGACAGTATGAGACCTAATCTGTGAAAAGATCAACCTCCTCCACCTTCTCCCTGAGCTACTATTGGCGTCTGAACCAATAGACGCCAATTGGTCTATTGGCGTCTATTGGCCACAAACAACCAATCAAAGCCAGGAGGTGGGTCTTAGCGCTGTCAGTCAACCTCATGTCCTCACTGCCTATTTGGCAGTGAGGACATGACAGACAAGCAACTTACCTTTCCAGGAAAGGCATTTATCCGTCGTCATTGATAGACATATTAACTAACCTTGCATTCATGACAGGCTTTGCTAGCTCTAACAGAGAGCACGGGGGACAAAGAGGATGGGCAGCGCCACCGGGAGGGCTGATTGACAGCGTTAAGACCCTCCTCCTGGTTCTGATTGGTTGTTTCTAGTTAGTACTCGGAGCATGGGAGAAAGTAGAGGAGCTAAAAAAAATTTCACATATTAACTGTCTCATACCATACTGTCACACAACATTATGACAGTTGTAAAAAATTATTTTAATTAAAAGTGACATACTGCAGCTTTAGTCTAAATGGACATATATGCCTTCTCTTAAGTTTTACACCAGCACTCCAGTCAGGCTCACCAGTGTAGATGACAGACCTCCTGCAGGTAAGTTTGGGACAGCAGACTGGAGTCTCTATCAGCTGAACAGCTGCTTTCTATGCTAGCTAGATATTTGGCAGGCTGCATGTGGTTGGTGTAGGCTCCTTTTCTATTGGTTCTACTCTGATATCTGGTAAGGTTGTGTGGCTCCTGTGTGTGAGGGGAAAGATAGTCTGATGAGTTTTTGTGAGCTGTATCCATTTCTTTGAATGCTTTGACCCAGTTTAACATTTGGTTTATAGATACTTGTATTTTACATGTACACCCTTTAGAAACAAATGAAGAAGGTTACAGGCTGTCAACAATTTGTTAAGCATGCACTGGAACTAATAGCTGCATTAGTCAGTCATTTGCTTAGATAACAGAAACTGGAAGTGGTGAGTTTGGGTGTAACTCTGTTGAGTCTGAATAGAAATGTCAGCAGACTGTGTGGCTGTGTTGTCAATTTACCACAGATAAATAAATGAGCAAGTGCAAAACATAGTATTTTTGTAATTTAACAGTGATGCCTTGGGTGGAGCACAACAAGGCTGTTTTAGCCCCAGGGACCTATGTTGTCTTTGCCCACATCTTGAGGTCAGAGGCAGGGGTGACAGTTAGTGGGAGCTCAGGTTAAGAGGATATGCAAAGACCCAGAATGGCCTTATGGTTTGAATAAATACACACAACAAAAGATATCAAGGTTCACAAAAAAAATATTTCTGTTATGAGCATGTTTAAATTCAGATGTACTGACATGCAGTAACAACAGATCACAAGGCAGATGGTAGCACCCCTAGTGAGGTTTTTTTTTGTGCCACCTTCTGTTGGTCTGTGACATACAATCCAAGTGAAACACATCAAGATTTTGGGTTGTAGTGTTACAAAATTTACAGTGGGACTCAATAAAAAATTTTAAATCGAGTTAATTGCTGTGTCTGAAACTAATTGATCACAATTAATCAAAAGCTATGGACCAACTAAGCAAGATTTAGAAATCTAAAACCAACTTTGTTGCTAGATTATTGAATAAATAGACATATTTAAACCCCTCATCATTCATGGAACTTCTTTAGAAATATTGACTGTGGACGCTGACATTAGCGTTGGGGACGTCTGTGCTGCTGCAACATGTTTAGCATTGAAATGCCAGTTTAGGCTTGATTAGCTTCACTGATAAGCTAACTACTTTTAGCACAACCTGAACATAACAGTCTTTTCCAGAGTCCCATCAGATCGTATTTTTGAAGCAAAAATTAGCCTAATTAGAGTGGAACAAGAGAAGCAGCTCCATCATCCATTGTAGTTGTTTGTAGATGCCAATTGTGCATCAGACTTGTGGGTGTACCAGAAACATATGAATACAAAGGTTCCAACTGAAACTTTCTGAGCAAAAAGACAAAGACAATCAATTGCATTAAAAATCTTTGTGTTAAATTAATCGAAATTTATGTGTTAAAGTCCCGGTTCTACACAAAATATTTTAAAATATATCTGAAATATATTTTTAGAACAAAACTTCAGGGTGAATAAGAAAGACTCTTCTCAATACTGTGAGGAACACAGCACAGTAGTTTTAGAGGTGCTTCCTAATCTTTTCTGTTGACGCTTCACATCTTTATCCACACTGAACCCAGACTAATGGAAAAAAGTGGAGCTAATTCCACTAAGTTTTCCTGAAGTATTTTGAATACCGCGAAAACAACAGCAGGGATTCCTCTTTTGTACGGCTGAATCACATGATAACCCACCACTGGTAAAAATCTGTGATTGGAGGCTTTGAAAATGCTGCTTACTGTTTCCGCGTTGTTTATGGGATGTCATGCATTGGTTCATAAACAGCTGAACAAGTTTTTCAAGAAAATGTTTCCACATGTTGGATATAAATGGAAGAATAAGCAAACTAAGAACTATTGAATCACTCAGCTGCTAGTGTGAGCCAATGTTGTAGCTGATATAAGCTCAATGTGGTGATGGACAAATATTTTTTGCTCAGTGTTTTCCTTGGAATAACGTGCCTGACGCTTATGTCAACGTGACAAATGTCAACATGCTGGAACGCTTTAAGGCACGCTGTTGGGACATGCATGACTAACCTCTAATCTGTTTAACACAGGAGAGATAATGTAAACCACGCCGTTCCACATTCAGAATGCACACAACCTGCTGCTGGCGTGAAACTGACCTTAGCAGGGCAAATGTCAGAGTTCAAGGCAGGACCCATCAGGAAAAGCTGTTCCTGCCACAGTGCAGGTTTGCAGACAAACGTCTGAACAAAACAAATGATTTCTGGAATACATGTCCTTTGCACAAATGAGAACAAAGTTAGGAGATGTCTGGCCATACCACCCAACACAATGTTTAGAGAAACCAACTACAGCACAGTGTTAGATGGGTGATGATGTGGGCTTGCTGCAGGAAATGTGATGGATTCTGAGTGGTTTCTACATATTTACACTTTTCTTTATTGTTCCTGCAAAACTCAGCAGCAGAAACGTTTGGCATATTTTCAACAAAACAAATAGAAACCACTTTTTAATGTTCTTATTATTTAGCCAAGTGTTGGAAGGAAGAGTTATGGACTATTAAGGCTTCATGATTTTAGTTATTTCTGCCAAGCAAGTTAAAGTGTATTGTGCAAAAATGGATTATAGACAAAAGCATTCAATGTGCCAATCCAAAAATGTTAGGGAGGGAAAAATCTAAACTTTCAAATGACTCAAACCAAACTCATGTCAAAATGACAAAGACAGCACCAGAACTTTAGCAAAACCCCAACAGAGGAGCTTCTCCCCCAGGTGTTTTACTGGAAGCTCCTCCTACAAGACAAACAACCACTATTCATTTAAAAACCACCGCAAGATGACAGACAATGTGTTGAGGTCAGAACATCTGCCTACTACTATAGCTGTCATTAAATTATGATATTATTAAATCACTTAGTCATGTATGCTTTTTTTTTTTAAATGTAGCAGCGAACACAAACACCCCCAGGAAGTGCTTTAAAAATGAAACATCCCATAATCCTGTTTGACTATTGTCCTGCTCTGGTTTGAAAGACTGGAAAAATACCTGTAGATTATGAGAAACTGTAAACTACACCTGGTGTCCGTCCATAATAAAATCATATTATTATGGAATTTACTTAGTGCATCTTAGTTGCATCTTAAGCGCGCAAAGAAGCATTATCAGTGATCCTCCCAGCTAAACTCTGGGACAGTGGTTTACATTCCTGATGATATTTGCATTATTTCCACTGTTATTCATTGTAAATAACATTTCTGCTGATATTTTCACATCTCTCTTGCACGGTTTTATTTTCACATGTTGTAAATAGTCAGTTGTTTTTCATGCACAAATACACATGCACAATTTTATTGTACTCTATATTTGATAACCACACTGTATTTTATGTTGCAATTTTTCCTTTGCTGTACGGTATGTTTCTTAGTTTTGTTTTTTATAACTTTTTACACTTTTATCTTCGTGTGAACCTCATGCCTCGATTGTCTGTTACTTTACTGCTGTTACACTTTAAATTTTTCCCACTGTGGAACAATAAAAGATATTTCTACAAAAAGCTGTTCTTCCGTTATCACAGCTAAGTAATTCAGGATTATTGCTGTAAGGTAAAACCTAAACAAACACACATAATCCTATCAGATGGCTTTGGTGCAACAAAATAAAGGAATCTGCATAATCATGTATTTGTTCATACAGAGGGCATGGATTAACTCATGAATATGAAAGAAATCCCAAGCAATTTTCCCCAAAGAATTTCAATTTAAAAAACCAGTAGTGAGACCTTTAAAAAAGTCTTGAATAAATGAATGGCTGCATGTTGTAAACAAGAAAGGACAGAAATAACATAAAGACCACTGTGTGTTTGTGGTCAATATGAACATTTCATATACTAACTCTGTACTTTGGTTTAGTTTTGGGAAATAAATAATAATATTATGTCATATTGAGTGGTTCCTCTGGGGTTCTATGTACACAGTGTGGAAATCTGGAAAGAACTGGCCCGTTGTTTTTTTTTTATCATGTCCTGATTTATAAGCCTTTTAAATACTAGAGAGTATACTCTACAGGCCTAGTTTATAGCACAATGTAAGGTGCTCTGTCTAAACAATACCGTAGCCATGTGTTAGCTGTCTCTGTTGGAAAGAGTCTTTGTTTTAGAGACAAGTCACATGCTGATTCCTTTTCTTGTCTGGATTACATTTTTGGGTCAAAGAAAGCTCTGAAAGATCTTTTCTTTTCAAAAATGCGCCGATTGTCCAAAGACCGGACGTAGTGGAAGAAACGGCCCACATGCTTGTTGGTGTGTCAGCCAAATGCAGACACACCAATCCTCTTTCTTTCTATATATACACACCACACAGTAAGTAATCAGTCTTCAGATGGGTACTGTCATGGTAACACAGGCTGCTGTTGTGTCTTTGCCACACAATGTAAGTTAATACTGCTAGGAAGCTAGCAGCATATATAATTAACTGACAAAAAAAAAATTTGATTGCCTTTTACAACAACGTCTAGATCGTTTGAAGATGATGCATAATGAATAATAATAGCCTTGCAAAAAATTTCACTCAATATGCACATTTTAAATATATAATTGAATGACAATAGAGTCTATGTCTATAATTTTACTTGGTTAGAGGTTAACTACCCCCCATATGTTGCATACAGTAGACCTCCTCATATTTGTGGTTCGGTGGTTCAGTATTTGTTCCAAGCTATATGTAGAAAATGTAACTATTGCCGTATTTTTTCAATAGATCATATCTAAAATATTTGAGAGAGAATGGAGCCTGGAGAGCTGAAATATTTAGACGCAATGCTACTCAACACGCTATTGGCTGGCATGTTCAAAGCTGCCAATCCAGCCTTTACGCCATTTATTTTCCTTGCAGCTGATTGGCTGTACCCCGGATAGCGGACATGTGGAATATTGCAGATGTTAGCTTCTGTGGTAGTGCTAAGACTGTCTCCAGTGTGTGTTTTCATGCATATTGCAGTGTGTTTGGTGTTTGAATTATTAAAATAGGTAGATATTAAACGGATTTTAAAGGGGTTTCAAGTACTCTTGTGATAATGTTTGTAACCAAAAGACTTGACTTGAAGTTTCATTCATACTGTACATTAGATTTATTTGTACTTAAGAGAATCATAAGACAAAAAAAAAACAACAACACTAATGTTACTCACAAGGGACATTGCTAAAAGGTCACATTTGCTCCAATACTAACCAGGCATGTATGAAATTCTCCTGGTATGATAATCCTGAGTGAAAATATCACAGTTTCACTGCGTTTACATGACAATTAATAATATAAATTAGATTCACATCAACTAACTGATTTGTCTTAATAGAAAACCAACAATCATTCCTCCTGCTGAATGAATGTGTTACTACAGTTATAATGTTCTTATGTATTGTTCTGTATTTTGAAAATGTTGCTGAGTTTAGAGGTAAAGAAAAGAGATCCCTGTAGCTCTGGTGTTCACAAATGAGACATTTGAAAGTAAATTTAAAAGAATCATTTGATAAGTTTGATCAATGAACAGTTTAACTCTATTACTTGTTTCTATCTGATATAAATACAGCAGCCACTAGAAGGAAATGTGTGTGAAAAGATGGCTGTCTCAGGAGGAAGCTGTTATATGAGGAAATGAATCCTGTAAAAAAAAAAAAAAAAGTTGTTTTGTTCCCATTTTCCAGTGTCGTTCATAGGGAAACAACATTATCACTCTAATGATCTAAAGACGTCATTTCTGATCAAATCTCCATGCAAAGAATGAAAAGCAGGTAACACATCTTTGAACCTCCTTCAAAGATGTGTTTGAATGTGATTCTCTTTGTTTACCAGTCAGATCTGCTCAACAGACGCATCACAAATGAACATTCCTACTTTCCTCTGTCCTTCAATGAGTTGAAAAGTTTTATTTATTAGGGAGTTTTCAAGGTTTGCAGATTTTTTTTAAGTGTATTTTGTTGGGGGGGGGGGTTTAGCCATCAGAGCTAATTGGTATTAGCTCTGATGGCAAGTCCAGACATCTACTAAATCAGAGATCAGATATTGGCCACAAAATCTCTGATCAGTACATTTCTAGTGAATGACTGTGATACAGAAATGGGAAAAACATTAGAATGAATAAAACATTACTACCTCTACCAGGGAATTGCTTACATGCTTTTTTTAAGTCCTAGTTTCTTTTTTAAAATGGGAGAATAGGTATTAATAATTTACAGGTAAATACAAGAGATTATAGTCAGGTAGTGGTTAATTTTTGAAATAAAAGGTTTCTATAAATCAATTTTCTAGTCTCCAGGAAGAAACTCACAAACTGACCCAAAGCAAACTTCAACAAAAAAAACAGAAATCGGTATGAGCCGGTAAAAGCCTGATCGGTGCATCGCAGCAAACCTGCCGTGTACCCCACACTGATTCTATGTTAGCAATTTGTCTGATCTAATGGTTAAGACAAGGAGGGAAAAGGTAAAGGAAATACTTGAGGATAAGTGGAAAGAAGAAGAAGTGTTGCACTAAATATGGATGTGAAGTTTGACTCCATCATGATGTGAAATCACAGAGTTCAGATGAGGATCTACCCTCTCTAGTCCACTGCTGTTTGCAGTTTGTAATGCTAGCTGTGCTAACTGTGCTACTAACTGTTATCAGATACTAAACACTTCATGATCAGTTGTTTTCTAATGTGTCAAAAAAATAAAATTGGGCTTTACAGTAAAAGTTATTATTTATCACCGTATTAAGACAAAAGAAATGACCTCTTTAATCTGATTCTGTAAGTTCTTTAATTGTATTACCCTAGATTTATCTCCTCTGATTTCTGAAAGAGCCCCATTTTATAGCTTTGCTTTAACTTCAAGTAAACAACCAGAGGCGCATTTCACTTTTCAACAGTTTGTATTGTAACAGTACATTTTTAATGCAGGATTTCGCCACACATTTAGTATAAAGAACAAAAAAATACAATGTTTCTGCATAGTGAACATCCAGGTCACCCATTTTCACACGGGGTCATAAGGTCAGACGCAGATGGCCAAACTATTTCCAAATAAGCAGAGGAGCCACAAAGATCAGAATTTGCTGGTTACATTAGTTCTACACTCCTGACAACTGATAGAGTGTGAGGGCCATGGTGAGTCAAATAAAAAATATTTTGTGGCCACAGAGGAGGACATATACAGAAAAAAATAAACCTTAAAGTTTCATATTAATTCCACAAAAGCACATTATCTGGTGTTTGTTGTACAAGTTGTACATTCTGCAAGAAAAAACAGATAATTTTTCATTGTTAAGTCAGAAATTTGTAAGAAGAAGTCTAAGATCCCCTCAGGGAGTTGAAGATGCCCAGTTGAAGTGGTGAGTTCAGGTACAATCCGGCTATCCAAACATTTCCCAGGAGCAGACTCCATGGAGCCATGTTGTATTCCAGATCCCGTTCGATGAGTTCATGACGAGTCTGACCCCAGGACATGTTCTGAGTCAGGAAGTACAACTTGCACTTTGGAAAATATCCAGATGTGCATCTCATAAATGTATTACTTAAACCTCAGAGGACCTCTGGCATTTTGGTAGAAAAAGTCTGAGTTTTTTTTTGTTTTTTCATCCAAATTTCTGACTTTAGAATGTCAGAGAATATTTTACTTTTAATATTTAAACTATATGCACTCAATAAAAAAAATTATATATATATATATATATATATATATATATATATATATATATATATATATATATATATATATATATATATATATATATATATATATATATATATATATATACTTATATATATACTGTATATATTTTTTTTTCTTGCAAATTTTTGGCTTTTCAACATGCAAAAATATCCAATTTGTTTCTTGTAAATATGTGAAATTAATCTAAAAATATTTAAATTTCCCCCTTGTTAATCTAGAGGGGTTTTTTAGTTGGAAATGCACTCCTCCATGTTCATGTTCTTTATTTCCTTTGAACTACAATGGCCCTAATACTTCGTTGTAGCTGACAGTTTCAGATGTCTGAAGTATTTCGTCCACTCCCACAAACGAAGCTTCCTGCTGAGAGGAGATCATCCTGAACCAGAATCTGACTCTGATCATCTCTGAGCCATGATGGATGGCAACGCGGCCGCAGAGGATGAAAACAACCGCTGATCAGGACAACAATCATCCACAGAACCTAAACGGATTTAGTCTCCTCATAGTTCTGTGTAGTTATTAATTTGACTGATTTCCACGTGTGTCGCTCATAAACGCTGCAATCAGTTGTAGGTACAGTTGACAAACAGACCATTAAACACTTACAGTGGCCTAAATAGATCAGGAGATGCCCTTCTCTCTTTATGACATAAACGTTGCAGATGAAAATGTTTTAATCACATTTAAACCTCCAAGTCCCCTGCATGGAATGCTGAAGCTGGTTTGTTGCAGGATCTGTGTTTAACTACTGATTCTGGCTGAAAGCTGAACTATTGCAGCACATCTGATCACAGCAGTTTAACAAATTTTCAGCAGGGATGAGCACTCAAATGTTTCCAGAAGGCAGGAACGTTCACGACAAACGGCTTCTTCGATTAAAAAAAATGCCACACATAGTCAGAAGGATCACTTCCTGAAGACTGCTGTCTACCCACATGGAAGCTAAATTCTCACCACAGCTATGTGTGACCAGATGTTTGTCCCCACAACACCAGTAAAACAGGTCTGGTGAGCCTCAGAGGAGCGCAAAGCGCAGCTGAAGCTTGATAGAGTGGTTAATGGAATAATGAGAGGGAACAAGGCCCATTTTGATTAATAAGCCGAGTCGTGGATAGCAAAGCACTCGTCTTCTTATGCTTAAATATAACAATCCATGACCTGATTCTGAAAAGCAAAAGATTAAAAAATATTTTGCAGCGATGCACCGATCAATTGGCCAGAGTTTGAAACCGGCCAATATTTCCTCAATCATTTCTGATCACTAGCCGGGTTAGTGGCAATCTGTCAAGTAATTAAGAGTATCTCAAAACTCATGTTTTCAGGATATAAACATTATAATTATATTACACCATTCTATAACAGTATACTAAACTACCAGCAGCATGAGCATTAGCGTTGTTTCCATTCATTGCTCTGTTTGACATTTTGAAAATAAATTTGATTACTGGAAAAACGTTAATTTAAAAAACTAACTCTCTTTTTGATCAAACGTTTTGGTGCAGGGATGAGGTGTGGGCGGGGAGGGGGAGCATCAGCCATATCGAAATAAGATTATTTTACAAGATTGAAATGGAAAAAATTTTTCCACATCACATGAGTCACATAATCAATAACCGGATGTTACTACTGACGCAAACCAGGAAGAAAAAGATGACAGGAAGTATTTGGAGGATGATGGCATGGTGTGTTTTTAATGACACTTATCGCTGAATAAGCTTATTCATGTGTGATTTAAATTGCCTTCCTCATATAATGGAAACACTGCAATTGTGAAATTATGCTTTTTCGACATTAGCAGAATATAGAGAAAGTTTTGAACACATTTGTAATGGAAAGGCATTTTTTCTGATGAATAAAAATGAAATAAATGGCTCATATGCTTGGCTACAGTTCCTTCATTTTTAATTGATTCCAAAGCTACTAACTTAATCAAGGTTTCTGGAGCAGTTTTCTATTTTTATGTGTCTTTATAAAACAAATACAACCACTTTAAATCTGAATCTGCTGTTTAAATCACCGGGATAATTGGAAATCCGTTTCAGCAAAGAAAAACCTTACTGAGGCCTCTCTAATGCTTGGTCCAGAAAAGTTCAAACCAAAGACTTTCTTAGAGAGAGAATGTATTGAGAATGTGTTTTGGTAGTGAATAACTGAGCCTGTGGAACAATGGGACAGAGGAAACATGTTGCTTTTAGAGTGAAACATTCCTGAAAGCGTTGGAATGTCACTTTAAGGTCCACAGTCCCAAATGACAGTTGGATAATCTGTTAACACTGTGTAATACCACAGTTATTAATAAAGAAAAGATACGAAGACTGGAGGAGCAGCAGCATGTCGAGGAGCCGTCACAGTAACCGGGTCAGCAGACACACACCGTTATACAGTCTGCGTGTGTGTGTGTGTGTGTGTGTGTGTGTGTGTGTGTGTGCGTGTGTGTGTGTGTGTGTGTGCGTGTGTGTGTGTGTGTGTGTGTGTGTGTGTGTGTGTAGGGTCTGCGGTGGAGATGTACGCACCTTGCCGCTTAGGTCGTTTTTGTGCCGCGCGGTGCCGCTCCGTCTCAACTTGATGGACGGGGAGCGCAGCAGGTTCTTGATGCGCGTGCGGATCGTTCCGCTTCCCTCCGCGGACATCTCGACGTTAGCTGCCGGCTAGTTGAGTCTGTCAGCGCCGGGCAGCTCTCACGTAGCTCACGGTCAAGCGTAAATCGCCCTATGCTCTGCACCAGCGTCCGCTGGTGTGGTCATCTTGTCTAGAGTCCGAGGTGGGCCAGAGCCTTTCAGAGAGCCTGGGCCTGGTTCGGTTGAAGTTCATTCGGTCCGAATGCGCTCACCATATTAGCCTGCTTGTCTCTTGCTGCAGTAAAAGGTAAATCCAGTCAGACTGGAGCGAGACGACTCACTCTCCGACAGCGTTAAGTTCGCATGCGGCACGTGCAACCTGCTTCCGGTAGTGCTTTTCACGATAAGATGACCAACGTACGCTCTGGAGGTCAAACGGTTTACAGTTAGATTTTTGTTTTGGTTTAAATTGTTTGTTTTGTTTTTTTCAAAAGGAAAACAAAACAAAACAACAACAAAAACCACCGAACTACATATTCTGGCTGAACTTTGTTAACAATCAATAAGACTTTATTGTATTTTGATGAATCAGTTTTGTTAGTTTTGTTACATCTCAATGTTGCTTTTGACACAGTCGATCACAACAGTCATATTCAGTAAATTAGTATATAAGTACAAATTAAAAGTGCCTTTTGAAAATAGCAACTTTTCGTTAAGCCCACATTTCTGTTTTTGAAAATAATCTATTTATTGGGCTGATGTTAAATTCTAATTTTAAATGTGATGTGTTTTTATTAATTATAAGTGGAACATCAAAAATAGTTCACAGTAATAAAGGCTTTCAAGCATCAATCTCTGTGTAATTAATGTTTAATGTTTTTCTCTTAGTGATAAAGTATTTAAAATAAATTAGGCTTTTCAATAATTTTCTAATTTATTGAATGGGTACGTATTCTCTTAGAAATATTTGAACATGTTGTAGGGAGGAAGCATGAGGCTGGTTTGTTAGGACAAAGTGGAATATTAGGATTCCAGTTTGTTTATTTGAATGATAAATCTTCTTCACACTCCAGGGTTACTTATGGAGTGCCACAAGGTTCTGTTCTTGGCCCAATTCTCTTTACCATATATAACAATTAGTGAAATGATCAGAGTGTTGAAATCTGATGATACTCAAGTTTATTTATTGATAAATATAATTTCCTTTTGTCTTCTTCGTGGTTTCCATCAGTAGTAACATCTGGTTGTTGATCACATCACAAATGTGATGCCAAGAAAAGTTTTTCCATTGCAACTTTGCAAAATACAATAATTTTGTAAACCACCTCATCAAAGTGCAAAAACATTTAATCAAAAAATGTTTTTCTCTAAATTTGTTTCCATTAAGCAAATGCATTTTTCTGAATTCAACCTGGGCAATTACAGTATATGGTCAATGGAAACACAGCTAATGACATTTTGGCTGTAAGCTAATTAAGCTCTTTTTTAATAAATTCATCTGAATCTGATGATTTTGTACAATAATCTAAGGATGGTAGAAGGTGGGGCAGCATCACGCAGCAGAGACGGAGCAACTGGTCAGTTAATTGGAAGATGACAAGAGTTTAATACAGGAGAAAAGCTGTTGGAATCTGCAGAAGACTGTTGTAGAGGTTTACCTTCCAGCATGACAACCACCCTAAACATCCACATAAATGAAAGCCTATTAATGTGATAAGAATGGCCTAGTCTAAGTCCAGAGACATACCCAAAGACTTCAAACCAGAATTTCTCAGTGGAGCTGAACAGATGGATGCAAAACGCTCAGCATGATAACTTAAGCAGGGTTTGTGCAGGTTTCATAAAACTCCAATTTCAGATCTTTTAAGACCTTTTTTAACCAAATGGAACTTCTATAGAACCTAAAACCTATAAATCACAAATAAATTGTATGGGTTGGCAACAGCAGTGAGTCAATGGCTAAGAAACTTCATCTAGTCAACTGGTGATAAATTTACACTTATCCATGATAGACATGAAAAAGCTAGATATATTAGCAACTACTTAGCAGTAATTGTAACCACGATATGAAGATATCTGTGCATGACTCAAACCTTTGCCTGACACATGAGAACAAACAAAAAAAAAAGGCTAATATAAAAGATTAAATTGTCCAGCCAAATTACATTAAAAAACAATTTACATTAAAAAAATGAAATTAAGACATCTTAAGGCCTTTATGTTAGATACACAAATTTAAGATGTTTTAAGGATGTGCAGACACCCTGCTAAATGTTACTCCATCCAAGCATCGTCCCATTTTCATTCTGCAGATCAAAGCCAAAAACACAAGTTTACTTAAAAAAAACTTTATTAATATTAAAGTGTTAAAGAAGTAACATCACCTACTTCAAAAGTTTTTAACACAAATAAAAATAAATTCCAAACTTAAGCGACAGGAGGCAAAACTCTTAAACAACAATTTGCACTTATTTGAACTTCCAAACAAAGAAACCGAACCTGAACCATTTCACTCCGGAGATGTTTGCCGGAATCATTCCATGCGGTTTCAGGAGAAGGCTCAACATGAAGAGTGGGTCAGTGTGAAGGAAGTGAATACTGCATGTCAACAAACCTCTGACTGAAAGTAGGAGTAGAAACTTTAGCAGCAAACAATATTTAAGAGAAAGTGGATTTTTTATTATTTTACACCAAACTTCACAGAGTCAAATTTAGAAAAAAAAAAAAAAAAAAAGAAGATATTCTTCGAGGGACATAAACTTATATTCTCTCAGATATGATAACTGTGGAGTGGAAGTTGGTAATAACTTGGTTTGAGTTTTTTTTTTCTTATAAATGAAAGTCTGTAGTCTGATGACTGTGAACCAGTCCAGGTTTCTGCTGTCTGATTTTGAAGCATCCATCTTTTTCCATCAACACCTTTCATTCTGCTAACGAAGGCTGCGCCTGGTTATGCTGAGACTTTCTTGGGTGGCAGCATCTGCAAGACGAAAGCTTGTTGAATAGTTCCGTGTGGATTTCGGTGTCCATCAATTTTGATGAAAACCAAAATGTGTGGAGATCAGCGGATCGGCTCCTCTCTCCAGGCAGCTGACGTCATCTCAGTCCACAAAGTCTAAAGCAGAAAAGTTTCAGCTTTATCGCAGAACTCGACGGTTGTGAGAGCTCAAGCAGAAAAATCAGAGCCGTGTTGAATAAATCTGTCTGATTCGGCTTCGGGAGCAGAAAGAAAACCCGTTCCTAGTCATTCCTGGTCGTTGCCCAGGTGACGTGAAGTCAGCTGGGGGAGTTTCCCCTCAGCCCCAGAGGAACCAGCCTCGGCATGGGCCTCCAGGCCACGCCCCCGGCCTCAGCCCCTCCCACTGTTGCTCCGTTATTACTGCCTAGTCCCGCCTCTTTGGCTCCTCCCACCTTCATGTGCAGCAGAGGGGGCGGGGCCAGCACACCTTCGTTAGCGTTCCCTAAAATTGGCCCTGGGTGCTCAGAGGCACGCTTCTGTTCCTCGGATCTGCCCACCACCGGCGGATCAATCACGGCTGTTGTAGCCGTGGCAACAGTCTGCTGGTTAAGAAAAACTATTTCGTTAAGGAGGGAAGACAGGCTCTCGTTGTCCGAGTCCTGTCGGGCCGTCTGTCCAGAAGGATCAGACTGTCCGACGTCTAAGGGAAGGTAAGCAAAACCAGGGGGTGGGACCGGAGCATGAGGGGGCGGAGCTGCACCCTTAGGGGGCAGGGCCAGAGCCTGAGGAGGCGGGGCCAGCCCCGGCAGGGGGACTCCCATCTGGCTGGGTTCAGCAGACAGCAGCAGAAACGCAGGCGGAGCTGCAGCCAGCAGCGGCTGAAGCTCCTGGGTTCGGTGCGGTGTACTTCCTGGAGGAGCGGCAAACAGCACTTTGTCCATGGATGGTGCTGTGGAGAAACACAGCAATCAGCAGCAGGAAACTAGAGGTTTTACGGTAGACTAAAATAACAGTTTAGTTCCATTTTGGAAAGTTACAGTGAAAACAACATTTTTTTTAGAAAAATTTAAGTGAAATGCTCTAAATTGGCAAGAACTGACTGGAGATTTGGTTTGATGCGTTTCAAGGCTAATTACCCAGCTTCATTCTGATTGGCTTAGACATCCTGTCATTTTTCACATTTCTTGCTCAGCATGTACAGTAGCTGAAATGCGCTCTTTTTTTGTTCATGTTAAAAGTCTTTGTACATTTTTGGTGTGTTGTTATTCCCATTTACCTCTCCCCCTTTTTTACATTGGAGTTATGCACACTACATTCCACCTCATTTCTATAAGCTATGCATCATTTTCCTTCTACATCAACAATGTATGGCATGTGTAACCTCTAAAGTCTCAATGAAGCTTGTACCAAATAATAATGATGATATATCAAATATCCTACAACTACTTCCTGCCGTCTTTGTCATTCCCACCAGTAGTAACATCTGGCTGTTGATCACATGACTCGTGTGATGGGGAAAAAAAATGTTCCCATTGCAGTTTTGCAAAATACATCTATGTCGATACGGCAGAAAAACCACCTCATCCTGACGCTGAAGCTTTTGTACAAAATCGGTGAATTTTTTCCAATTAGATTTTCATATCATTGGCGTGTTTCCATCAAGGAGATATATTTTCGTCATTTCAAATTTCGCTATTTTACCATTAATGGAAACGGAGCTACATTCATCCGTCTTCCTGACCCAGTTAAGCGGTTTTATCTACGTGTTATGTTGGCGGTGCCGCCTTACCCTTCTCAGCTGACGTTTTCTGAGGCACCTCTCGGTTCTTGCTGCGAGACAGAATGTTTGGAACGGTCTTTATCCGTTTCGTGTCTGGAGGAGCCGGCGCGCCCGCAGACACGTGAAGGACGGGCTGACGGAGAGGCTGCAGCTGGACGGCAGTGGGGGGGGCCTTCAGGGGGCCAACGTCTCCTGTAGGGACGGCTACACAGAGGACGCCCTCCGCTTTGACGTCATTGGCTGTGTGTTGCCTCCCCTCCTTCTCAGGCTGCTTTTGATTGGTCAGCAGGTGCTGCAGCGTCTCTCTCCCTGCAGCCACAAACACAAGAGATTCAAGGAAACCGCCAAACATGTGATATGTCACATTTATCTGACATGTCATAATAAAGAACATATTTCCAAGCAATTTATGGAGGTTTTTGCTCCTAACATCTAAAATGTTCTGCCTTTAAGAAGGTTTACAAAGTAAATGTGTGGAAATGAAACACATTTACACACGCAGTCAAAACAGCTTCTCCACAAAGGATTTTTCTAATCTGCCTTCTTTTTGTAATTTGCAGGACTAAACGTCCTCTGAACCACATCATCCAGTGAGAGAGCTTACATTAGCAAATACCACACTGATGGCATGACAGACAGGCTGATCCATAAATATTTACACTTCTTCTCCTCCACAGTTTACCCATCCAGAGTTTAAAAGTATCTAGCCATGAGTCGTGGCCGGCAGGCAGCTTCTGGTTCTGTTCTTTACTGGTTTTATAAAAGAACCAGTTTGGTTTTCCAGAACCGTCTCACAGGATCACAGTGAACCGAGACAGTTTGATGACAGAAATCTGATTAAGGACTCCAGCGACCCTGCACACCAAGGCTCTAGTGTGTTTTTACTAATTTGATTAAGCAGATCAAAAACCAAAATCGAGTCAGAAACTTCAAACATTTTGATTGGTGGCCACCAGCTCCTGATGAGAGCGGCTCTTACGCCAAGACCCGGTTCAGAGCTGGATTCAGTTGACCCGGCCCAGAGGTTGCAGCAATGGGAAAAGAAAGAGCTGTTGCAAACAATCATGAGCAGAAAGTAAAACAGTTTAACACTGAAACTATCTTGGTGAAGAAAAACAAAAACAAAAGAAATCCTTGACTGGCCCAACTCCCAGGTTCTGTAAATGTCACTCGCTCACAGATTCGCAGAAACTCCTTAAACATTCACAGCTTTTCATTGGACATAAATTACATGTGGTGCCTTATTATTGATATAAATGCTGTTTATATCAAACATTACTTAAGAAATTTGACTTTGTAATTTGATGTCTTGAAATTGGTCCTTTGTCTTTTTAAGAAGCTCCTCCTTTTTCCGACACTTCTCCTTCAGCATGACATCATAACGCGATTCCATTATGTCGCTTACGATCATTGTTAGGAACTTTGCTCTGAGAAGTAGGTCGCATTATGAGCTCAGCTGATGCACAGTTCCCAAAGGTGTTTGCTAATTAATGCTGGCTAGTCTGGAGACTGCAGCTCAGAGGAGGAGCTTTGTGCCTACGTCATGCTTAATTATTTATTTTACATCATATTTAGAATTCTTAATTGGACTTTCTGAACCTTTTGAAAGTTTATTTTACATGTTTGACCAAAGTAATCAACCTGTTGTTTTAGTCGGTTTCAGTTTCTTTACTATTTATTTTCCATTAGCTGTTCTACTCCTAATTGTACTCATAAATAACAAATGAAAGTTGTTTTTCCACGTTTGACCAAGCTAGTGAAGCTGTTGGTGTATTTCAGTGTGATGTACTGGTGCAGAGTTAGCACATTAATCAGTAATTCAGTACATTTATGTCTGTGTTTAAAAAAGACAAATGTTTTAAGTCAATTCAGCTGTTCCTCTGTATCGGTACTGGAAGTGAAAAAAGTATATCAGTGGATTCCTAATTAAAATGCAACTGTACAATCAAGCATGTTTGGTGGTCAGGCACTGAGTCTAACTGACTGGAGAGCAGAAAAGTAGTTTGATTTCCCACTTTGGGGGTACAGTGAATTCAGCATGATGCTGAAGTTGTGCAGAGATAAAACTCAATCATTGGTTGTGATTTCCTTGATTCTAATTCATTCTAAAAGGCTCAAGTAAAGTACCGAAAGGTTAGTGTCAGACCTGGTGTGCCGCAGACGTTCTTAGTGTGTGCAGCTTGATTATCTTCCTTCTTCAAGCTCTGATTGGACCACAGGCTCTCCGCCTCTGTCAGAAGCTTCTGGACCTCCTGAGGAGCCTAAAACCCACAAATACTCCAAGTTCACTCGGTCCACTTCAAGGTCCACAAAGCAGCTGTCTCATGAGTGCATTTCCAAAAAAATGGGGCAGTATTATGTATTTTCCAGGCACATAGTACAATTTTATAATACAATCAAATTACTACGTGGGGCTGCACAGTTGGTGCAGTTGTTGCCTTGCAGCAAGAAGGTCCTGGGTTCGATTCCCGAGCTGGGATCTTTCTGCATGGAGTTTGCATGTTCTCCCTGTGCATGCGTGGGTTCTCCGGCTTCCTCCCACAGACCAAAAACATGACAAATTCTCTAAATTCTCCCTAGATGTGAGTGTGTGTGTGCATGGTTGTGTGTCCTGTCTGTTTTTGTGTTGCCCTACGACAGACTGGCAACCTGTCCAGGGTGACCCTGCCTCTCGCCCGGAACGTTAGCTGGAGATGGACACCAGCACCTCCCGACCCCACTAGGGAGACAAGGGTGCCCAGAAAATGCATGGATGGATGGAAATTACTACGTTGAGTTATTATTAAAAATGCAATATACAGTACAGACCAAAGGTTTGGACACACCTTTTAATTCAATGAGTTTCCTTTATTTTCATGACTATTGACATTGTAGATTCACACTGAAGGCATCAAAACTATGAATATCACATGTGGAAATATGCACTAAACAAAAAAGTGTAAAACAATTGAAAATAGCCCTTATATTCTAGTTTCTTCAAAGTAGCAACCTTTTGCTGTGATTACTGCTTTGCACACACTCTGCATTTTCTTGATGAGCTTCAAGAGGTCGTCACCTGAAATGGTTTTCACTTCATAGGTCAACCTGCCCTGTCAGGTTAATAAGTGGGATTTATTGCCTTATAAATAGTCATGAAAATAAAGAAAACCCATTGAATTAGAAGGGTGTGTCCAAACTTTTGGTCTGTACTGTATATCAAATATGATTTAAAAAAGTAGACTTTTGATTTCACATCTTGAAACATGTCTCTTTAAAAGCTGCTCTTTTTGAAGCTCCGCCTTCAGGAAGTCATAACATGATAAGTTCCTCTACTAACCCTTTAGCAAAATTTTTACCAGCATTGCACTGAGAAGTAGCTCCTATAATGAACTCGGCAGATGTGCAGTTTCACCAGGTGTTTGCTAATTGCTGCTGGCTAGTCTGAAGGAGCGGAGTGGGGCAGGACTGCTCTGTGAAGCTTGAAAACTGCAGCTTTGAGGAGGAGCTGTGTCTCAAAGGCGGGGCTAGGTCCACTCAGGCATTTTGCACAACTGAATGGTTGCCATGGAGATTAAAGGATTTCTCAAACATACATGAAAGAATCAAAGCAAAGCTCCAGGTATGTGTTTGATAAGGGCATAACATTATAACATGACGTAAAAAAATAAAAAAAAAAAAGAGTCAACTTTACATAATACTGCCCCTATAAGAGAATGTAGCAGCTTTGTCACATAGATGCAGGTTGGTTTGGATGAGATCACCTGAAAACTGCCCCCTGTGTTCACTAGACTTTTTCAGACGATGTAAATCATGGAAGTATGAAAAAAAGCAAATATATCAGAAATCTGTAAGAGGCCAGGCAGTTTTTATGGTTCATATGATTCTTCAGGATCTACTGGACCTGCTGGTTTCCCACGGTTACGGTAATACACACCTGACCAAGCTGCTCAGTTCTTGGAGAGATTGGAGAGTCCACTTCAGCTTCCAAGCTGAAAAACAGAAAATCCCAGATTACACAGGAGGACATGTTTAGATCTTACAAATGTTGCATATCAAGTATTGAGAACCTGCTGAAGACATGAAGCTATCGAGCACCAACTAACCCACTCATTGGGTCAGTTGGTAGCCCAGTGATGTGGGCTAGGCTTCACTTCTTACTCTGAATTAATGGTCATGTCTATCTGCTGCTGAGCCGCTCCACATCCACTGCTCCCCTCCAGGTTTTCCAAACTACCGTTCCAAGCCTCCAGCTCCTCCTGCTGACCAGTTCCCATCTGGCCATCATCTGATGGCAATATATTTCAGAATTAAACAAATTTACACAAAAACGTCAACATTTGCACAGAAACAAAGATGGCGCCCTTTTGGACCAACTTAGACAGTTTATCTGGGGCGTAAAAAAAAGTAGATTTGGAGTTTAGTTACTCCTTAAAGATTTATCTTGTTTTTTCTATTTTAAAATGATGTGGACTGATATGATGCAGGTTTGTGGTAAAAGTGCAAATAAAGTGACATTCCGCAATTCTCCTCCAACTTAATCTGACAAACTGGCATCAGCTAATCAGCTTATTCTAGGAGACGTGTCGGATTGTAGAGACGCAAATCTTTCATTGTCTAGAGATTCGCTTCTGATTTTTATAATCATAATTTGAGTCAGAAACAGCATTCAGATTTGAAACAATGTTTGAGTAAGAAACTTTTCTATTCAAACGGTCTGGAGATTCTGTTTAAATCATGTGAGTGTTAGAGGAAAAGACACTGTAAACAAAAAAAACATCTAGTTAAAACAATTCTATAAAGTTCCATACTGTATCAAATTCCATCAGTTTATATCTAAACACAATATAAGTTTGTGTGTAAAATTCTGGCACTTAAATTACCAGTATGAGCTGGCTGACTTTCTCTTAAATAATAAAAAAAGAAAATTAATAAAAAAATTAGAATATAATTTTACAGATAATGAAGCAAGCTAAAATTGATTTTTGAATCCTTTAAGTATTCCCAGGACTTTGAATTGCGATTCTCTGTTGAATTAATGTTTGTCCTGCACCTCTGTCAGATTCCACAGTTCCGTTTAAATGATGTAATCTAGATCAGTCCCAAGGTTGTGTTTAGACTCCGATGAAAAGTGTTTCCACCTGATGTCGGAGCCAGAATGGACAGGAACTCGTCCCGTCTCTGCTCCAGGATGCTTTTCTTCCTCTTCAGGTCTTCCTCACAGCTCCTCAGCTCCTGGATCAGCTGCACAGCCTGCAGTAAAACACCGTGATCATCTTCAGACCAACACACACACCCACACACACACAGAGGAGGTTAGAGAACTGGTTGCACACCTTTTCCAGCAGGGAGGTTCTGGACATGCTGTCATCGGCTGGTAACACTTCCCTCTTCAACTGGAGGAAGAGCTGCTTCATCTGGGCTCGATGCTTTCTGCAACTTGCATTGGATTCGTGGTGCTGCACATAAATACACACACACACACACACACACAACCATAAGCTTCACAGTCTTTAAAAGAAACATGAAATGTATCAAAGTTGCCGCAGATCAAATTTTTCTTGTTTTGTTGCTTTTTTTGGGGAAAGCTGGTTTTATCCATCATTTCTATGGTTGCAATTAACAACTATTTTACTAATCAATTATTTTATAGATTATTCTGGCAATTAAACTGGATTAAAAAATAGTAATTATAGACAATATTAAAAAACAAATAAACAATTCAATTCATTTCTTAAATAAGAAAACAAACTAACAAAAACAAACCTGCTTTTAGTTCTGGGTAGAACATATTTACAGAAAAAAGCTTTTTGTATTTTAATTGCAAAACATAGATTTTCTGTTCAATTTTGTTTTTTGAGAAGATGACTTTTTTCTTTATAAGAGTCTATATACTCCATTTAACAATTAATTGATTACTAAATTAGTTCACAATCATTTCAGTTATCAATTCATCGTGATTAATTGTATTCATTGTTTCCTCCACCAACATAAAGAGAGAAAGAAAAAAAAATTACGTTACATACATGAATCATGTTTCCTAACCACAATCTTCAGCAACTGCAGAGGGTCATCTTCCTTTACTTTGCACAAATAAACTAAATTCCAGTAATGTTTACATCTGATAACTGATGCTCTAAAAATAGATGCATCACAGAACCTGCTGGTCTCCCACGGTTACAGCATTACACACCTGAACTTTAATCTGGGTCCTTTGAGAATTTCCGGAGTCCACTTCAATTTCCAAGCTGAAAAACAGAAAATCCCAGATTACACAGGAGGACGCGTTTAGATCTCAGAAATGTTACATATCAGGTACTGAGAACCTGCTGAAGACATGAATCTATCGAGCACCAACTAACCCACTAGTTACCAGTCTGGTTGGCCCACAGTGAGGTGGCTTCACTTCTTACTCTGAATTAATGGTCATGTCTATCTGCTGCTGAGCCGCTCCACATCCACTGTTCCCCTCCAGATTTTCCAAACTACCGCTCCAAGCCTCCTGCTGACCGGTTCCCAGCTGGCCGTCACCTGTCAGCTCACCAGCAGCAGCAGCAGCAGTGCCCTGCCACACCAAGAAACAAGTGAAGCCCAGTCAAGTCAGCGGCCATTTTGCAGCTTCAGAGCAGCTTGGCATGTTTTTATGTGGCTACACACATTTGTTTGTCACAGGAGGATTCTGCGACCGTGCACATATTTTGAACGGAACTTCAGGCACGAGTTGCTTTACTAAATGAACTGAATAATGTAATGTATCTGATTCAATGAAAACACTATCTGGTAAAGCCATCATGACAAGAAATATATAAAGACCACAGAGAGAAAAATATGTGTCTAGAACTAGGAAAATGTACAGAGGCCCAGAAAGGTAAAAAAAAAAAAAAAAAAGAAACAAAAAAAACAAGTTGCTTCAAGGTCTATTTTTAGGTTTGACCAAATTTTATTTTACTTATAATTTTAAAAGATATCCGAAAGTAAAAATTTAAAAAAATATATTTTCAAGTTTAAATATTCTCAAGTTTAGCATTACTGAAGGCCTCCAAATACGGGTTGCGTTACCCCGACGCCACCACGGCATGCCCCTGGATCAAACATTTTTATGGAACTTTACTGACAGCATTAGAGTCAACAAGTTAACAGATGAAATAAAACTAATTCAAGGTAGGGGCGTGCTGTGGTGGCGCAGGGGGTTGGCACGCCCCACGTTTGGAGGCCTTAGTCCTCGACGCGGACGTCGCGGGTTCGACTCCCGGTCCCGACGACCATTACCGCATGTCTTCCCCCTCTCCTCACCCTCGTTCCTGTCTGCCTACTGTAGAAAAAATACGAGCCACTAGCGCCGCAAAAACTCTTTGGAGAAAAAAATGGAAAAAAAAAACAACAAAAAAAAACTAATTCAAGGTAGAAAGTAGAAGCGTTGTAGAGGTTTGACTGTTTGCAGATAACCTGACACTAGTCTTGTGTAAACGTGTCTTACATTAGTGACGGTTTTCCTCTTGGGGCTTTCCTCCTCAGACGAGATGTAGATCAGACCCTGGACCTCCGTCCTGCCAGCTGCAGCCTGACCCGCTGTCACAGAACCAGAGAACACACCCAGAACCGGGTCAGGTCAGCTGCTCCGCACACAAACACACACCTGGTACCGACAGACCTGCTAACTGGCTTGTGTTTAGATTATTTAAGCAAAAAAAATGTTTGTTTCCATTTATGCAAAAGCACTTAAAACTAAAAAAAATTAAAAATAAATCTTGCTTCACATTTGGACATAAATATTTGGTGATTCGTTCACCTAAGAGTTGATATGAAAAGTCTGCACAGTTTGTATGGAGGAAAACAAAAATCATTTCAGAATCTTTTCCTCATATGAAACGTAGAACCTGCAGAACTCAGTGGAAACCAAACTGAAATCATTCAGGAGGAAGAAAGAGATCAACTCTGCTTGACCTCCCATAACCTCTTATGCCTGGGGATGAGTTCAGCCACAGCATCTGATCACTCATTCTCTAAGAGACTGACGTTTGTCTTCGAGTTTTGGAGGTCAGAGGACACATAAAAAGGTGGAAAAAGTTCTGAAATGATTTATGATGCTTCTCATTACTGACATTCAGAAACACTGAGTTCCAAACGGGTTTTAAGGCTTTTTAAGTTGCATGAAAACACCAAAAACTGAGCAACTGAACCAATTTATCAGCATTGAGACAAATGAAGAACAAAACACTGACTAAGTATTTGTGCCTCTGTTCACTTTGGAATTCTCAGCTGAGATATTTTTTACAAAACTACTTTTGCTGCCAGCCTTATTTGGCTTAAAGCTAAAAGAAAACCAGAAAAAATGTGATTTGTCACAGCAACCTTTTCTGCACAGAAACATTAAAGAGACACCGCTGCCATAAAGGTCCCATTAGATCCCTCAGTTTGATTCAAATGATGTAATCTAGAGTAGTAAAGCTGTTTTTAGACTCTGATTTATGGATAATAAAGTGTGTGTTCAGACCTGCTGACGGAGGCAGAACTGACTGGTTTCCATCATGACTCCTCAGCTGTTTTTTCTTCTTCTCCAGGTCTCCTTTAAAGCGCTTTGCATTCTGCAGAAAAATACATGCTGTGATCGTCACCAGAGCAAAAAATAAATAAATAAAATTCCATCCACAGCCAGCTGGTTTGTGAAAATAAAAAAGAAGAAAGAAAATTACGAAAATAAATACTCCTTTGTTGGTTTGAGACGCGTTTTCTGACAACCGCTTCAACATCTGCAGGGGGTCTTTTCACTCTAAATCTAAATACTGGTATTATTATTATTATTTTTTAATTCACCAATTAGTTTACAGAAAACAAACGTTACTCTGTATTAATGCTAGCTGTGCTAATCCTAATAATTGCAAATATCAGGTCCTAAAGCTGCAGCATGTAACTTTGACAGAAATGTTTTTTCCCATGTTTGTTAGAACTGTCACCATGTTGTGACAGTTTGTGATGAGTCAGCTAATCTGTGAAAAGAAAGCTTGAAATATCACTGTAATAATGCGATTACTGCAGAGCTGTGTAACACCCACTGCTCTCCGTCACAGATGTTCGCCTCTGGTCCTACAATAAATAAATCGACCAATAAATGTCATCAGTCAAATATATTCTCATGCACTATGTCAATTCATTTTTTTGGAGGAAAAAAAGTAATCATGTGATATGGCACATTTATGTTATGGTTGGACAAAAGAATTAAGTAGAAAATATAGTTTTTGAAAGTTCTTATTCTTAACACTTAAGAAAAATGATTGTGAAATTACCATCATAAAAAGGAAAACAGTAACAAAACCTTTGATCAGAGCATCACAGCTTTTTTTAAACCAGAATCTAAATCTGCTCATCACAGAATGATGTAACTTTTACTGCCCCAGCTGACCAGCTGGATCCTGACTGATTCATCCATCTGGGGGCAAATCTAAATCATATTCACTGAACTAATAAGAACTTCAGGTTGTATTAATGAGAGAAAAAATAAACTTTCAAAATGAAAACATTGCGTTGGTCTGTAATCACCTGATTCTTCTCGTCCTCACTGTCAGACTCCCTGAAGTCGGACGAGTCCTCCGTCTCGCTGCTGGACACCAAGTCCACCACTTCGTCCACAAACACGACGTTCAGGTCCATGGCGTCAAAGGCAAACTCCTCTTTAGGGCTGTGACAGTCCGGGGTGGGCTCAGGCGGGGGGGACCGCGCCGGAGGTGGAGGCCCCCTGTGAGCGGCCGTCTGGACGGTCAGCAGGGTTTGCGGTGAATCGCCGTGGCGCTCGACTGGACTGTCGTTTTTTTCACACACTACGGGATTCGGGGGAGTGTAGTTCACAGGTTGGCTGGGGCCCTGGAGCCGTATGAGGCCGCGTTCTGATCCCACCATTTGGGTGCGGGGCAGGAAAGGGAGTTGGATAAAGATGGGGTCCTTGACCGGGTGGGTGGGGACGATTCTAAACGTGCAGGTGTTCTGCGGGGACAGAAGAACGGATGGCGGCAGGGGAGGGTTGGAGGAGGAAGACGAAGGTCCTGGGGATGGTGAAGGTAAAACCACAGAGGATGAAGAGGAGAGGTTGGTCAGAGCTGGCCTCTTCACCGCGGCTACAGGAGGCAGCTGGGCGCAGGAAGCAGAACGGCCTGAGGAAGAGGAGGAGCAGGAAGAAGATGGGAAAAACTTTATTGGGCTAAAAAATTATTACTTCACACTGAAATCTATTCCAGAACCATCTCAGTTGCCATGAAGATCAACTATCTTGTTCACATTTCCTTTCATTAACAGCAAAGTGTCCAGGCTGAATCTGGTACGGTTTGGGTTCAGGATGAAAACAACTTCTTATTGTTTTCAGCCAAATAATAAATGGACTTAACTGGGTCTGATCAGATCTTTATTAATATGATATCCCATAACAATATTGTAAACCATATTTTGACAGTATTCAGCCCCCGTCAGGGTTTCAACACTTACCTCCTCCATGAACAGTTGCTGATGGATTGCCAGGCCTCGGCAGGTTAGAGGTAATCAGCTGGACCAAGGCTCCATCAGGTTTTCGGTAATACTGGACACCCGCTGATGACCGGACCGGCTTCAGGACCATCCTTTGGCCTGGGAACTGAGTGATCCGGGGCTGGAGCAAATTAACCACCTTAGGAGGATTTGGATTTGGAAGCTGAATCAGCAGCGGCTGGGGGTCCGTAGGTGTCGTCGAGTTCTGAGGTGGGTTTGAAGGTCCAACAACCAAGTTTTGTGCCTCAGAGTCTAGATGTACATGAAACAACAGACGGCTGATTAAAGATTTGGAAAAGACAACAAGGTTATTTTCTCAGTATTATGTGTCGACTGGAGACCCTCCTGCTCCCCAGAGAGATCTCTGTATTTTTAAAACTTTTAAAAATAAGTTGTTTTTTTAAAAAAACGTTTTTTTTTAAAGTTTAATATTCTTATATTTGTTACTTGTTCATTTTAGTATTTGTAACGTTCAGGGCCCTACATGAAAAAGCTCATCTCCATTTTACTGAATTGTTAAAAGTCCATGGTCTAACTGGGTTTAGGTGGTCTGACCTCTGCTCTGTCCTCACTGCCGGACCTCCTCTATGGAACAGGTTTCCTCTGATTTCACATTGTTGAAGCTGAAGACATTCAAGGAAGCGTTTTCTTAAGATCCTAACAAATATTGACTTATTTGTTTTTAAAAACTTGTACCATTAGATTTGCTCCTTGTCTTTTTACATAACGCTTTAATTCAATAATGTTTATTGTCTCCATTAGAAATATATAAAGTGAGAATGTTTTTAAAACTCACACTTCCTTCACATATTTATTTGATAAGCAGTTTTGAATGTATTCAACAGAAAATGCACGTCTTACTTCAGATTGGAAAAGCTAATCCATTTTTTTCAATTTATAAATGATAATATGTGCATTTCAAAATACAATAACCCTATTTTTTTCTATGTAAGAAATTAAGACTAAAAAAATGTATTTCCTTAAAGACGTGAGGGGCATTTTTAAGCATCTCTTTATGACTTATTGTATTTGAATAAAGCTAAAATGACTACAGATGTCTTAAATACCACTAAAACTTGCATTTTAGTCAAAACACTGATTAAAACTAAAGTAAAGGTAAAGTTAAACATAACGCTGCAACTCATTGCATATACAAACAACCTATTGAAAGAGGAGAGCACATTGATTTAAAGTTAATAGTTGTTGTAAAAATAATCCAACACCAGCATCTTATTCTACACAGAGTGATGTTGACCCTACTGAGCTGAGCTGCACTAATATAATACCCTATTAATACCCTATAACGATATTTTAACAGAATTCAACAAATCCTCGTCATGTTTCAACACTCACTTCCTCCATGAACAGTTGCTGATGGATTACCAGGCCTCAGCTGGCTGGTGGGAATCAGCTGGACCAAGGCTCCGTCGGGTTTTCGGTAATACTGGACACCCGCTGGTGACCGTACTGGCTTCAGGACCATCCTTTGGCCTGGGAACTGAGTGATCCGGGGCAGGAGCAAAGGAGCAGCCACATTAGGAGGATTTGGAACCTGAATCGGCAGTGGCTGAGGAGGGGTCGAGTTCTGAGGTGGGTCTGGAGGTCCAACAACCAAGTTCTGTGGCTCAGAATCTAGACGTACATGATATAACAGACGGTTGATTCAAAGGTTTAGAAAACACACCGCAGTTCTTAGAAATCCATGTTTAAGAAATGTTTATAAATGGATTTTGTTAGTGAAAACCTTTTAATAACCTGACCGTTTTATTGTGCTTAAGACCAAAACTGAATGGGAAAGAGTTCGGAGTGAAGATGCAACAGTATTAACACTTCTTGATGTAATTTCTGTTGGTAACTTTTTCACAGCTGGAATATTATTTAATACATTAATATTGTAACTATTATTAGTAATATAAGTAGTAGTAATAGCACTATTCATAATTTCATCACCCAATTATGCTTATTTGCAGTGCAGTGGCTGGTGGCTGACCACCATATACATAGATATATGTCCTTACCTGCAGAAGGGGTGGGAAGAGGAGTGGGAAGAGTGGGCTGAGTGGCTGGTGGCTGTGACTGGACCACAGCTGGGGCAACAGTGGGGGCTGCAGGAGCAGGTGGGACACAATAAGCTGAAGAGGTGACATGGGGGAAACTCTGAAGATTGCAAGACGGCTCGGACGATGAAGAAGACTGTCGCGGCTTCGTAGACCCCACTCTGCCTGTTAGATAAGCTGCCAGACGATTGGCTGGATGAAGCGCCCCCATCCTGCCCAACTTGATCTTTGCTAAGGGGTATTGCTTCCCATTGACCTGCAGGAGCACAGAAAACAAGAGAATACAAAGGCTGCACTAGAAATCTGCTTCTACACCAGCAGAAAGAGAGAAATCATTCAGTGTCGTCTGTGCTAAGATGGACCACAGACTGATATAAACAGCAATGTGACAAGATTTCATTGCATGATAGAACAACCAAAGGTTTCCGACAGACATCATTCTTCAGATCAACCTTGGACACATTGCGACTGTTTTTGTTAATATAGTGTGAGTTAGCTAGAAAAGATGAAGCTATGAAGTGAAGTCATTACAAGACTTATTAGAAAACTATGTTGTAGGGTAACCAGAACCAGGGATGTCACTGAGTATAAAGGCAGGAGAAAGTGATGACCTTTTACCTGTATCACATCTGCTGATCCTCCTGGCTTTTTCTTATTGGCTGAGAGAAAGCCAGAAGGTGATACTCCCACCAGTAAAGGGAAAGGCAGAGACATGCCAGTCCTCCTCTTCTTATCTGAATTTAACCCTTCTGTGCTTCTTTTCAGCTCATGTCTAGCCTTATAACGTCTGAAGCCTTCTCCATCCTTCTCCATATAATCTTTCCTTTCTTCTTTCTGGCAGTCATCTATAGACTCCGCCTTTTTTTGGAAGTCCTTCGTAGACTCCACCTCTTTTTGGAACCCCTTTATTGACTCCACCTCGTTTAGAGGGTTCTTCGTAGGCGTCACCTCCTTCTGAAAGTCTTCCGTAGCCTCCACTTCCACCTTTAACTTATTCTGCCAGTTCTTAATAAGCTCCTTCTTCTCTATCACCTCTTTCTGGCATTGCTCCAAAGGATCCATTTCCACCTTTAACTTCTTCTGCCAGTCTACCGTGGGCTTGTCCTTCACCATCACCTCCATCTGGCAGTCCTCCATGAGCTCTTCCTCCTCCTCCTTCATCACTTCCTTCTGCCATTTCGCCATGGGCTCCTCCTCCATCACCTCCTTCTGCCAGTCTTCTACAGACTCTATGGACACAGAGTCTGTGGAAGACTGATTCATCACATTCTTCGAGCTTTTAGGAGGCTTCTTATTTTTTGAAATCAAATCAGAGCGGTTGTCCTAAAAGACAAAACATGTTGGGTAAGGTCCAGGACACAATATAACAAGGAAATCAAATGATTCCCTGTTTAACTAAAACTACAATGGAAAAAAAGGGTGCATCACATGTCACCAGCAATCACTACAAAATGGAAAAACACTCACTTCTGAGCGGCAAACAGTTTGAAGCTACAAACGGGAAAATTCAGTTTCTCTTAATATGACAATGCAACCCTTTTCCATCTCTGCATGGATGTTGAAGAGTCCTGGAAGTGCCTAAGATGGCTGGGAATATCGACGATGATGTTAATGATTACAACGTATTTTAATATTTGGAAATAAATTTTTGTATTATACCCGCATGGGAAAAACTGAGTCTACCAAACGATTCAGTGGGATCTCCCAACACAAGCCACTCAATCAGGCCTGAGCAAAGCTTTTCAATAAGGCTCAGGTTTGGACTTAAACTGGGTCATTGTATTGCCAGTTTGGGATCACTGACCAGTCGTTGACTCGGTTTGGACAAGGACTGCTGAACAGATGGCTTCATGTTTGACTCTAAAATACCTTGGTTTACAGAGAAGTTTATGGTCGATTTAATGACTGTAAGGGGCCAAGGTTTTGTGATGCCAAACAAGCCCACATCAAGTTTAATGGTTTTTGAAAAGTGCAAAAAATTTGCTGTATTATCAGGATTGCTATTTCTACGATCTTGTTCAAGTTGACATATAAGATTCTGTTGCTTTCAAATAGCACTCCAGATGTGGACCAACATTTAACTCGTTCTTCACCTGTCTGTGTTGAGCTGCTGGTTTGATGCCTCGTTTCCTTCCAGGAGTCACTGGTTTTTTGCCTGGTGCTTTTTTCCTGTCCAGAATGGGTGTAGAGATCTGGACCTTATACTCGATGCACCTGTTTCCGCTAGTTTCATCCACTGTCTCGTCGATCGGCGTGATGAGGTAGTTTTTGATCCAGAAAGGTCTGTCCAGTTGATCCTGAGCCATTGCCTCACACAGCTTCTTCAACACGTAGCTGCGGTCGCTGTCGTTCACCCACTTGCAGTCGGCCAGGATCATGAGGCGTTTCGATGGTTTAGAACGGAGTGCTTCTGAAGAACTCGGAGGGCTAGCGCTGGGTGATTCGCCTGCATCTGCTGCTGAAGAACGAGAAAAGCTCTCCATTACGCTCAGGACATGAATCTGAAAATACAACTAGCACTAAAAGCTGATGGGAAAACATCCACCATGATGGGTTGGTCATGAACTTACCAGAAGGAGGTCTGGGTGTGGTAACATTAGTCTGTGTAGGGGTTTGTTCTCCATGTTTGTGGACTTTCAGTCTTGCATCTTTATTCCTGGATGACATCAGATTTTTGGATTCTTCCTCCTGTTGGGTAAATATTGGACTAGAAGTCATATGGTCCAGGAATGGGTCAAGAGCGATTCATATATGGATCTGCCTTTTTGGTGCAAATGGTTAGTCATGTCCTTACAGAATGCTATTGTATAAAAACAATTCCAAAACAGATACTTGTCATGTTCTTCACTCCCGATGTGGTGCAGAAAATTAGGTTTAGTCTCTACTCACAATGCATTGCTGTAGAATGACACTAAATAGGGTAAAATCTACTGATGTCCTGAGTATTTTCTGACCAAAGTCCAATGAGGTCAATTAGGCCAAATCAGGACCAGAGATAGCAAAACTCAATAAAAACCACGAGTGAAAGGTCTGTTCTATAGAATCACTTTCTGAAGCACAAACCGTCCAGGTAGGTGTGCAATAACAAATCTGATTCTGATGAGGGTGATGTAATGTGTTGCAACACATGTTGGGTATCAACATGACTGAATTTAGCATTTGCCTCCTCCAAATCCAATGCTGGTATAGATCTTTAGCATTAGAAGAATTAATGTTTATGATTAGTGCTGTAGAGCCAGTCCCTTAGGGTCAGAGCTTTAGGGCTGGTGGTCCCCACCACTAATCTGAGCATCATTACCTTCTGTTTCTGCGTCTTCCTGATGAAACTTCGAACTCTGGCACAGCTGCTGCGATATTTCCTTCTCACCTGGACAGACTTAAAAAAAAAAATCACAGCATTCACTTCAGCCCATATCTTCCCCCTTTACTCGTATTGTGCAGGTATCAATGCTGTAAAGAATAACTACAGGTGGCTGAAGAAAGGGAGCCACATTCGGTGCATGGACTGGCTCTGGATCAGAGGCGTCAGCGTTCTTCCTCCACAGGGTCCGGACCCGCTCCGCAGGGTGGGCCACGGTCTCCGCCTCTTTCAGGACTGCAAGTTCAACAGGTTGGATTGGAGCACGCTTACATCTCGTCAACTACAAGCTGCTTCTACTTAAAATATTTTGTTCTGGTTAAACAATGAAGGCAGAATTTAAAAATGTACCATAGGCCATCTTCATCATCCTTCTCCTCTTCTTCTTGAGTTTGCATTGCAGGGAGGAGGGGCTGGCGTCGGAGCTGTCCAGGTTCTTGAGCAGAACCACCTTCTGCTTAAGGCAGCTGCAGCCGAACATGCAGAGCGGCCGGCCGCAGTGGCTGATCCTGGAACAGTGAGACAAACTGGAGCAGACGCACCCCAGCCTGCAGAACCCGTTCAGACAGTTCAGAGCTTGTCTCTGCCTTAGCTTGATCGGCGCCGTCGGATTCTCTCTCACAAAACCCTGAGTGGGGAGTGGAAAACAGTCAGCAGGGCCGACAGGACGGTATCTTACACTGCAGCTAGAAGCATGCTTTTTTATGACTGCCACACAATTTACAGAACAGATCAGAAAGATTTCATACAAGCACATTAAAAGAAGTAGAGATTGCTCATTTAAAAGGGGCAGTATTATGCGTTTTCTACCCACATTGCATCATCATGTATATTTATCAACATTTTTACCAGCGTTGCTCTGAGAGGTACAGTAGCTCCTATAATGAGCTCAGCAGATACGCTGTTCCATGAGATGTTTGCTAACTGCTGCTGGCTAGTCTGAAGGAGCTGAGCGGAGGAGTCGCAGGACAGGGCTGCTCTGTGAGGTGGAAGCTCAGAAACTGAAGCTGAGAGGAGAAGCTCATTTCTTTTATCCAAATTCTCATCTGCATTTAGATCAAATGTGCTTTCAGGGTAAATTTGTGGCATTAGTCTGCAAAGATTTAATCTCTCAAAATTACGAAGCAGACACATTCAATCTGCCTGTTTGCATTTGATGTTTGTGGTTCAGAGTCGGTCTGAAAACACCATTGTGTTTTTACTTCAGCTTTTCAGAATCTCTTCTTGTCCTTTGCCTGACTGATTATTCATTTACACAACGTTCTTTTTTGACCAGAGCTGAGATCTGTTAAAACTGCAGTATATAATTTTAATTAAGAAAAATAGCTTTTTACATATTTGTTATAAATGTCACTATGTCTTGACAGTATAGTAATCTGTGAAGGAAACAATTACAAGCTCGTCCACCTTCCCAACTAGAGAAATACACCGCTCAATCAGAAACAACCAATCACAAGCAGGAGGAGGGTCATAGCGCTGTCAATCACACGCATGTATGCACCGATCACACCCCCTTACTCTCTGCTATGCTACAGCTTCTTCCCGTCAGCAGAGCCTGTTGTGGATGCTAATGCTAGTTACCATGGCCACCGATGATGACTGAAATAGTTTTCTGGTAAAAGTAAGTTGTTTCTCTGCCATCAGTACATTTAGCAGCTAGTACATGAGGATGAGTGACAGAGTTAAGGACCTCCTCCTGCCTCTGATTGGTTGTTTCTGACTGGGAGCGGTGTGTTCCCGAAGAGGGCAGCAGTAGTTCTTGCTGAACTACTGCTGTCTCAGATTATCTGTCTCAGATAATTTGTCTCATACCAAACTGTCATGACATAGTGACAGTTTTAACAAACAGGTAAAAAAAACAACAACTCTCTTTTATTTTCATAAAAGAGAGAGCCTTCAATAGTTTCTCTGACATATTGAATGCTGCAGGAGACGACAGAGACACAGACCCATTCTGGTAAACAAACTGGAACTCACAGTTTGAGTGAAGAGGGACATCAGAGCAACGGTGGCCCTCTCTGTGGTGATGCCGGTTTGGAAGCGGCCCTCCAGAACCACATTGTCCTCCAGCTCCTTGAGCCTGGCGTAGGCCCGGGTCACCGTGACTCTGCTCTCCTTTCTCTGGCCATCCACAGAGTGATTGGATGGCTGCTTCCTCACTGAGTCTGGTTTGAGCTCAGAGTCGGACTCCAGCGGAGCCATTTCCTCAGACACGTTGAGCAGCGTGGACACACAGAGGGTCTGAGAGGACGCTCTGGGTTTCAGCCTCCTCCTCTTTGTAAAAGCGGGCCCATTCAGAGGTTCTGTGGTCAAAGAACCAGGAACGGAGTACTGCAACTGCACAGCGTCTGGAAAGTCCGAAGCAGCACAAGCAGTTTTGATTCTGTTCGGTTTGGGACCTCTGGGTTTCCTCTCCGCCCTCCGGCAGGCTGCGCTCTCTTTGAGTCGCGATCTCTTTGATGGCGGGATGAACCCAGATATGATGTCTGAGGCAGGCGAGCCGGCTGAGGGCTTCTTCAGGATGTGGTCCAGAGTCCGGACGTAGCTGGTGCTGCTCACAGGGAGCTGGTAGGACGGCGCCTCCACTGGTGGCTGGGAGAAACTGGAGGCGCGCTCGTCGATCAGTTTCCCCTCTGACTCCAGATATTCGTCCAGCATGTCGCTGCAGAACGCAGACAGGTTCTTCTTTGGCAGGTCGGCACTGGGACCAGCTGCAGAATACAGAGTGAGACATATAAGGAGGATTTAAAGCAAAAGTGTTCATTTTCTAGTTCAAAATGATACCCGATTCAACATGTGGGAAGGCATTTGGTGATTGGTACTGTTGGTGCGCTGCTGTTTATTTTTTCTTTGTCCCTCCCTTGTGTGCGTTTCTTGTCTGAGAACATATTTATGTGTATATAAATGAGTCGGCATGTTTATTTACTATCAATGAAGAGATGTGTAAAATTTTTAAATAAATGTTCTTTTTTTTGCACAAACTATAAACGTCAGCGCATTATATTAACTATAATGCGCTATAATAGCTATAGCTATATATAGCGACAGAGATGCGATCAATACTAACAGATAATACATATAATAGAATATTCAATAATTTCACTGAACTCTAATCCAGAACCGCACAGCCTTCTGGGAGAAGAAGGCAGAGGAAAGGCTTTAGCCACTCAGTCTCTCAGGGTCAACTAGGCAAGGTGGGTGACATCAACTTAACTCACTCACTTTTTGGTTACATAGCAACAACCTGTTGAATAACTTGAGTAGCAGTTTCAGGTGTGTAAAACTTTGACTGTCCGCCCCAAAACGTTCACATGTTAGACGACGGGTCCATGAGGAGACAAGTGTCCTCATGAGAGCTAAGACATCAATACAGTTTGGAATGATGCTGTAACATCATAGAATCTGAAAAAAGCTAACCACTTTGAATAATTTCCAAATGGACTGCATGTCTGTAAACAAACTAAAAAAAAACATATGTTGTTTCTCTATTTGGCAACTTATGAATTAGTCGGTGTGTCTGACACATAAACTCCTCAGAAAATGCATCTGTTTGTAGTTTAAACATGGAGAGGTTCCAGAGTTATGGACCCTTCTGCATTGTGCTGAATTAACTAAAGCTGAGGGACATGATGTGAAGCACCTTCAGGTCTTGGAGCAGACGTTGATTCGGGCTCTGACGGGGTAAACTTCTCTTTCCAGCCTTTAATCTGGGTCAAATCTGTAGTTTTTCCAGTTCTGGACTGAAATGAAGCAAAACCCCCTAAAGACAAAAGAATAATAGTTAAAAAAAAAAAAAAAAAAGCTAATTAGATTTTGGATCATTGGCACTTTACCATGTTAAGATTTATTTCAAAACATTTTATGGTTAGTTCTGTTTATCTCAAAACACAGAAACTCTTTCAGAATAAAAGCACTAAGTCTGTGAGGATACCTACCCTGAGAGGTTGGGGTCGTCTGGGTCAGTGGCTCCGTAACGACTCCAGGAAGGGGAATGGGAAGAGAGACTCCCAGGTACTGCAGGTCAATGGACAGCGCCGGATCCAGGAGGGTCATCTTAAGACCAACTGAGGCCACAAACATCACCAAACACGAGGAGGGAAACATTATCTTAGAGCCAATGATAGCTTTACGTCAACTCACTGGAGTCCAGTAGGGGTGCAGCGATTGTAGTTTTTTTCTGGCCAATCAATGATTTTTAATGATTTGTTTATTTTTTTGACCTGCCGATTCCAATTTTCGTCAATACCGTTTTTTGTTGTTTTTTTTGTCTGAAAAGTTGCCAAATATAGTGACAAAGTTAACGAGTTAGCAACATTGTGATGACTGTTGTTAACAGTAGATGTGACCTAATGGTCAGTCTCATAGCAGAGCAAAAAAGAATCAGCCAAAGTGGCTGATCTTCAGATCTTTGAGCAGGTAAATAAGATCAGTGGATAAGATCAGTTTCACATGTAAGTATCGCCTGAAACCTCGATCACCTAAAATGAGGGAAATCATGGGCAGATTTATGGACCGGCATATTTATCGGTGCACCCCTAGAAGGCAGTAATGCATACCTTCCTGCAGCACAGGGTGGATGACCTGCCTGTGTTTCATAAGCTTCAAGTCTTGAAGAAGAGTCGCCTCATGAACTGCGATTGTCTCCTCCAGACTCTCTGTTAAAATTGTGAAGGTTCATGTCAGACCTGAATTCATCATCATCTCCCCCTAAACACCCCCAGCCCCCAAAGATAACCAGAATCTATAACCAACACAACCTCAACTTCACTAGGTGAAAACATTGTTCATCAAACTCGGATAGTTTGATAAAGAATGATGCTTGTTGCAATACCCCTGCTGCTGCTGCTGCTGCTGCTGCTGCTGTCGTCGTCCGCCTCTTCCTCAGGTTTGGGGTCAGGGGTCAGCTGAGGGTCAGGGTGCAGCTCTTCAGATGACTCAGCAGTGTGGAGTTTTAGGGCCTCCTGAAACGATAGGAATTTTTTTATTCTTATTCTCAAAATACATCGATGGGAAAATGTTTAAAATACAGCAAAATTATTAGTCCACAAGTTAATAATGACAACAGACAGTGATTATTGAGTCTATAAAATACAGTAACGGCAAACATGCACACAAATGATTGGTTGATGATATGAATCAGAATCAATACTACTGATGTAAACAGAGATGTAAATAAATGTTTCTGCAGTGACAGATGTTTGGAAACATGGCTGCTTGAGGCATTGCTTTAAATCACATGCAGATTTGTACATAACTAAGACCTCTATTATATTTGACATTTTTATAATAAATTCAGATGTTTTCACTGTAATACTGCAAAACATTCTGGTAGTTATGGAACCAACCATCTGCGGAGTCAAGGGGTGCTGCACTGTTCATGGTGAGATTTGATTGATTGATTGATTGAGTTAGGAGAGGAAGATGGATTGATGAAATCAATGAATGGATGGATGTTTCTCCACCTCTGGAAAATAAATCAATCACTTTGTGTAGGAAGTCTATATCACCAGTAAGTCACAGTAAAAGCAAAGAATGTTTAGAGGAAGTTTAGGATTTGGTTCATGCTTCCTGACAGTATCCCATGTATTTAACTGGAACAGGAAAAAGAGGGAATTCTCTTCAGTGGATGGTTAAGACCTCCCAGATCAAAACACCAGGAATCCATAGCACTACTAAAGCTAAAGCCAAAGGGCCCATGTAGCACAAACATAAGAATCTGGAACTATCCTTTTTAAACATTTTTCCACCAAACATTTAACTTCACTTTACCTTTGATGTGAAAGAGACAAAAAGCTGCTCCTCAACCTCTTCAACTTTGGGCTGCTTACTCCTGTACTCATTCCCAGTCTGACCCACCTCCAACCTGGCCAGCTTCGTTGATTTCTTTCTCTTGCAGGGCTTGCTGCTTGAGACTGGCAGGACCGGCACAGAGGGCCGTGCCGGTTCCAAAACTGGCAAAGGTTGGCTGGTCACGGCCGCCACGTCCGTGTTGGAAAACTCCACCCCGATGTCGTCGTCGGTGGAGAAAAAGTGCACAAGCTCTGAGAGGGAAGTTGTGGGCGACAAGCCGTCTTCGTCCAGTGAAGAGAAGGTTGGAGACAGTGGGAGCTGGAGAGTGAGGGGGGACAGCTCTGCAGGGAAAGGCAGAGACTGTTCGCTGTCTTGAAATGATGGAATAGAGTCTTTTGGAGTGGTCTGCGTCGAAGATATAACACTCTGTGGTTCAGGAAGGCAGGACAACAAAGGCGAAGTGACCGACATTACAGGAGACGACTGCTGCTGGGGCTGTAATGTTGTGAAAGACGAGTTTGCATATGTCCCAGACAGAGGTAACACCGTATGCCATTTAAAGACTGATGAGTTTCTGCAGTGTTGGGGTTCCGGAGTACTCGCTGCAGCAGATGTTGCAGAGTCAAGTTCTAAAGCTAATGAGGCTGGAAGAGGAGGTAAAGGTTCTGGGGAGCTCGCTGGCGACAAAGGGTCAAAGTCGAACGAGGAACACTGAGGGTCCGGAAGCAGAGAGTCGATCTTCAAGGAGCGGGAGCCTGAAGGTGGTGTGGAGGACTCTGCTGCTGCTTTGGGGGAGTCCGGGAGAGACAATGCCGAACTGAGATGCAAGGACAAATCAGGTGATCCAGAGGTAGACGATGCGGAAAGGGTGAGTGCAGACATCTCAAGCGAGCCGAATGTATTCTCAGAGTTGGATATCAATGCTTTATGGTCAGGGGCTGTTGACTCTGAGCATAAACATTCAGAAATTGTGATGAAGGGATCTTTAGCTTTTGGATCTGGAACTGCTGCATCTGAAGCAGTGAAAAGGTCTGGACCGGATGGGCTGGAGGGATTTGTTTCAGCTGCCTGTTCAGTAACATTTAAAAGCTTTTCATCTGGCAGAAGATTGTTTCCTCCACAGTCCTCCATGATGGGCTTGACGCTGGTTTCCTGTTGAGGCGCTGCGGCAGGACTCAGAGAACCACAGGACTCGGGCAGAGGTGCTTGAGGAGCAGACTCCGGTGTGTTCTTTGCCTTCTTAGATTTTGTTGAATGTTGCTTTAAAAAAAGTGCTAGTGCTGGTAGGGGAAGTCGAGCTGGTCGTTTCTGTTGCTTCACACCATCCGACTCGGCACCTACGTTACATTGTTGATGTGATTTGTTCAAGGAAACCTCCTCTTCTATAGGAGCAGCAGAGGAGCAGACTGTTCTGGCATCGGCAATAGAGTTAGAGTTAGACAGATGTTCGTTGTCTTTGACATTTCTGGTTGTTTCAACAGTTGAACTTTTCCTGGTGAATGTAGTGAGAGATCCATTGTTCTTGTGAACAATATTCTGTTTAGTCAGTCTGTCTGTCAAAGTTGTGGACGTAGTGTTGGCTTGTGCTGCTCCAGAGGAGTTGCTGTGGTTGCTGCCACGTTGCTCTTTGTGACATCTCTGCAGTGAGACATGAGCCTCGCAAATTAGCTCAGAAATTAACTTCGGGACTGGACGTGAACTGCTGCTGAAGGAAACCAGAGAGAAATGACACATTAGTGACACCGGCACACTTTGTTGTTAATATTTACTGATACTACTTGTGTCAATTTGCTCAATTTGTTACACAACTGACGACAAAAAGTGAGGTAAAGAAACATTTAAAAGCATACAGTAGAAAAAAAGCATAACTTTAATTGTTTGCTTGGAGCCATTTGCACCCGTAATAGAATCCCTAGCATTTTAGTTGTTTTGTTTCTGTAATGGCATAGTTCAAAAAGATCCAGAATTCGTATCTATCTTCAACAGTGACTGGACCTAAATCTGCTCATTTCTGGTGGAGGGACGCTGAGCAGAAAGAGGAAGACAGTCTCACTACCCCTAGCACTGCAGCACTCTATGCTACAAAAATGTTACATCTGTTTGATATTTGACATCAATGTCTCTTTTTAGTCCACTTACAAAGAATTCAATAAAAAGATGAATAGCTGGCTTTGATTGGCAATCAACACGTGGAAAAACTGGACCCTCCACTGTTAGCATCAAAAACCTGCAGCATTTATGATCAATGCTGGTTACATTCAACTGTTTAAAAAGCAAGTGTGTTGGGGAAAAAACAAAATCAATCAAATTTGGAATAGACAGGTCACAGAAATTAGTACTGAAGGGGGGACTGTTATAAAGTAGAGATAAATAATTAACTGTTTACTATCTGTCAATACAAATCATTAGCTGATAATGAGTGTGCTGTAGCATAAGTGTGATTAAACTGAAGCATAGTGGGCATGAAATGGCTCAAATTTATTACAATATTTCTACACAAAAGAATATGAATTTGTTTTTCTAAATTGCTTTAAATTTACATTTATTGTAAATTGGTGCAAAATAAATACATTGAATTAAATCTATTTTAATATTTCTGGCATGGTGACTGTATTGCCAATAAATGTCATTAATGTGCCGTAAAAGCAGTCCCAAGAGGTTCCAAAAGTAGAGGGGAATCTTTTAGTTCTCAGCCCAGCTCCCGGTTTTAGACCACGCGGCAGACACCCGGTCTACTTTGGAGACTATCCTTAATACTTTCCGTTTTGATAAAACCTAATGTCAGACTTTTTTATGTTATCCTGACCTATCTCTGTAACTATACTGCTATTGGCTAAGGTTCAGACAGCAGGATTTTTAAATTATCTGCCCATTTTCAAAATGCGAGGGACCCCATAGACACGACCAAATCTGAGGTGTAGAAGGTTTGGCCCTACGGTGTGTGGTGTCCGGTGTGTGGTGTCCGGATGTGATGAGTTGCAAATTTCATTCTCGAGATCAAACGCGAGTTTGATGATGGCCATGTTTGTTCAGAGTGAACAAATATGGCCAACAGGAAAGAAGCAATGGCAGAGTTTGATTATTTTTAACAGAGAGAAAAAAAACAACAACAAAAAACACAAGACTGCATCAACCACCAACAGAATGGAGTTACAAAAATAAATGAACATTCAAATAATATTCTCATTTATTTTATTATTTATGACTGTAAATAAAGTTATTGAAATATCTATTAATAGCGATCTGGTAAACAATAGCACCAAAAAAAGGTGAAATGAAGATAAGGAAAACAAATGTATTATGCATCAGTTCAAAATACACATTTTCATTTCTAAAACCTACTCATGATACCCTTAACACGTCCAACACACATTGATATGAGAAGTTAAAGCTCTTGTGCTAGAATGGCTGATAAATGAATGTAAAGTTACCTGCAGTGTCAGTACAAATTGATGCATTAAACAAACAAACTGAAAAAACTTTAAATAAAAAAAAAAAAACACACTTATTTTAACTCATTACAATTATTGTTGCATGGATATTAAATTATGTTTTATAAGCAGGAATGTTTTATTTGAGAATCGTTCATTTAAATTTTAAAACTAGGATTTACTTTTAAATAGGAGGAATGTACAGTTATATTTAAAAAATGCAGGTAGGTGATTTAAAGCGATGCTGGGTTGGTTTCACAAAGGTTTAGAGAATGTTTTTTGCTAAAAACCAAGGAAACAACGGGACAAATGTCAGTACTTAATTCATAAAATAAACCTCTGCCACAATAAGGTAATCCAAAGTGATAGTTCCATTCTACAGGACAAAAGGTCTTCTCAAGAAACAGAATCCATTTTGGTATGCTATCAGAGGGAGTTTACTAAACACTGAGAACCACCAGATATCAAAGAGAAAACATTTTAGAAAGCCAGACCGATCTGGAAGAGTCGTTTTTGAGATCAAATTTGCCATTCATTCTATACAAAATACCAGCCTAGTCTTTCAGGGCTTTGAGTGACCGTGGAAACAGAGACTTCTTGAAGAACGCTGCCTTAATGACATCTTGACTTGGACCTAAAGACTTCTTGCTGTGGCAAAAAAGTAATAAAATATTTTTCACATTGAACTGTCAGGACTTACCTGGGACTTTCCACTGGAGTGGTGGCAGCAGCTGGCTGGGTGTTGCTCGCTGTGGATTTTTCCTGAGGCTCTTTTGGCGGTGATAGTTTCACGTCCAATGCTTTTGAATTTCTGGGTTTGTGGTTTGCTAGCAAAATCTTTAAGCTCTTCTTCACGGGATGCTGCTCAGTGTTCGTCTTGCCTTCGTAACTGTTCGAATCTTTGTCTGCGTTTCCTTTGAGTCTTAAGCCACATGTATTGACCCGGTCCTCCTTCAGTTTTTTAACGAACGGGTTGTAGTTCACCTTCAGCTGGGTAAACTGGGGGTTTTGGTATGTGGTGACTGTTATAAACTCAGTCTGGGGGAAAGTGAAAGTGAGAACATTGGGACCGTTCAGTCTAAATTCTTCTATGGCTTTGTCTGCCTGGACCACATGCAGTTGCGGTAAATAGCGGTGCATCGGATGCAGGATAATGTTCCCCTCCTGGTCTGAGGTGTTGTTTGTGAGTTTCAGTCTGTAAAAGGACACTGGACTCTGCATCCAGTGCTGACCTGTTGCTGGGGAGTCTGGGTGAACGAAAGGCTTACTCCTCACGTGACGCTCTGCTTTTCGGCAAACTTGCCAGCTCTCACCCGTCCACCTATACTGACTGCCGTCTAAAGGCTCAACGTCCATGACCAGAGAGTACTTCCTTGATGACTGCAAGCCAGTGACGCGGAAGCGGCAGTAAGGGAACATTCTGCTCCCTTGCTTGGTCAGAATCATTTCTGTTCTACATTTATAGAACTCATTCCACATGCCGTTGTTGTCTAGTGTCACTTTGACATCTTTACAGTCGCAGTCAGGTGACAGGACATCAGAAGGAGAGTTTATACAGGTGGGATGCCTGAGTTCACCCATCTTCATGATGGCCTCCTTGGCTGGGTGCATCTTCTGTTTTCCACTAATATTTGCTTCACTGGTGGACACACAGATGCCCTGGACAGTCCCACTGTGTTGCACCTTTCCTGGTCTTACAGCCACAAGGCATGCAGGTGAATGATCAGCCGTTGGAGCTGCTGCAGGGGCAGTCACCCCTTCCTTCAGGATCACCATACCTTGACGCGTCTTCAAAGAGGCCATGAACCGACCCCAGAAGGATCCCACTTCTCGGCATAATATTTCAAGATGGCATCCTGAAAAACAAGATCCATACTGTGTCAGTACAGCTGGACATTTCATCTGAGATTTTGGATACAGCAAACCGATATTTCCAATCTTAAATGTACAGCTTAGAGCAACAGTGTAAAAGATGAATTGTGCCTCAAGTCTTTATCTAAATATAGTTGGATCGTACATTTTCCTGATCCTAAAAAGTCCCCCTAAAAACTCCGAGACAAACCACTCAACACTGCACAATTGAGATGAACCGATCAGAACTTTGTAGCTCATTTCCATCCTAACAACGTTAGCCAATTTGGATTTCTCTTGAAAACTGTAATATAAGATGAAGATAGAACAAAATTCAAATATTGTTTTTCATTATCTGTTGTTAATTTATCATATTGGGAGCACAGAACCATTACGCTACTATGGGAGCTGCCATTGTATATCAGAATATCACCATTGTTTTTTTTTATCAATTAAATTCTAAATATACTTTAGAATATTATATCCCAATATAATATTCTATATTATATTTTACTGGCATGTAACAATAAGTTACATGTTTTATGAAAGACAATGAAAGCCATTATCTGTAGAAGGTCTTGCTCTCTCTCACTCTCTGGCAGCCTAAACCAACTACATATGTCACAGAGAATGCAGTTTCCTTTTAAACAGAGCTGGGCAATAAACCAATTTTATCAATTAATCAAACTTTCTGTTTATGATGATTTGATTTTTGGAGAAAAATCTATTTTTTGATTTTTTTTCCCTCTCCATTACATTCCTTGGGCTTCCATTGTTCAGAGTGATATCAGCTCAGCCTGGTTCTACCATCTTGCTTTACGGCTTATATCCATTTGGACTTTGAATTCGGGTCAAATCCCAGAAGAGACTGAATCCAGTTTTTGAAAAATATTTTCTGTCAGTTGGAATTTCTTTTTAAGAAAATTAGATTTTAAAAAAAAAGATTAAATCAGAAATTGGATTTGGTATGAAAAAAAACAACTAGAAATGTTATTTTTAAGCTATATTATCCAGCCCTACTTTTATACATCCTGAAAAAGAACAGGTTTCTTATTTTCCATCCTGGAATGTGGCTCATCAGGATGCGTTTATGGGCAGTGGGAAACGGGTTTCTCTCTTAAAATAGTTGTAATGTGACATCAACCTAAAAAAAACTGACACTAACTGGGGGACACCAAGCCAATTTTACACAGCCTATCAAATTTTTCTAGGTACAAAAGTAGTGTGAGTGTGTAAACTGCCCCTGCAGTTTATAAAGTCAGACATTTTGTTATGTAAAACTGTAATCTGCGCATTTAAAACCATGACAACAACAGACACACACCACAGTCAGCTAAGTGAACATTACACACAGGTTTTGATGCACACACAGATTCCAAACTTCTGTCTCCATCCAGGAACCGGAGGGACAGGTTTGGTTGTTAATTTAATTTTTACATGTTATTGTAGAACTGAAATAAAGCTTAAACAAACAATATTGCATGTGTTGTAGTTTTTATGGGGGGGAAAACCCCAAACATATTGTCCAGAACAACTACTGGTAAACTGGCCACTGCTTGTAAAACCCACCATTGCACATCTAATTATAGTTGTATGGATACATTTATAAGCATTTCCTATTGGATCTTAGTAACACATAGTACTGTGTTATTGTTGACTGTGTTCTATGACTTTGTATTTTAGTTTTTATGATGTAAAACACTTTGAAATGCCTTGTTGCTGGAAGGTGCTATACAAATAAAATTTGATTGATTGATTGTATGATAGCAAGTGTTTGAAGGTTCAAAATCCTAAAATATTAATAGCACTCTTCCTATTCCATATTACAAAGCAAATGTCCCCCAATTAGTCAAACTTGTAATTTCAACATGACTGTGTTGGTAAGAAGGCATTCCAGCTGCACTTCCTGTCTTGGTTCTACAGTCATTTTCAATAAATTTTGAAAATTAAGCAGACATAAAACTAATTCTTACCACCACATTTATTTATTAAAAATGATTTGTATTGCTTTGATGTAATACGTTATTCTTAAATGTCATGTTTTCATTAGCTGGAAGCAGAAAATCGTCACAATTAACAAAGAAAGCTGAGTTATTGCATTTAATATATTTGACTTGGTACATTTAGTTACTGAAAAAAAACTTTTCAATAATGAATAGGTCTGTATATGCAAAGTTCAGTTTTGTCTCCACTGCTGAAACAGTTGCTGAATTCAACTTTCAGCCAACACTCTGTCATGTTGTGTGGAAAAAAACCGAGTGAAAAACCTCAAGTTCTACATCTACATCATTATCTATGACGACTGCCTTATTTAAATAAAACAACTAGACCCGACATTCTGCTGACAGATATTATTTAGTGGAGTTTAAAGTTGTACAATATGTGGAGTCATAACTAGCACAATATTTCTGCCTCCTAACAGAAACTCTGCTTGCTAATACGATATGTAGTTTGAAAGACTTCATTTTATTCCCTCAACTGATATAAATCTTAGTGACCAAGATGCTAATATTCAGGGAGAGTGGAGATGGAAAAGAAGGAAAGATTGAAGAAAATGTGGGATAGCCAGAAATAAATGTCAGGACAAATTAACAAGAGCGTCACAATATCGGTAGAAATACAGAACACATCTCCTCCTCATAATCATTATTCCAACTATATTTACTTAAGCAAAATTGTAAACAAACCACTAAATATGATGGTTTGAGACATTGTGGAGATATTTATTATCTCTTCTCATCATTCTGTTCTTTAAATAGTAACAACTATAACCAGCTGCTATAAGTTGGTTAATAAGACAAGCTATGTGCTTGCAGTTGCCATCAAACTTCCCTAAAACTTGAAGTTTGCCAAATGGAGTTCCAACTGAAGGAGTAATACCCAACAGCCAAATTTGACTGAAAGCAACTTTAGCCGGTTCCTAGCTAGCTGATCAGCAGTGCACAGCAACAGTGGGGGTGAGGGCAAAGCTGCATTACACTATGACCTAAACATATTCAGAAAACTGGCCAATCCAGGTGTTCTATTAATAGAACCTTAAACTGGATGGTATACCTGGCTTTTCACAACATTGGAATATCTCAACACCAAGAATCAGTCAAGATCACAGAAAGTTATTTCAGGCCACTGGCTGTTAAAGTAGAAGGAAACATTTCTCAATAGTCTTCTGTTGAAAGCAGCAACTTTTGGGCACAAAGTTAATAAGTCAAACAATACTGGTTGGGGCTGCATTTTACTGCAGTTATCACTGTTGCTGTGCAGTACAAAGGTCCTCGGTTCAAACCCAAATCAGAATCTTTATGTACTGAATTTGCATTTTCTCCATAAATATTTGTGGGTTCTCTCTGGGTACTACAGCTTCCACCCAGAGTCCAAAAAGCTGCATAGTAGGTTAACTTGCTTCTTGTTTAATTTTCTTGACATTAAGAATAAGCCACTAAGCTTGGTTGTTTGTCCTGTGATGGACTGGTGATCTGTACCCACCATTTGCCCATTGATTGCTGGAGGTATGCACCAACCCACAAGGAACAATCGGGGGTAGATGATGGACAAAACTGGATTGAAACACAACAGGAAGCTTAAATATTGGTATGATTCAGGTACTATGTCAAATTCTGGAAAAGTTCAAACAAAATAGCGGTTAGCCATGGTTAGCTTCTCGGTCTTCTACCTTAGACGTTGATTTAAGATTATGAACTTGATTTCTTTTGGGAAGGTTTGTTATTAAAGAGAAAAAAACATATCAACGTTTAAGAAAAATCAAGAAGGTAACCTTCAACAGATTTTGTGGTTCTTCCATATTGGAATCAATGCTAACAGCTACTAGCTGCTCTTTTGTTTGACTAAGGACAATGGTTTAAAGATTAGTCCTTCACAGTCAAATGAATAACCTTGGAGACTTGGTCAAATGTATGCTCAGTCTAAAACCCACTCTGCTAAGACACACATATAATGTTATTAACTATCCTGTTGATTATGTTTCAGATGTAAAAGCTGCCATTAGCCAGCGACTAATGGCAGCAAGATGGTGAAGAATGCAGTTGATAAAAAGAGTCAAATGAAATGCCGTGTATGTTAGTAAGATTGTCTTTGTTCTGTGCTCTCAGTAGATCCGATAGTACATATATCACTGTGCTGTTAAGCCAGAAATACCTAGCTAGCTGCAGGCCATAGTCACAGCCCAGTAATGGCTGCCCACCAAACATCAAACATATCCCAGCACGTGCTCTTCTATCTGCACGCACATTACCTTCTGCCTATAGGAGCACACGGAGTGTGTCCTGATGCCACATCAAATCCGTCCTTGTCGTCGATAACTCCATCGGTCTGGCGTGCACATGAGGACCATTCACTGTTAAAAAAAAAAAAACATAACACGCTTTTTTTTTCTTGTTACGTCACCATCACCGTCCTCTTCTTCCGGAACTGCGCAGACTCAGACGCCATCTTACAAAAGCCACCTGGGTGAAACGTGTTCGTGCTACGCAAACAACGGAGAAGTACAGGATTTGACGCTGGATACCCACAGGAAGAGACCCACAGGAAGAGACCCCAGGGCGGCTCTGCTCTCCTTCTGACGCCTTCCTCTCGGGGTTCACATGTCACTAGCTACTCGAGGCTCGAGGGTGAGCTCTCTCAGATCAACACGAGCAGGCATCTGGATCCATGTTTTCTTCTGTGAATAGAAGTACAGCTTAAAGAAATTGCGACGGAAGCAAAACTCGTCTGGATTGTAACGGGTTATTTGTTCTTATTATAGTGCTTTCTTTATTGTTTCCGTGCTTTGACGTTTGACAGTTCTTTTAACATTAGGTTGTGTGAACACATTTAATTTAATAGTCTTCGTCTTCGAGATGTGGACATCGATGTTCTGTATTTAATATATTGTCTTGAGTCTTGTGTTTAACCTCCGCCATGTTGTTTGCGCCGGGTTTAAACACCGTCATCCCGTCATGGCGGCCGCAGATGGAGATTAGGAGTAGGGTAACACACACGGGGCGGGGGGAGTTATTTGTCTCGACTCTGTTATCTCCCTTACAGACCCGAACCGGACAAATGGACCGTGAAGGATGGAACCAAGAAGACCGCATAGCTGCTTGCAAATCACACTGCATGTTAAAGAACCATATATTTTTATAACAAGTGTGTTTGTGTGCATATTGAAGATATTCGGGATGGGATGTGGAAGCTTGCAGTATGGGCGTGGTCTGTTGGCCAGAACCCTTCGACTTCCGTTTGATTGTAGTTGGGAGGGGGAGACACCTAGCCACGGGGGGCGCTGTTGTAAAGGATAGCATTGCTGGTATGACGCTGTTGCCAAATGACGCTGGTAAGTTATATTCTGATGTATTCTTTTGTGTCGTACGAACATCAACTGCACGCGAGATGTTGTGCCACGTTAAACACCGGGAGAGCTCGTTGACATGGAGCTGTACTTGGTTCGTGTCTTTACATTGGGTAACTGGTGATGTAATTAACAGATATTGCTAAAATAAAATATATGACTCACCATCTTCCCCTCCACAAAAGTTGACAATTTAATTGACTGTATGTTAATTTACAAGTTGGAGGTCCTTTGCCCTGTTTTTGTCGTTTAATCTTTCTTGATCTAAAAAGTCAAGAATGGAATGAAGCTGCTTGTCATAAAAATGTTTTACATTGTCCATAAACTTGGCTAAGCTTAACCAGCTTCAACAAATGATGACTTAAGGTATTTTTTTTACCATGTTTTTTGATCTGAACAAGCATCATATTCTATCAATGCATAAGTCAAATTTCAATATTTGGGATGCACAAATGTGAAAATCTGGGCCGATATCCAACCAAAAATACACGATGAGAAAACAACCACATTAGCTGTGTTTCAATAAAACTGTGTGCACAACTTTGTCAATATTCCGTTAATTCTGAAAAAAAAAAAAAAAACAATTTGGCAATGTTTCCATTGAATAAGAAACACAAAATCACACATGAAAAAGTTTGTTCACGTGCCATGTCATCATAAAACTTGCTGTGCCACAGTCCATCAACTACTTCCTGTTCCTCCTCTTTGTGGTTTGCGCGAGTGGCAACATCCGGTTGTTGACCTGTGACTCGTGATGCAAAAAAAAAGGTGCTTATTAAAAGTTTTTCATTGCAGTTTTGTGAAATAAACCAATTTTTATTCGGCCAATCATCGTAGTGATAAAAACGTATCGAAAAACGAGTTTTGTCAAATTCATTTTTGAAATTTCAAACTGCACAAGTAAATGGTCAATGTAAACACAACTACTGCTGTTATTGCTTCTTTCTTCAGTTAAACACAATTGAATCCTGCGCTGCATCACTATTAATGTCACACGACCAAGATGGAAATCAGTTAATGTCGGCACAATTTTACTTATTGGACCGATATATATATATTTTGTTTGTTTGTTTTGTTTTTTTGTTAATAGAACCCACAAACATCAGCTGATGCTAATATTATATCATACATCCTGTGAAATAATTAAAATTTTCAAAATTTGATTAAAACAAATTTGATTTGAACATTTTTATAACCTCTCATAATTTGCTGAAATATTTAAATACCAGCAAAAATGACCATGTTTAAATATGAGATGGTTTGTGCAAGAGGAAAAGTAAATGTTGAGGAATGAAGGAACTAATTGATCCAGATCCACTCTATCGATCTGAATTATTTTGTGTTTCCCCTGCTTATTTCCATTTACCTTTTTTTAAAAAAATTTAAGATACTAAAGGTGTTCAGAAATACAAATCTGCTTGCATTCTTTAATTGGATTTAAACCATAACCCAGGCTGGTTTCTGGATCAATATTTGATCCAGAAAATACAAACAGCTGAATGTTTGTATTTTTTTTAGTTTCACTGTTTTATTTCATTCTATTTTAACAAGGAATTGATTTTCAAGATCTCATTTTCATTCAAGTCCAGTTAAAATGGTATAGTTCCTGAGCTCAACTGCTATCCTTTTTAACACAGTAATCGGAACAACTATGTGTTAAAAAAACAACGTACCTGCACATGGAATACAGTTAAGCAGTTGGTTTCTGGTTTTCAACATTTCTTGTCAGACATTTAGAGCTGCAGTTTTCCTCTGGACAACAGTGTCCAAGTTCAGCATTGAAAGGCTCCAGGCAGGATTTAAACCTGGGATCTTGTGCTTGTGAGACGATGGTGCCAAGGAGTAATACTCATGTTCTTTGAGCCATCCTCTTTCTCGGTTTTCAGATCAAAATGTATTAAAATGGGAGCATTAATGGTCAGGATTCTTAATTGTAAATGTAATAAAACACTAAGCTCGTCCAACACCAGATGCAATCATATAGCCTGACCGATGCGTCTTCCAGAATGTTCTACTTTTGTCTCATCAGTCCAAACTATATTTTCTCTAAAGTTTTGAGGACCATGAAGATTTAGATTTTTTTGGAAAACAAGAGGCCTGTCTTTGTTTTTTCTTTACCAGCTGTGATTCTGGCTTTGGACCCTCCCTTGGAGGCCATTTTGCCCAGTGTCTCTTGTTGGTGAATCATTAACTCAGAACTTAACTTAGACAGGTGAAACCTGCAGAACTTTAGAAGTTCTTCTGGGTTATTGATTTAGTTTCCTTTTAAATTTTATCTATCCCAAAATGATTTGTCTATATGTGATGTCTGTACACAAAGAGCATATAAAATTAAAGTCAAATTTCTTCTTCCTTGTTTCTACAGAACTTTGGCCAATAAAGCTGATTCTGATGTGCAAACCAATCAGATTGAAGCCATCCTTTGAACTGGCTAGCTGTGTGTTTTGCACCAACCACATAAATTACTCTTGTAATACTTTTTGGAGGCCTGCTAATTCTGGGAAGAAGCTCCAAAGTCTTAGAAACGGTTTTCTTACCTTTTGAAAACTGATGGCAGTAGCACTGTTTACTATTTGCCTTGAATTTCTTTAGTTTGAGTCAGTCAAAAGTGTTGGCTTTCCAAATCTTTGAGCCTACCTCATGTTGTCAGTCAGGTTCTTGTTCAGTGATATTTCTTGATTCTACAAGTCAAATCAGTAATCAGACCTGAGTGTGGCCCGTGAAAACTAACTGTAAAAATATGATTAATTACTCTGTATTTGTGATTGAATAAAGTAGATCAACTTTTCCCATAAGGGCAGCTTGGTTTGGATGTCTCCCTTAATAAATTAAATAATTTTGTACATATTTAGATTTTACTGGTCTGATAATGGCCCTGCGATGGACTGGTGACCAGTCCAGGGTGTACCCCACCACTCACCCCAAATGTCTCACTGGAGATGGGCAGCAGCACCCCTCCTGACCCCATTAGAGACAAGGGTGTATAGAAAATGGATGGGATGGAATGGATGGTCTCATAATGGTCTGAAACATGACAAAAAGGTCAAAACAGAAATCTGTAAACAGGCAAATTGTTCTTACAGCACTAAACATATTAAAGTGAAAATGGGTAAAACTGACATAGTTTCATGTTTCAAATAAACTTCACCAGTAATGTTCACAGTTATAAGGGTGTTCTATTAAAATGACATTGAAATACAGCTTCCAATGTCCCTGCAAAGTCCTGCCAATAAAGGACAATGTTTCACGTTTTATATAAAGGCTGTTTCAGAATAGATCCTTAGCTTTTGTGTTTGAAAACTGTATTGTCCAGTTTTGTTGACATCACTTTTAATCAAGCTTTAGTGAAAAAGAAATTGAAGGTTTTTCTGGCTCTAGTGGCCTTTATTTGCAGCAAATAAGACAGAAAATAGGTAAAGAGCAAGTAAGGTCCAGACTCAGGAACTGAATGCATCAAGGACTTAGAGATGCCATAAACAGGCAGCTGCTCTACCTCAACACCGTCACCACCCCAGTATGAGAATAAATTTCAAGTTGATATTAATGATGTAAACCCGCTTTCATTTCCAAGTTTATTGTGGTTTTTCCAATGAGCACAACAGCTATTAAAATGCATCCTAAAAAATCTCCCAAAGGGAATTAAAATATTGCAGCATAAATAACTCTGGTCAGCAGCCAAAAAAAAATGTCAGGGGGTTTTCAACAGTTTTAGGGTCATGTTGATGAGCTGAATCCAAAAATCTCATTGGTTTTGCTCAATCAGGTCAACTTTCTGAATATGGAGCAACATGAGCATCAAAATGCAGGACTTGTTCTGACATCCGGATCACTGAGTGATGAGCAGGAGAGATTCCATCAGGACGGAAAAGAGACGGAGAATTTTACACAACGAAGACATAATGTTCAATTTACATGTACTTACCCTTAGTGTTTATTATTCAATTTATAGAAATCCAAGTTTGTAGCATTTAATTAATACACTGTGTTGGACCTTTTTTCCTTGAAACCTTTGTTGGATGAGAAATATGAACAGAAATGAACTGATAATGTCACAAAAATGTAATTTAGTCAGAAGATCAGATTTCTTTACATGAATTTAGAATAAAAACCTGACCTGATTGAGAAAAATCAATGTCATTTTTGGATTCAGCGGTGCAAAACTTCAAAAAAAAATTTTTTTTGTAGCCTAGTGTTATTAATATAAAAGTACCAAACAGAAGTAGAGATTAGCAATGTTCAACTCAGATCAAGATGAACACGTTTACAGACGGCAGCACAGCAATAAAAAGTGAAAGAGCACACCTTGTGGTGAGGAGGCAGATGGTGCCTCTCTGTTGATGACTGAAAAACTCACAGTGGTCTCTAAAATAACTTGAAACTGACAAAAGTACTAATGAGTAAAAGTTTACTGAAAATAAACCAGTGAAAATCACTTTTGTATGGTTAAACACAAAAAAGAAACTAATGGAACAGGCCTGAACAAAAACGATGGTGCCTGTACTTGATGTTTTGTTCCACAACCTTTGCAGGCAATCCACGTAATCGAACAATTCCTGTAGCAGTGAAGGGCACTTCAGAATAGTTCAGTGTTTTGCTCTTGGTGATTCTTGGGTCATTTGAGTCTTTATCCTGTTGAAAGATCCTATGACCTGTGACTGAGATCAGGCTTTCTGACAAGGCAGCACATTTCTGTCCGGAATACCCAGAGAGTCTTAAGATTTCATCATACCCTGCATCGAGACGCCCTGCACCAGATGTAGCACAGCAGCCCCAGAATATAACACATTTCATTTTTCAAGAAATGAACCAAGAGTTCATTTCTTGGTGTGCTTCAGTGCTGCATCAGTGAATAAAGAACTGACACGCCTTGACAAAAAGGCCCAGTGTTGTCTCATCTGTCCGAAGGACAATCTCCTAATGACCATCATCTCCTTGGCTTCCTGTGGCCCATGTTCAGTGTGGTACACACATTTTTATAGAGTTTTCCATATTCTGCTTTGAGGCATTTTTAAATTTTCTGTCACTGTCATTTTTAAATTAAATAAAATCATTGGCCAAGGGTCGAACAACTGCTGACAAATATATCTTTCACCCTAAAGGAAGACTGATGTCTTCTGTCTGTTTATACATTTGTGTAAATAGGTATTTAAATATATTACAATTAAAGTTTCAAAACTGCTAAAACCAGGGATGCACGATATATCTACATTAACATCGTATCGGCCGATGTAGCATATCGACATGAGCGTGATAAGTAGGAATGTGCAGATGTTAATTACCAATATTCATTTCCATCCTAGTGTAAAAAGTACTTTTTGGCATGGCGTCACATGGTTTGGAGGTTGCTTAACTGAAGCAGAAAAACCATATCAGTGGTGTGGTTGTTTATTCTTGATGTCAGAAGGGCAGGGAAAAATAAATATCAGCTGTAACAGCAATATCAATACTGGATATCAATATCAGCCCAAATTTTCCCATCGGTACATCCCTAGCTAAAACTTTGCCACAACACCTTTACAGATTTATGTCTCCCAAAGAAACTGGGTTGTCATATGGTTGACCTGGTACATGAAGTCAGACTCACTACCAACAGTTCCTCCCCGGACTCACCAGGACACAGCAGGCGTCTGCTCATCGCTGCCATCTGGCCACATACAAGGCCAAAATACACTAAATACAATGGCGGAGCGAGCAGAAAGGACTTCAGATTTTTGAAGCATAAAGTAACCCTGTGCTCCCGCTCTCTTCCACCGCACACTGCAGGTCAGCTGGCTGAATGAATGGTCTTAAAAATAAGACAAATTTGGCTTTTAACAAGACTTACAATATGTGCATGTGAACGGCAAAAAGGAATAACACATTTTGCAAAAAATTTTTTAAAAAACCTTGATAATTCTATTTGAAGGGGTGTGCATAGACTGGAATAATGTCATAAACACGACATAGCACCTGTTATGAACATGGAGTCTTCATGAACGTTTATGGCTGTTGTCATGAAGTGTCATTTGGTAAATAATGACACTGTTAGTGCAAAGTTTACACTTTTAATGCAACTTTTAGTACAACGTTGCATTAAGTGTCATTATTTACCGAATGACACTTCATGACAAGTCATAAACATTCATAAAGACTCCATGTTCATAACAGGTGTTATGTTTATGACAGCACTATGCCAGTCTACTGCACACCCCTTCAAATAAAGTGTTACCAAAACCTTTCTACTTTAAAACCTTCACCTGAATTTAATGTGTATGTATGAAAGTTAAAACAATATTCTAAGTGTGATAAATGTAGAGATGACTTTGCTGCAGTCAATATGTGGTTGTACATTTCAAATAAAAGATGAAGTGTGTGAATACTTTGATAACATGATTTATAGTTATTTTATCTATGGATGTTTTAGTGTCATGGCACACTTATTATCTCACACCTACAGTTCAGTACTGATGTAAGGGTCGTACATCGTTAGTCTGCTGCTGCCAACAGAAATCCTCAGACACCAGTGCCACCAGTAACACTTTATTTTTTACAAGTTCAGCCCACCTCAGTATTCCCCACAGATCTGAAGTCAGTGATTTACAGAAAGGTTAAGAAAAGGCAGTTAAAACCTCACAATGCAGCACATTATTAGGAAAACCTAAAGCAGCTACAGTTGAAGCCAGAAGTTTACATACACTAAATAAAAACACACATTTTCTCCCCTCACTGTGTGAAGTCAAATCAGACTAACCTTTTCTTGCTTTAGGTCAGTTAGAATTACCAAAATTATTTCTATTTACTAAATGCTGCAAAAACAGGAGAATGAAACAGAGATTTATTTATTAATATCTTTGAACTCAGATGTTTACATACAGAATGATTACTAGCTCTTCAAACAAGAAGGGAAAGCCCAGATGGTGATGATGGTGATGATGTCATGGCTTTGGAAACCTTATTTGGAGGAAACCAAGGCCGACACTTGGAAGCCTCTACACCGTTCTAACTGAAGTATGGGGGAGGCAGCGTCATGTGGTGGGGCCGTTTTGATGAAGGAGGAACTGGTGCGCTTCATAAAGTAATGGCATTATGAATAAAGAACATTAAAGATGTCAGCCAGGAAGCTAAAGCTCCAAATGGACAATAACCCAAAGCATCCGGCCAAAGTGGCTTAAGGACGACAAAGTCAATGTTTTAGTGTGACCATCAGAACTCCAGTAAACTACTGTGAGAAACCTCTGAGAGGAAACCCAAGAGGTTTGACTCAAGTCATACACTTCAAAATACAATTATCCCTGATAACGGAAATGTAAACTTCTGAATACGAAGAAAATTACAAAATAATCTCTAAAAACATTTTCCTCACTTTGTTTACTGGCAATTATCAAGTAAAATTGTGGTGATTCTGATTAGGCTAAAACAAGAGATGTTTGATCTGATTTAACTTCAGACAATGAGAAAATGAAAAATTTGTCCTTTTATTCAGTTATGTAAACTCATGGTTTAAATTTTAAGAGTTCAGTTCACCATGATCAGCAGACTGCACACGCTTCAGGTTAAAAACATGTCTAAAACCATTTCACATGTGCCACATCATGTCCCAGAGGGGCTAATAAAGTCAACACCAACGTATTAACATTAGCATGTTAAATGGAGCAGCACATTTTCACCAAGGCAACAGCTGCTGGTTCATCTTCTACTCACCTGCTGTAGCCTTGACTACCAGACCAAAACAGTTTAGTCCCCAGGACAAAAGGTCTGATTTGGGAGCTTTAGGAATGCAAATAACCTGATTTACAAGATGCTAACAGCTAGCAAGAGAGTTTTGATTATTGTGAAATAACCTGTTTGCAAAACAAAAACTCTTAGTTTTAAAGAGGGGATATTATGTATTTTCCATACACATACACATAAGTAACTGTTAGCTTCAGTTGAAAAATGCTATATATAGCAAACATAAAACAAATTTGACTTTGAAGTTTAATGCCTTGAAATTAGGCCTCTGTCTCTTTAAGAAGGTCCTACTCTTTCCAACACTCCGCCCTCAGAAAGTCATCACAACATGGCTCCTCTATTATGCTCTTTACAACCGTTCTTAGGAGTGTTTCACTGAGAAGTAGCTCCTATGATGAGCTCAGCGGATGTGCGGTTCCATCAGGTGTTTGCTAATTGCTGCCACTAGTCTGAAGGAGCTGAGGGGGGGGAGTGGTGCTCAATGAGGAAGAAGCTCAACTGGAGACTGCAGCTCAGAGGAGGAGCTTAGTAGAAATAGGCGGAGCATCCCTGAATGGTTGCCATGGGAGATTAAAGGATTTCTCAAACATGCCTTCAAGAATCAAAGCAATGCTTCAGGTATGTTTTTGATGAGGGAATAACATTGTAACATGCAGTACAGCTCAAAACAGTTGATTTAACATAATATCCCTTCTTTAAAGGCTGATATTTATTGTAATCCTTGTGCATGTCATTTATTTTCCAGGATTTCATGCGACATGTCAGACCTTCACTGCCTTCTGCTACACAATAAAAGCTTACCCAGAGTTCTTAGTGCTGCCATAATTAAATAGCTTTATTGACAACTCATTGAAAAACAGTGTTAGTGTCAGAAATGTTCAGAATAAAACCATTAAAAGCTGTTTCTATGTACAACATTATTGCTCTTCACCTGTTGCTAACACTGAGGCACGTTTTACGCCTGCCTGTTAAAGTTCTGCATGTCAAACTGGGCCGTCCCGTCTGACTGCTGAGTTATCACTGACGATGCATTTAATACCATCTCTCTCATTGCCTAGATCCTGCAGTGCGTCACCGTGGCAGCAGCTGTTGCCTCGTACTCCAGCCTGATTAGCTGGTACACTGGTTTACAAGGAAGAATATAAAAAACATGACACACCATTTCCTCAGCTTGTTTTCTTGTTGATAATGAGGAAGCTCAAGTGCAGAGCTGTGCAGCTTCCCTGTATGTCCGCATGTCCCAAGCCTCTCCTCCAGTAACATTATTCTCCCAGCGGAAACAAACCGGTTCATGTAGAAAGTTTTCCACACCGAACAAGTCATGTTTTTACAGCAGGACAATCCCCGTGTCTTCTGCAGAGGATTTGCTTTGATCATTCCAAGGAGTCGGTAAATCATCAGCGGAGATAATATCAACTCCCATCAGATAATACTGACTTCACTTTTGTAGATAGACTCCAAACCGTTTTCAATACCCGCCTACGTCTACGTCTCAACCAAATGCAGAATCCTGGCACAACCCAGCTTCACAGTTCTTAAGAAAAAAGAGCAAGTTTCACAAAGTCACCAATAAAGAGGCTTAAATCGTTTTAAATTATTGTGTAACGTGGAGCAAAACCACAGGGAAAAGTCCAAAAGTTTGCCATCAGTATCACGGTTTACCAGTGACAGTTACCCTCCACAGATCCACAGATCCACAGACCACAGTTCTGTGGCCGATTTCTTCTCTGGAGTTTTTACACGCTTATCCCGATTTCAGTCATTTCTAAATTGCTGTTGTAGCACTTCTGCTACCATCCCTGTCATCACGAGTCATTATTTAAATTAGCTGAGTTCTGCATGTCATCAAGCTAACATTTTTTTTTACCATTTTTTGCTAAAAAATCTTAAACCTGGATTAGGAATTAGTACCAGTTATTGTAGTCATGAACGGAATACTGTAGAGAAAACTCTATGGCTTTACTATTTACAACAGACACGGAAAACTCAAACAGATCAACGGAAACCATTTGCTTGTTCTCTGTTCAAGCAGTCTGCTGAACATCTCTCCCTCTATGCAGACATTGATGAATTGTAAAAAACACTGTTTCCTTATAAGTAGCTTCTTCCACCTCTGTGCTTCTTCACTCTTCACAGTGACTGAAATCAGCTCATTTTGAGTTCTTGCCACAAGTAACGGCCTCTACATCATGGTGCATTTACTGAACCTAAAAAGATGCAGTTTTTTAGCCAGCCTCTGGTCAGATGAAAATCATCCGACTCTGAGAATCACCAGCTGATTTCTCTAGTAATTATTTCACCAAACGTAAAGCGGGTGGTTAGCGGCTCTCAGAGGTGAGAAATGTTTTCAAACTGTTTATTCCTATTATTGACCTCATGATAAACTAGCGAAACACTAAGGTATTTAAGTTCATTTTTTCTGCCTCAGAAGCTGGAACCAAAGAAATATTTCCTCCTTTTACAAACAAATCTCTGAAACGACTCAGAGATTCTGAGCTCCTCAACCACTGACTCACTCAACAACATGCCAGGAATGTGCGCTGGCAACAGATGAAGGTCACTTTGCCTGGGAGAGTTGGTCTTTAGTACCTTACCTGGTCTCTACCGACTGCAGCCGCTCTGAGACATAAAGCGAACAGCCGATCAGGAGAGAGGAGCAAATCTGGGCCGTGCCAGGTCCATCGATCAAACGTTAATTACAACATCATCGTCTTCGTCCCGTAGCTCATCAACTGGTCCGTTTGCTAAATCCCCTCTTCTTTCCACCAAGCCCACTTCCTCAGCTTCTTCAGCGATAGCTCCACAGGGCCCTACGATGTACCTGTAGTCCCCTCCGATGGCCAGCGCAGCCCCAGAGCCCACCATGAGCCAGTCCTTCTCCTCGTCCTCTGCCCGGCGCTGCCAGGGGACGCTCCAGCTGGAGCCCTCCACTGCGGTCTCCGGTCCCAGTATCCCCAGGACCCCCACGGCTCCTTCCTCTCTGTCCGTCTCGCTGTTATCCTCTTCCAGATTGACGTAGAGCAAAGACTCCTTCAGAGGGGCGACAGGGGACAGGGCCAGGTGCAGCGCCTCCAGTTGAGCGACCAGCTGCGGGAAACTGGGACGGCATTTGGGGACTGGGCTCCAGCAGCTGTGCATGATCTCATAACTAACAGACAGAAGACGAAAAATAAAATAAAAAACTGCTGAAATTCAGAAAATGCATTAGAAAGGTCACTGTAAAAGCATTTTGAAATGTTAAAGCCACAGTAAGTAGCTTTTATGAAATATGTATATGTTTTTCACATATTTGTTAAAACTGTCACCATATTGTGGCATGGTATGAGACAGATAATATGTGAACAGATCGATCTCAACCTCCTCTATGAGGATCCACTATTGTTATCTGAACAAATTATCCACTCCCGGTCAGAAACAACCAATCAGAGCTGACCTCATGTTCTCCCTGCTCATCGTGCTATTGGCAGAGAAACAACTTACCGTTACAGGAAAACTATTTACACACCATCATTGGTGGCCATGCTTGCTAGCATTAGCATTCACAACAGGCTATGCTAGATGAAAGGTAGCAGAGAGAAAGGGAGAGGGAAGGAATCAGCAGCGCCACACGGAGGGTGATTGACAGTGCTCAGATCCTTCTCCTAACTCTGATTGGTTGTTTGTAGTTTGTACTGGTAGAAGAGCTGCATTTATTCGCAGATCATCCATCTCATACCAACAAACATGTGAAAAAGGGGGGTGAAATGTGACACAAAAGTTCACCTCTAACACTGCATATGATACATCATAAACTTAAATATTCTCAACGTCTGTTGTTGTGTAAAGACTCACATGTCCTCTCTGCAGTCTGGAGGTTTCTTCAGACGTTCTCCTTTGATCAGAAACTCATAGATCTCAGAGTTTTCCACTCCAGGATATGGAGTCTGACCCCGGGTCATGATCTCCCACATTGTTACACCAAACGCCCACTGAAACAAATACAGTTAAATAAATACATCTGCATAAAACCACAGTTAATCCATAAGTTAATAAGTTAGCCTTTTGCGTTGTGTTGATAGCAGTGTGTGTGTGTGTGTGTGTGTGAGTACCACATCGCTCTGAGTGGTGTACACGTTGTCTGCCAAGCTCTCTAGAGCGATCCACTTGACAGGCAGTTTGGAAACAGAGCCCTGACGGTAATAATCTCCACTATAGATCTTCTTAGAGAGCCCAAAGTCTGCCACACACACAGACATGTTCTCGTTCAACCTGTAACACACACACACACACGCACACACACACGCACACACACACACACACACACACACACACACACACACACACACACACACACACACACACACACACACACACACACAGTCATATTTTCATGACTTGTGTGGACTTTATATTGACTCCCATTTATTTTCTACAGCCTAACCCCAACCCTAACCATCGCCACATTTTTTTTAGCTCAATAAATGAGAAGTTGATTAAAACTAAAGTTACGTCAGAGGGACTGCATTTCAAATGGACTCCATTTCAAGTGAGGTCACTAATTGTGCCAAATTAATGACCTAATTAATATTGCAATTGCTTAAGTGACGACAGCATCAACACCAAATTTAATCCAAGAAAGAAAGAAAAAAAAGTAGTCCTGCTTTTCTTTTACTTCTCTACCTTTCCACAGACAAAAGATGGAGTGCTACACTGCTTTTTAACTTTAATCCATTTTTAAGGCGATAAAGATCATAAAATTATCAAAAAATCTTTTAGGTCCAACTGAGACCAGTGTTTTCTACTGGAGTTGGTAAATGTCAGCTAAACCTCAGATAAGTGTTCTGACTGACATGCAGTTTCGGGCGGCCAGGTCTCTGTGGATGATGCTCTTGCTGCTCAGATACTCCATCCCCCGAGCGATGTCCAGCATGAACTGCACCAGAGTCTGGAGAGAGAGGTCCTAAAGCAGAGACAGTATGTTGTCAGGAGTTTATCAAGCATCAGGTGCAAGCATAAAATTATTCATAACCAGTTGCTTACAAATGGGTCATCCCCCAAACGGGACAACAGCAGGAAGGTGTGCAGATCCCCGTGCTTCATAAACGGCAGGACCACCATTGGGATTGGCAGCCGCTGGCCAGGACGCCGGTGCAGACTCACTCCTGTTGCACACAACAGACTGTGAATTGGGCTTCCTGACAGCTTGTTGAAGCATTCTGTGTGTTTTGCTGGTGTGTTACCAATGAGCTTGATGACATTGGGATGGTGGAAGTCCTTCATATATGCAGCCTCCTTTAGACACTGTTCAATGTCACCTGAAGAGGTGATGTCAGCTGCACAAGAAAACACACACATTTACATGCTGCAATGTTTTGACCCCGACTTCTTTGACATGTCACAAACACTCTGGCCAGCATGATTATTGAAGTCTGGAAGAAAGTAGATAATGAAAGGATGGGAAAGCCTCACTCGAATGTAAGTAGCAAATTTCGTGAGTCTTCGCATAATAAATTTGGAGGCACTTTGGCCAAGTTAGTTCAACACATCCTCCATTTGGAAAACACTTCCACATTCCCCACTCACAGCAAAGGACTCTCTGTTTGTCTGTCTTTAGATACCAGCTGAAAACGCTGCTATTCAAACAAGCATTTCCACTTGGATTAATCAATACTCTCTTTTTTATGTTCTTTTTTTCTACTTGGGAAAATAGGAAACAGAAATCCCATGATGACTCACATTTCAACACTTTGACAGCCACCTTCTGCATCGATGAGTCATCAGTCTTCAGAATGGCTTCACGCACTGAGCCAAACTCACCTGTAAAGGTTTACATACACACAACAACATCCAGCTTCTATATCACATCATTCCATTTCTTCACTCAGTTCATGAATTTTCCTGAACTGAGGAATGTACTCAATGTACTCAACAGAATTTCTATTTTGTTAAAGGATTTATTGTTAATGGTTTCTTTTACTAGTCTTAGAACTAATATATTTAAACATATTTGTTGAATCTGATATTTTTAGTACACAAATTCTTTTTAGACGTTTTTGGATTCAATAGTTTTTTCCATGTTTTGACTGCTATATTAACTTGCTATCACTAGATGGCAGCAGTGCTCAAATTAATCAGCAGTCTACCTGTTGAACCCAGTAGAAGAAGTAGCCTACACAGAGAGTACACAGCTGCCAGAGAAGAGCTGGAGAAGTTTGTGTCAGTAAAATGTTTTTATTTTTTAAAAATGGCGGCAGAGGCTAGAAATGCAAATATAACGAAATATCAGGGCAAGAAGACTAAGATATTTTATTTTTTACTTACAAATATTAAGGTGATAATATTAGCAGAATAAATATGAAAACGATTCTGGTGTTTTTGTTCCCCTTAATTTTCAGCTCATTTTTGTGTTGCTTTACCAAACCAAATATTGGCTCGGATTCCTACTGACTGGTTTATGTGGTGGCGTTACCTTTTCCCAGCATGTGGCCCAGAGTAAGAAGTCTCTCTGAAATCAACACATCCTGCAGCTTGTTCTTCAGCTCACTGCTGATGCAGAGACTGTCCACTGAAGGAAGGAAGACACAGTCAAAGGTAATACCAACCTGTAATTATCCACTCAGTTTATAAAGTGTCACATTTCAACTTCTCTCCTGGTGAGCAGAGGAGAGAAAGGAGAACTAAGATATCAAGATTTAGCCTGATGACAGACGTAAATTGCTGGAAGAAAATATTGGCTACTTACAGAATTAATCTGTTTTTAGGGTTTTTTTTGCCACATGTAAAGGTCAAGAAAATTTTAATATCAGATAAAGATAACCTTAGTAAATACAAAAAGAGGTTTCCAAAAGATGAAAGAAGCCTACCTGGCTTTATATCAAAAAGTCTTCACCTTACTTGTTTAATCATGAATAATGTGTAATTAACCAATTTTGTCTTTTCATCTCATTGCTGCTAAAACCACAGAATCACAAAATCACCTAAATAGAATCTAAAAACAATAAACTACACATCATGTTCCATCTGAAGAAATTCAAAAACAAATCAGAAATTAACTCCCTGACATCAATCAGTCTGGAAAGGTTTATAGAGACGCATGTTAGGCTTTGGGACTAGAGAGAACCACTATCCACTGATGGAGAGAACATGGAGCAGTGGCAAATGGTTCACCAAAATAACTGCAAGAGAGTAACTTTCTGCAACAGGCCAAGAAGTCCAAGTCCACTTCTGAATAACGCAGATGACCTCAGAGATACCTAGAGCTACAGTTCAGGAAAAACTGAAGCCGAGCCAAAAGCAAACTGAAGTGCCATGCAGCAAGATCCCCAAGTGTGATGTGAGACCCAAACCTGCCTGAGGCGTTAGAAGCCTACAGGACGCCACCATCAACGCATCGGGCGGTAATGGCTAGCTACAACACCTGATTGCCACGGTTACGAAGCTGGGCTCTGAAGAGCGGCTGCTGATCTGAAGAATGACGGTGATGCCGTTATTTACCAAAATGTATGATTAGATCATGTATGATCAGGATCTATCTCTACTAGAAAGATGGTTATTTTCCACATACACAACAAAAAATTCATCAAATCATTTCATGTTTGAAAGAAGGAACTTGACCAACAATGTTCATATGTCAGTAAATTCTGATTTTGATCTGAAACAGAAAAAAGAAGTCTATTATCGTCCCAGCTAGCTAGCAAATGTCCCGACAGCAAATGCCTCCTTAAACATTTGCTGTTTAAGGGGGCAAATGTTTTAGGTGGGAAAGCACCTGCTGTGGCAAATACTTTTCCACAGCAGTGTCATTAGTAAAGAGACATTAAATGTCTGTACCAGCTCCGAGCAGAAGAAAGTATTGTAGGAAACCGTTCACTCACAGGTGGACTCATGCAGATCAGCCACGTTTCTGCTGAACGACCGAGCTGCGGTGAAGAACACCGAACTCTCTGGACCAGGAGCCTTAAAGGCCGAACTGCAAACAGACACAACGCAAAAACGAGATCAACTCTTTTCCTCTGTGTGTTCAGATTCAAACAAGACATCTCACTCACTCACACACGCCCGCACACACACCCACACACATCAGGCACCATACCCAAACTTTGTTTCCTTCTCTCTGCGCTGAGCTGCGATGGTGAGCAGCAGCCCAACAATGGTGGCCACCAGCAGGCCGAGCAGCAGCCCCACCCACATGCGGCTCCGCTGCACCTGGACAGGAGCTGACGGAGCAGCAGGCGGGCAGACATCAGTCCAGTTTAAAACAGAATGGAACAGAATAATCCTTCACAATAATAATTAAAATCTACTCTCTTAAATAGACGAGAATCCAACAGGAAATCATATATAGTAAGGAAGGTTATTATAGTTAACTAATGAAATTACAAAACCAATAATTAATGGGGGGGAGGGAACTATAACTGACTGGAACTATATTGTGTGTTTATAAAACAAAACAAAAGAAAGAAAATATAAATATGAAATCCTTTGTTTTTGTATTTATGAATCTACTTATTCGCATTTCAAACTGATGTGAAATAATAATTCCCCCTCCCCCACACAAGCAGTTTACATCAGCTGTCAGCAAATGATGTTAGTCCATATGTTACGCTAGTCCACAAAATAGTAACAGCAAAGGTTGGGAGAAAACACCAGAGTCAGTTGGTTGTTTTAACAATAACTGTAAAAAACCTTTTGAAAATTGTTTCTGCTGTTTAGTATTCATTATCCAATCTATGTATACATAATCACAGTACAGTACGTTGACCTTTTTAAATCCTGCACCTTAAAATTAACCAGTGTATGAAAAATTGAAATCTAGTACTATAGATAATACCAACAAAAACTGCAGCAATATTTAACTAATAAAAAGTCGCAAACGTACTTTAAAAACTAACTGAATCAGACCAACTGAACTGTACTGAGAAAAACAAAACTAAAGCAATCCTGATAGGAAGCAAACATCTGTTCAACAGGAAGTCATTCTGCTGCCTGAGAGGAAGCATTCATCAGATGAATACCGCCTTGGTTAAACCGGCCCACCTCCCTGACAGGTTACCTGAGGCAGGCATCACCAGCACCGGGGGGCTCCAGGGTCCACAGCCAACCGCGGTGCAGGCTGCCACCTGGATGGAGGCGTTGAAGAAACGGGCTGCGTCCAACATCGGAGTAGAGTTCTCCTTAAACAGCAGAGGTTCCTGGAGACACACAGTTGGAGATATGAAGAACTGTAGCTGGTTCTGGAACCGCTAGGACAGAACTGGACCCTCCATCAGACCCTGAATGCCCTCCAGGCCATGCAGGTTGATGGCAGCGACAGGGAGCTGCTGCTTGAGTCTGTCCTGATTGCTCTAGATAATATCCTCTCTGATCTGTAATTAAAAAAAACAACAAAAAAAACACCTCCAGTTCCCTCTGACTCTAAGACACAAAATACTTACACAATCACACCTGGCTTATTACGGATTAACTAAACAGCTTTAACAGCAGCAAACAGAAACAGATTTAGTGAAATCAGATTAAGAAGTAAAAACGCTAACACTTTATCTGAGGGGGTGTACATAAGACTGACATGACACTGTCATAAACATGACGCAACATCTGTCATGAACATGAAGGAGTCTTTATGAATGTTTATGACTGTTGTCATGAAGTGTCATTTGGTAAATAATAAATCTTTTAAGGCAAAGATGACTCTTAGTTGACTTTTAATGAACGTTTTAATGCAACTTTGCATAAAATTCTAGTTATTTACCAAATAATGCTTTATTGACCCTCTTAAAGCACTTTTAATCCAACTTTCAATGTATATTTGCATTAAATGTTATGTCATGAGTCATAACATTTATGACTCATGACATAAATGCCAGTATTATGCACACTCCTTCAAATAAAGAGTTACTGTAAGAACTCCCCAGCAGGACTTACTGCAGTGATTAACAGAGAAAGTAAAAACAGTTTACACTTAATGAAGCAAAGAATCAGTGGGTACATCTAATAAATCAGGGAGTGACCAGAATATCTTCATCAGTTGGAGCAACATTCCCTCCAGCCTCATGGAAACACTGGGATCAAGAATGCTCATTACACACACACACACACACACACACACACACACACACACACACACACACACACACACACACACACACACACACACACACACACACACACACACACACACACACACACACACACACACATCACTCAAAATTTTCATCAAATCAGATTTATCTTTCAGATTAGTAAAACAAAAAAACAGAAAAGGGTGAAAAACCCTGACAGGTTTGTGTCCATCCTATTCTTCCATTGTAAGGTCATTTTATTTATATAGCACATTTTCAGCAACAAGGCAGTTCAAAGTGCTTTACATAAATTAGAAGGAAATACTAACAAAATAAATCAAAGGAAAGAGTAAAAAGAAAAAACAAAAATGTATAAATGAGGCCTTTGTTCTCCATTGTAGACAGAACATCAATGATTTTACTATATATTAAAGCTGCAGTATGTAACCTTTATATAATTGTTTTGAATGTAATGAAACAAATAATCAAAAAAAGCTCTTCTGGTTTTTCCCAGTGCTAACAAGAAACAACCAATGAGAGCCAGGAGGTGGGTCTTAGCGCTGTCAATTAAGCCCGTGTATTATCTGTCTTATATTAAATTGTCATGACATGGTGACACAACATATTCCTTATAACATTTACATAGTGCAGCTCTAAATGTTGAAGAAATGTTGAAAACAAACCATGAGGTGGTTTGTTTTGGTGGTGGAGTCATGGACGGTGTGCTGTGCTATGACGGAGCGTTCACCTGAGGTTCTCCTCCATGAGTCCACTGCAGCTTGTAGGCCAGCAGTTTCCCCTGCAGCTCATCCTCCTTCAGCCTGGCCCACTGCAGAGACAGCTTCTGCCCTGACAGCTCAAAGCTCAGGTTCCTGGGGGCCACAGAGGGCACTGCAGACAGGGCCACACAGTTCAGTCAGCACCAGCTCTATTTCTTCTTTAACATCGTTACAATCTCAGCTGCCATGTTGGCGGAATAATGCAAAGCTGAAAGTGGGTCACTTCAGCTCAATTCTGGCTGGACACGGTATTCTGGATTTTTCCAATTTTATAAAATCTGACTTTTTAAATGTTTAGACAAAATGGACTTCAACCATTAAGCATCTATACACGGAGATTGCAGGGCAACAGCAGCGCTAACAGAACAACTTCAAACGGCAACTGTAGAAGCAGTTTTGCTCAAAGTACTCTCTCTCTGGAGGATCCAAAGAATGTGACTCACTTTCTGTCAGTTTAAAGTCTATAAACAGCTTCAATATGTGCAAAAAACAAACTAAACTCTGGGCATGTCATCCAGAAGCTAATGTTTCTTTTTTTATTGTCATGTTCTTTATTTCTTTACTTTATGTGTACGATTTTGATCATACACATAAAGATCAAATTTTGCTGGATGATAAATTCTCCCTCAAGTTATTGCGATAAACGATAATATGGTTGTGAGACCATATTGCTTATTGCAACAGGCCTGCATGTCGTCACTGTCGTTTTTTGCCGAAAGTGATTTGTTTTTTCCTAAATAATCTTTTGGCAAAAATAGAGGTGGTCTTTTTTTTTTTAGGAAGATGATGATATGTTGTCAATATCACGTTTTATTATTTTACTTCCTAATAGTTTTTAGATCTAAACAGTAGTTTAGAAAAGCCTGCATAGAAACAAACACCATAAGCACCATGACACAGGCATGGGAGTGCTGCTTTGTTCAGTCTGTCTATGTTATTGTGTGTCTGTCTCTATCAAATACTAATAATAAATTACATGTTGGTCCATATTCCTGCAGGTGGCGCTAAAATCACTTTAGCTGGCCCTTATAAATGGATTGAGGCCACAAACAAAAGCTCATTGTACAGAGAGGACTGGAATCCACTGGAGTAGGTCCAGCTGGACCAGTGCACACGCACACACACACACACGCTCACACACAAATACACACACAAACAAACACCCACCGACCCAGAGGGTTCAGCTCTAAGCAGGGGACCAGCAGCTCCAGTGTTTACTGATGAAACTCTGCAACAGGCCCTGAGCTCAACACCTGGCTGTGAGCAGCAACCAGCTCAAACACACATCCACCATCAGCTTCTTCACCTGACTCCGGGGTGATGAAGGTCAGCCACGGGGAAAACGGGGAGGCTCCCACCTCGTTCACACAGGAGACCCTCAGGCTGTAGTTGGAGTGACTCCTCAGGCCCGTTAGCGTGTGGATGTGAGGAGGAACCTGCACCTCCTGCTGGGGGAGGTTCCACCGGCGCCCTGACACCCGCACCACCTGCAAGGGAGGAGCAGGGGCAGCTGCACAACCACTGGCAATGTACCTCTACCTTTCTGTGTGTGCGTGTAGGGGTGTACTGTATGTGCGTGTTTTACCTGAATCACACAGGTGGACAGTTGGGAGTAACCCATGAATCCTGGTTTCCATGACAATGTAACGTTGTTGTCTGTAATCCTGAGAAGCTGCAGGTCCACCGGAGCTGCTGGCAACACTTCAGCAGACAGAGAGGCTGATTGGTGCGTCATTTATTTATATAGAACATTTCAGCAACAAGGCAGTTCAAAGAGATTGTCTTTTCAAAGTAGTACCCCTTGCTCCCTCTTTGTGTTGTTTTTGTTTTGTTGTAAATGTAAACGGTAAAGAGTTTCTATTACAAAATTGATCACAGACTGAAACTATGAACCTGAGGTGGAATCAAGCTTTTGTAATCTTCTCAATGCTTCAAAAATAAAGAATTAAAAAATATATATCAGTCATCATTTATGAAACAAGCAATAACCAATACATTTAGTCAAATATAATCAAAATCATCAATCAAATACACAATCAATAAGCTGATTGATGTTCCAGTTCCTGCTTATCAAAAAACTCTAAACAGGTGAGTTTTAAGTCTTGATTTAAGGGACTCAGTGTTTCGGCTGTTTTGCAGTTTTCTGGAAGTTTGTTCCAGATAAGTGGAGCATAAAAACTGAATCCAAGTTTGGTTCTGGTTCTGGATGCAGAGCAGAACCAGAACCAGAAGACCTGAGAGGTTCTGGAAAGTTGATACAACAGCAGATCTTTAATGTGTTGTGCTGCTAAACCCTTCAGTGATTTATAAACTACCATCAGTATATTAAAGTCTATTCTCTCAGTGAAGGACTTTAGAACTCGGTGCTCTATCTACTTGCCAGCAGCAGCGTTCTGACTGATTTTTTTAGGCAGACCTATGAAGACACTGTTGCAGTAATCAATGCGACTAAATTTAAACACATGAATGAGTTTCTTTAGATCTTGCTGAGACATTAATCTTTTAATCCTGGATATGTTCTTCTGGTGACAGAAGGCAAACTTTTTTCAGGACAGAGTCCAGGACAGAGTCCCTCACTACAATTAGGACACACCTTTAATGTGGACGGTTCCGGTTCTGGACACAGAGATTCCTCTGGCGTTCTTTGCCTCGCAGTAAAACTTGATGCTGCTGTTCACACCTGCACCCACACACACACATACACACACACACACACACACACACACACACGGGACAGGTAAGAGCTGGAGTTTTAACAGCAGCTGAAGGAAAACGAGATGAGCTTTGCACATTTTGTTTTTATAAAAAAAAATTAAAATCTGAAAAGTGCGGTGTGAATCTGTATTCAGCCCACCTCTCCTGAATATTTTATGGAAGAACTCTTTGCTGCAGATCTTCACCATGGCTTTCCCCAGATTCTCAGCACAGTTTAGGTTTGGACTTTGACTAGGCCTTTTCAGCTCATGCATTTCGTGTTTTTTTCTATGAGAATACGCTTTGATATAACCCCTTATATTAGAGTTCTGGTTGCATATACTATATGAAAGATTTTGAATTAATATGAGTTACAACAACATTTAATTAAATAAAATTGCTTAGAGCTGCAAATGTCACCTGATCTGTTGAAAAAAAGACGGTAGCACTTTATTTGACAGAGTGTGCATAAGACTGACATGACGCTGTCATAAACATGACATAACTCATGAACATGAGGGAGTCTTTATGAATGTCTATGACTGTTGTCATGAAGTGTCATTCGGTAAATAATGACACTTTAGAAGTGCTAACTTAAATGCTAAAATAATAACACTTTAATGCAAAGTTGGCACTCTTACTGGACTTTCAATGCAACTTTTAGAGCAACTTTGCATTAAAAGTGTCATCATTTATCAAATTCATAAAGACTCCTCCATGTTCATAACAGGTGTTATGTCATGTCCAAAGAGCCACTTGTTCCACCAGCAGTAGGCCAGACTGTTCTTGTGTATGCATTTATCTTGCCACCACACACGATGTGTCCCATAAATGGATTATTAAAAGCTTCAGACAGGATTTCTATCTGAAGCCAATCTGAGCTGCAGGGATCCACAGCGTCATCCCTGATGGGTCCCTCGGTCTGCATGATGTTGTTCACTCTCTAATGTTGTCTAAAGAATCTCTTAGGCCAGAAGCAGAAGAGTAAAGACTCAGATTAAATAACACAAAGCAGGAGTCTTACTACAATTAGGTTCTGAAGGCAACTGGTAATACTGGATTTTACTGAATAAATAAAGGTGAGTAGAAGTGCGAGTCAGACTTTTCAGGTATTTATTTGTGAAGGATTTTACTAAAACTTAGTGTTGGTTTGCTACATAAAAGGCCAATAAATACGCTGAAGTTTGTGGTTGTAAATGTATTTAGTGAGTGGTGTAAGGCCCTGTCATTACAATCTACATCAACAGGCAGGATCAGTTCAGATGTCAATGTCCCAACATGCCTTACTGACAGGAAACACTCTGGGTGTGTATGTGCAGGTGTGTGTGTGTGCGTCACCTTGTGTGTAAATCATTGACAGGTACAGAACAGAGAAGTGTATTAAGGCCTGTTTTTTCCAAGCTGCTTGGAGTATGGAGCATGTGACACATCAAATTAGAAATGTTCAACAAAGACAGAGCAACTAAAACTTTGAGATTCTGCCTCAACTTTAAACTGAAACACTTTCCAGTCTTTTATTTTGAAGTTCTGATGTGGAGCTCTGTATTGTAGAATGACCATCAGATTAAATCCAGTCCACCTGACTCACAGCATCAGCTTTTTTGAGTCCAGTTTTAGGAGCTAAATATGCAGTCGCTGCATAGTTAGGTTCGTTGTTCTGAAGGTTCATTGTTGTTTAATTACCATGCAGAATGATTAGAAGCAGATAAATTCGTTGCAGAGTTTAGTTTAAACTATTTAGAGTAAAAAGCAGTTTTCTCAAGAGGAAGACTTCCTTTTTGAACCCCCACTCCATCTGTCTTAGTCGTTTTCTCCTTGGGCAAGAAACTTCAGCCATCTCGCCTGCTGGTGGTAGTCAGAGGACCCATAGTAGCCATGGCTACCATCAGAGTACGAATGTGTGAATGATTGATAAATTGTAGTGTGAAGCGCTTTTGAGTCCTCCGACTTGATAAAGCACTTTACAAGTGTGAAGCCATTTTCCAGATTCTCCTACCTAAACCAACCTTTACATATAAGTATCCAACTTAATCCTACTATTACCAGACCGATTCTGTTGGCTACTTCTGCCATGATAGCAGATGCAGCAGTAAAGCGGTTTGGTATGCAGTGAGCTGTATCATTAAAGCAACTGGTTTAGCCAAACGTCTGGTACAAACCTGCAGACATTTCCATTAGAAGCCAGGTTATGCCTGGACATGCCTACGTGTTGCACTGTTCACTGCTACACTTTTAACCAGATTGAAGCAAAGTTGTGGCTTCAGCAGGCGCATGTTGAACATGCACCCAGAGGGAACCTGGACTATTATTGCGATCAGTCAATTCATTTCCATCAGAAGCTCTCAGGGTCCAAAGACTCCGTCTTCATGCTGACTGGTTGTTTTCTAATTTTACCAGATTAAAGCCCTTTCTGTCCTACCATCCCAGACACTAACATGTAAAACCCTACTGGAGCTTTGGTCAGATCAGACCAAGATGGCGCCTTTTCAGGAACAAACACAGGAAGGGTCTTCACTCAAGCAGAGGTTCTGACCTGGGACATGGAGGACAGAGGGGGATTGTTGGGGTCCTCCCTCCTGGGCTCCTCCCAGCCACCACAGCACTTCCACAGGCTCAGGGGGGCCGACAGCGGCACAAGAGAGGTTAAAGGGGATGCTGGGGAACGTCGCCACATCCTGAGGTTCCTGGATGAAGTGAGGGACGCCTGTGGAGGAGGTGCAGAGGAGGATGACCACCAGGGGACTGAGCAGGAGCAAACGCAGAGACAGATTTACTACCGCAGTGTGTTTACAGTCTTACCTTCAACTGTTATCCAGGCTCGTTCAGAGGCGAACATCTGACCGTGGGACTCCACTACACACCAATACTGACCAGCATCCTGCTGCTGGACAGACTTCACACTGCAACCACAAAGGAGAACGTCACAACCACGGACAGGCTTCAGCATTGCTGCCTCTGCAGGTCCAACAGAAACGACAATCGGCTGACATCACCTCTACAAACGGAAAACCAACAACAACCTGCTGGACCAAAGCTCTGTGGCGGAGGAAAACTGTCTTCTGGTGGCATCTACACCAATATGGATTTTCAAATAAATAGTAGTGGTGAGACTCAATTAACATTTTTTATTGAATTAATTGGAGGGTCTGCATTTAACTACATTTTAATTGAAAACTACTGTATATACTGATAATGTAAATAGCATTTTCAATAAAAAAAACAAAACGCTTTTGCCGCTAAATTATTGACAAATAAATAGACATATGAATTAAACAACTGAGATCTTTATTGTTTTTAATCATTTATTAAAAATATTTTTAATAACTTATCATTATTATTTATAATATTTATCATCATTAATTATAAGAATTAAGCACAATTCTTATAATTAATAATTATTAGTAGTAATTATTACTAATAATAATTAGTACTAATCATCCGATTCTAGCCATTCATCTGTCCAGTGGTTCAGAAAGCCTTGATCATTCATTTAAATTCTTTAGAAATATGGACTGTGGACACTGACATTAGCGTTGGAGACTGCTGTGTTGCTGCTACATGTTCAGCATTGGGATGCTAGTTTAGGCTAGAATACCTTCACTGGTAGGTTAACTCACTTATCACATTAATAATCTTTCCCAGCATCTCATCAGATCAATTTTTTAATCAAAAACTTAACCCCCAGTCAACCAAGAGAACTTGTTTTGTTGTTGTTTGAGAATGTTGCGTGTGCATCCGATGTTAAACCTGCTATTTGTCCCAGCCCTTGCAAATAGAAAGCTAAAACTGAATGTTGTACATACTGAAATATGGTAAATGACTTGCACTTGTACAGCGCTTTGTTACGTCCAGAGGTCCCCAAAGCAATTCGCACCACATTCAGTCATTCACCCACACTGTTGTTGGGGAGCTACTGGACAAAGAAGGGATCGAACCAGCAACCTACCGATTGCAGGACAAACTCCTTCAACCGTCATCATCATTGTGCCTATAACAGGCTGGATGAAATAGTCATTTGATCCATCATTGTTTCATCTCTCTGACAGAAAATCTTCTGAAATCTTAAACACCATACAGGAGTTTATGGTCAACCCAGTGACCATGCTAGGTGCCCAGCCTCTATGGCTACAAATCAAGGTTTATATGCGCATGTGAGGCAGTTGGAAATCTCCAACAATAGCGCTGTGTATTACAGACAAGTGTCTCTACTGTGGTCTCATCAGTTCCACAAGCCTGGTTGATCAGATGCTACTGTTGCATGCACCTCTCCAACAAGTCAGGCTTGTCCTACGTGTACTGCCATTATTTTTAGTCTTTAACATAATAAGTGGATCATGTGCTACCTGAGATGGAGTACTTGGGTTTTCTTGTGATTTCTTTGAGAATTGCACACTTTCCTACACAATTCTGCTTGATTCTCGTCTCCCTTCAGTGCGCTGTACGTACATCATGGCCAACAGAGGCCACGCCTCCAGGAAGCAATCGCTTCCAGACCCTCTGAACCAAGGCCTAGTACAAGCAGCTGATTTTGGCCAGGCTAGGCTGGGATGTCCTCTCCTTGGAATATTGCCAATAATGTTTACTATTCGTAAATAATGTCTCTCTGTAGAATGATGGACTTCAGATTGCTTGGAAATGGCTTTATAGCTACTTTATTGATTTATGGGAGTACTACCATAATGTCAACATTGATGTTTTCCACCTTGGCCTTATGTTGTGTATGTAGGTGTTCTTCTTATTGATGGTCAGGTGATCAAGTACATTTAACTATATACTTTTAATGACAGTGTGGATGTTTTGGATGTTCATGTACATTTCACTTTAGATGCAAATAATGGAAACACTACAATCATATTGTTTTTAGTGTTCCCCAAAATATAAACCCCCAAAACATTCTCTTTCTTTTGACTGTCTAATCTTTAGGGAAAGATCTGTTTTCAGATCAAAAGAATACTTTATGTTTACTAAAGGGGTTATATTGTGGAAAGACCATGAACATTTTCTTGCTTGTAAGTAGAAAGTAATCAGTAGAAAGTGACTGAATTTCCTCACTTCAAATAAAAACTAAAGAAGGGTGGATTTTCTGAGTGGCTCATGCAACTGCTTCTTTCTAAACGTTGGGATCGTTACATCAGGCCCTTTGCTCTGGGGAAGCATTGGAACAGTGTACTGCTTCCCGAACCATTCTTCTGTTTGTAATGGCTGCTGACAGAGCGGGACCACAAAGGTCTGAGCCGAGTGGCCCAGTGGGCCACAGTGTGCTGCCAAGCATGCTGTCCTGATTGAAATCTGCTTTCAGTGGGAGACAGAGCTCTGTGACAGGACCTCGGCACACTGAATGAGAAATAACGACCACTTAAAATTAAACATGAGTGTATTTATTTCTTATTTGTCCAAGACTTTTCTACTCTGCCTAATACCCAATAACATTTTTTTTTAATCTGTCTTTCATTTCACTGGCATAGAATAAATCACAGCTTTTAGTCAAGCAGATCATGATTTAGAACTGAAAAAGTGACTGTTAGAAAAATAATCCTCCTAGGTTAGGACAAAAATAAACCTATCAGTGACAGATTTATACAGAAATCCTGCAGCATGAGTCAGAACTCTGACTCCTTGTGTCCTGCACTTCTCTGCTACTGCTGACAAATTGATGCAACAAATTCAGGCAAAATGAAATCTTAAAGTAGAAGCTGCTAAGAATAACACAAAGTATCCGCCTTTTATTCACTTTTCTTTTGGAATTGTAATCCCTGGATGTGATTTTTTGCACATGCACTAAGAGCAAACAAGTGCAATCCATTTTAGATAAAACGTTTTGGTGTTAGGATGAGGTGGTGCTTTTGGCCATGTCAAAATCGATGTATTTCAATCGAAACTTTTTTTGCTTCACAACACGACGTCACCACTGGCACAAACTACGACGAAGACAATGGCAGGAAGTAGTAGGAGGATGACTTATCCAATTTACAAACTAATTAGAGTATGATTTAAATTGCGTTTCATATTTAGCGGAAACACAGCAATTGTGAAATTCTGTTTTTTCAATATAAGTGGAACATTGACAAAGTTTGTGACGGAAACGCAGCTACTGACTCCTCTTGAATTAAAAAAAAAAGTCACAGACCTGCTCTGTGTGGTGTACCGGTTTGGTCAAAACACTGAGCACTGGAAAGATAGATGTCCTGACTGTGATGAAGACAGTTTTAACCATGCTAAGATTTGACTGTAATCTAGAAACGTGTCACCTAGTTGGCAAAAAAAAAACAGCAACACCATTTTGTGTTATCAGGGCATTAGAGGTTAAATTTTAATCTGCCATTGGGAAGAGCCAGGAGGACAAAGTGTACAGGGAGGCGTGGGAGAAGTAGAATGATTAGTGTTAAAAACAAAAAGTGGCCCAGCCTCTATTTATGGCTGATCTGCTGTTTAGCCTTCAACAGAGCAGAAAAAACAGCAGCAGCATTCACAGACTCACTCAGAACCACAGCTTACAGCCACGGGGAGAAAAAAAAACACCAAAATCCCTGTGACACATTCAGACATCTTCCCTGTTTTTCAAACCCGAAGCTTGAACCTGTTGACACAGTGCCGTTTTCATTTTCACATTTTGTCATAATAATCCCACAAATTTTAATATATATGACTGAATTTTTCTGTGAAAGATGAAAGCAAACTAGTGCATAATTGTGAAGAGGAAGTAAGAGGATAAAGGATTTTCAACATTTCTTTTACACGTAAAACACTGAAAGGCACACGTGTGTTTTTTCCACTCTGATTCCTTTAAATAAAAAGATATTCATGTGGAAAAACTAGGAATTGATTCGCTTATCACATAAAAACAATAAGTATGGCTGTAATGTGACAAAATTAGAAAAAGTTTAAAGGATGACCATGTTTTGTAATTAAATCCAATACGGACACATTTGCAATAGGGGTGCACTGATTTACCAGCCCCCTGACTTATTGGTGCAAAAGTCACCTCACTATTGCCAACTTGGTGAGCTACTTTCTATATTTAGCAACATTCAGACCAAAAAAAAAAATTGGTATTGGCCACAATCGGAATGGGTAGATTAGGTTTCTTGGTAATCAGCGATCGCCAAGAAAGCAAGAATCGGTGCACCCCTAAATTTGCAAGGCACTGTGAACTCAGCCATGTTGGCGGATCTCAGTCATTTCCAGTGTGGTGCTGCTGGACCTGTGGGACGTCTCCCAGTGCTGCTCTCCCAGGATGAGGAAGACCTGATCCGTGCTGTACAGCTTCTCCCCGTCCTTCATCCAGATGATGTCCGGCTCGGTCAGGCCTTCCACAGCGCAGCCCAGCCTCACCTCGTTCCCCTGAGACACCGTCTGATTGGACGGGTGCTTCGTGAAGAGCACGCCTGCAGAGGAGGGGGACACTTTCTAAACCACTCCAATACTACTATATACAGTATATACTGTATATATATAGATATAATTTGTTTTTTTCCACAGATGAAAAATTATTCATTTTTGCTATGTTAATAAGAATGATCTGGAAGTACATCTGCTCCTACAAGCTCAGAGGACTTCCATTTGTTTCTATTTCTTAATTTTACTGATTTCTTTTGCAACATGATGGATAAATGCAGGAGATTTACACATTTCAAGTCCCAGAGTTTGTTAAAACTGTCACCATGTAGTGACAGTATAATATGAGACAGATAATCTGAAAAGATTGATCTCCTCCACTTTCTCTCAGAGCTGCTAATGCCGTCTGAAGAAATGCACGGCTCCCGACCAAAAACAACCAATCAGAGCCAGGAGGCAGGTCTTAGTGCTGTCAGTCACCCTCACGTACTCGCTGCTAAATGTGCTAACAGCAGAAAAACAACTTATCTTTACAAGAAAACCGTCTGTTGGTGGTCATACTAACTAGACTTAGCATTCACAATAGGATCTGCCAACAGGGAAAAGCTGTAGTGGTGGCATAGAGCAGAGGGGAAGGAGATGAGCAGCACCACACAAGAGTTGATTGACAGCACCAAGACCCGCCTCCTGACCCTGATTGGTTGGTTAGATAGCACTGGGAGAAGGCAGAGGAAATTTATTTTTTTTACACAGATAATCTGTCTCACTGTCACAATATAGTGACACTTTCAACAAATGTGTAAAAATAAATAAATAAACAAATTATAGAAGTTACATACTGCAGCTTTAATGAGCATTTGAGGCAAATCAGCCAACATGCAGTGGATCCTATTTGCTGATTTCTTGTGGAATGTAACAAATTGTGAAAAATTTGCCTATTCCCAGATTTTTTTTGTAGAGCATATTTTAAAAATTTCCAAAAAATAGCTACGTGACACATAGTTGGCTGGCATTTGCTAGGCAGCCAATTTTCTTTGTTTCTGATTGGCTGTATTCCCAAGAGCAGAGATAGGGAAGCATGTAGAGGTTAGCTCCTGTGGTAGTGCCAAAATGGTTTCCACTGTTCATATTAATAAATATTAAGGTATATTTGGTATTTAACCTGTTTAAATGAAACATTTTTCAGTGTTTTTAGAACAGGTCCCAAGTATTTGAAGGTTTGAGTTCATTGCAGGCCGTTTAGCTCCCTAACCCCCATGGATACGTGCTCAAGCCACAAGAGATGACTGAGGATGAGGTCAGGACTCCATGCAGGGCATTCCATCCTTTCCACTCCTCCGTTCTACAGCTGGTCCCTGATAAGCCCCACTCTGTGGAGGACTGACTGTCCCAAAAATGTTTTGTCCCAAGTTTTTCTAGAAAATTTCAGAGATTAATCTAAATTTTTAGGCTGAAATATATTTCTCCTTTTATCCCCTTTCTACAAAGGCCCCAATACGTTGTCGTATAATTTAGTTTAAGATTTGCTCACGTTTGTAATAGAAGCGCAGCTACAGATAACCTTTTTGAAAACCATCAAAAAGGTGGGTTTTTTTGTTCAGATTCGTTGACCAATCTCCTTCAGCAGCTAAAGTTGAGCTAAATCAGGTTGCTGCGATAGTCTACTTTTACTAAAACTACTGAGTCTGCTGAATCCACTCCATACAGTCACTGTCCTCCATTGGGAACCCCCAACTCTGTCGCAGTTAAACCATCTAGCAGCTCATTTGAAATATGTCGTCCTTCATCCACTTTGCACAATGCACCGATGATGGTAACACCGTCATCAATCGTTGCTTCGGTCTTCTTGAGTTTGAAAGGCCTCCTAACATACTTCTTGTCACTGAGTCCATAAAGCTCCGTCTTTGTCTCATTTGTCTCCTGAAGCCACGTAGTTTGTCCATAAGAGCAGCTCATCAGTCCATGTGAATGTAAAGTTTACTGTGGACAGTCTGATGATCATCCACAGACCGTCCATAGTCTGTGCCTCTGGACATTAAGATCTAATGTCCAGCGGCTTCCGGGTCAGGTCAAGCTTGAGCCTTGCTACTTCCTGGTTTGTTCCTAAAATAATTTAACCCACTTCCTGTCATCTGAGGAGGGGAAGTTTAGTTCTTCTTCCAGATCTCTGGAAAATGAGAATACGTCTGTAGAACTGGTCTTCATGGCCAGTTGCTGGGACTGATGATCTTCAAAAGACTTCCTTTGTTTGTGTAAATCTACCAATATGTTTCTCTCACTTTCACAGAGTTCCCTACACGCTCCTGTTCTTCTAAGATTTGGTCGACCCAATGTTTTGTCATGCTGGCGAAGAAAAACACCTGCATTTACTCCTAATCTTCCAAAGTCAATGAAAATAGAAAAGCATTTGTGCCACTCATTCAAAGATTTCCATGAATGTACAAATTTAGGCCGTGTGTAATGGAGAAATTCCACTTCAGGTTCAAACCATAACACACATCTCACAGAGAAAACCTGAAAAAACAATGGTCTCCATAAAGTAGTACCAGTTTTTATTAATATTAGATCTAAAGTCCAATCTGACAGATGCGAATGTTGAACTAATTTTGTTGAACAATAACTTACATTCTTTAAAACTTAATTTATCTCAGTAACGCTACTCAAAAAGTCATTTTGATGACTTTTCTAATTTTCGGAGAAACTTTGGGGTTTTCAGAAGATGTAGTAATCACAGTGAACTATAATAAAAACACTCATGCATCCTTCTCTGCGTAATGAATCTGTATAATATTCATCAATTTTTTTTAAAGAAATTGAATTAATGAAATAAATTTGATAAGTTTGATAATATTCAAACTGCTCATGAAATGATTCAGTGACATGAATCTGTACAAAGTTCAGATCTTTCATAGACAGCTGTCCGCTGGTGTACACAAGATTAGACTCCTGAAAAACTACATTCTGACTTTAATCTCTGACTTCAGAACTTAATCTCAGAAGTTTGACATTTTCTCAGAATTGACCAAAAAAAAGAGTCAGAATTCCGATTTTAACGTCAGAATCCTTTTTTTTTTCTTTTCCCAGTGGCCCTAATCCTCTTCCACATCTCGGTGGATGTTCCTGTTGGACCAGAGGTGAAGTTTATTGTGGTCCAGCAGTTTTACAGCCTCACTCCTGGTGTTTCTACTTCATTTAAGGAGAAGACAGTTCACTTATTGTCTCTCCACGGTCCAACAGGTGAGACTGAAAGTTCGTCCTCAGCATATTCACCTGACTGTTCCCATAGGGGGACACCGAGGCTGAGAAAGTGAGGGAACCATTAGCTCTCCCAGCTAACTGACTCATTAACACTCACCGCTCCCACAGCTCCCAGTAAGAGTCCGCAGAGCAACAACAACGACCCACAGCAGCGGCTTCATCATCTCATGGTCTCAACAGGCTCCTTCCGCTCCGCTCGTCCTCATGGTTAATAAAGCCTGAGTCTCCAGCGTGTGAACGGAGGAACACCGACGGAATGACCGGGGGAGGGGAGGAAAACACTGGCGGAGCCGCGGAGCACAGAGGAGACCCGGGGGAAAACAAGCTGGTGGTAGAGCTCCTCCTCCTGAACAAGTCCTGAAAACTTACTGCACTCAATTCAATAAGCTAGAATATTGTTGAAAATGTAGGAACTTTATCACTAAGTGGAGCACATTATATGGATAAATAATCTATGATGACTTTACACTAATGAAAACATGACATTTCAAATTTAAAAGCTAAAAAAAAACTCAAATTGCCTTATATATATATATATATATATATATATATATATATATATATATATATATATATATATATATATATATATATATATATAGGGAAAGCGTACATGGAACGACATAACCAAGTTGCAGGCATAGTGTACAGAAACATCTGTGCAGAATATGGACTGGAAACCCCGAGATCAAAGTGGGAAACACCCCCAAAGGTGGCGGAGAACGCCAGAGCTAAGATCCTGTGGGACTTCCAGATCCAGACAGACAAAATGGTAATGGCAAACCAACCAGACATTGTCGTAGTGGATAAACAACAGAGGAAAGCCGTTGTGGTAGATGTAGCAATACCAAGCGACTGCAACATCAGGAAAAAGGAGCACGAGAAACTAGAGAAATACCAGGGCCTCAGGGAGGAACTGGAGAGGGCCTCGAAGGTGAAGACCACAGTGGTGCCTGTGGTCATCGGGGCCCCCGGGGCAGTCACCCCCAAACTGGACCAATGGCTACAACAGATCCCAGGAACAACATCAGACATCTCAGTCCAGAAATGTGCAGTCCTTGGCACAGCCAAGATACTGCGCAGGACCCTCAAGCTCCCAGTCCTCTGGTAGAGGACCTGAGCTCAGAGGATAAGAACCACCCGCGGTGGTTGAGAAGGGAATTTTTATTTATATATATATATATATATATATATATATATATATATATATATATATATATATATATATATATATATATATATATATATATATATTAGGATATTACCTAAACTATAGGAGACTAAAGGCTTAGATAGTAATGGTGTATATACTTTGCTATCCTGGATTTTGTTCATGTTTATTGTTTTTACTATCTTTTTGTGACAAATGTCTCTTCATTTGTCTTTTTTTCCCTTATACATTCATATTTCCAATGTTTCCTCACTACACTTCCTGATTCTTCTTCCATAGTTCCTCATCTGATTTCTTTCTTTCAAAAATGTTTATTTAATCATTTTATTTATATATATATATATATATATATATATATATATATATATATATATATATATATATATATATATACTGCTCAAAAAAATAAAGGGAACACTTAAACAGGTGTTTAACACTTAAAGTGTTCCCTTTATTTTTTTGAGCAGTATATATATATATATATATATATATATATATATATATATATATATAGTACAGACCAAAAGTTTGGACACACCTTTTAATTCAATGAATTTCCTTTATTTTCATGACTATTGACATTGTAGATTCACACTGAAGGCATCAAAACTATGAATAACATGTGGAAATATGCACTAAACAAAAAAGTGTAAAACAACTGAAAATAGCCCTTATATTCTAGTTTCTTCAAAGTAGCAACCTTTTGCTGTGATTACTGCTTTGCACACACTCTGCATTTTCTTGATGAGCTTCAAGAGGTCGTCACCTGAAATGGTTTTCACTTCATAGGTCAACCTGTCCTGTCAGGTTAATAAGTGTGATTTATTGCCTTATAAATAGTCATGAAAATAAAGAAAACCCATTGAATTAGAAGGTGTGTCCAAACTTTTGGTCTGTACTGTATATATATATATATATATATATATATATATATATATATATATAGTAAATGCCTTTTTGTTTTTGACCTTTGTAGACCACTTAACTTTATATCATCCTGTATGAAAAATACTCTGCAAAGATGTGTGTATACATGTGGGTGGATGGATGGATGGATGGATGCCTCTAATCTGTTTTAAACGTCCCTGCAGCTGAAAGATATTCACATGTGACCAGAATATGTCCACTGTCATCCTGTGTGTCTCTGCTGCAGCTTCCTGTTGAGAACATCCTGTTTACAGCCACACAATGTCCAGGTTGATCGAGCGTCGGCTGACAAAGAACACGGTTTAACCAGAACATTGAGTGTTGGAGAACACAGAGAGATGGACAGGTCCGTCCAGACATTTACAGAAGGTCTAATGAAGTTCTCCTGTGGAGGTTATTGATAATTTATTTGGGTTCTGATATGTTTTTGTTTTGATCAGTGAAAGTTTATGTCAGAAATATTTTCAATGTTTTAGCTAACAATTAAAAAAACAGTTTGATGTTTAAGCTGATAAAAATAAATCAAAAAGATATTTATTAATAGTGGGCAGTGAAGTATTAGAATTAAAATATGTAATGTGTAAGAATAGTAATCACTCATCTTTGGATTTATGGACTTAATTTAAAGTTTAAATTAACATAACTTCATGTTATTGATCTTTTCCCAGCCTTTTGTTTGATTCACATTCCCATCAGCTCAAGTTTTAATCTCTTGTTTTTCTGGTGAGCAGAATCAAATTAAGCTGGATGGAAAAGAATCTTTATTTGCTGTAGTTTACTTTAACTGGGCCATTACAGCCATGCTTTTGTGGATCAGCAGTTGTAGGTTCGCCCAGTTTGGACCCACGGTTTCCAAAACAAGTCCATATCATCACTCCTTCCCCACCATTCTTGACAGTCAAAGTGCCGTGTTTGTGTTTGGCCAAACACAAAATGTCCACAAGAGCTGTCATTTTTTTCTTTAATAAAAAATATGCTTCCTTTTACCATCTCGCTAAAGAAGTTATCCAGGTTTTGTATTTTGCTAATTATCTTTTTATGAGCCTTAACGTCAACCTGCTGCCGTAGGCCTGTGGCGTTTCAGATGGAGCTAATTATCAACACAAACCTGTCGAACATGTTCAGCTGACAGACGACTCTGACTGGAACGACACAGGTTGTTAAAGCTGGACTCAAAATATCGGTGAGGTTTTAAGAGAGAAAAAATGAAGCATACATTGACTGACTTGTTGAGCATCTGCTTTAATTAAAGACAAGAAAAAAAAAAAAGATTATAGACAAATTTCCCTGGACATGCTGGAGAGCCACTCCTTCACTCCACCTGTTTGTTTCAGCAGCAGAGTACAGAATGCATCTGTTTAAACACAATTACAGAGCAAACACCGACACATCCTGGCTTTAACAGAATATCACTTCAGTTGATTATTTTAAAGTAATAAAGGTAAGTGAAAACACCTGCTTAGTGTCTTAGTTACTAACAGTCATGGTAAAACGGAAGTACACACTTTGAAAAAGCTTCCACAGGCCGTTTCACGTACAACTTTTCCACTTTTAGTTCCGTTCCATTAATACGTTTTATTGTGAATGAACAAACAGAGAGCAGTGCAAACCTGTGGAGTCGGAGGAAAACGGTGGCACGGTTCACAAAGTCCTTCGCAACCACAACTCTAAAAAGACATGCAGAACTCTTCAGTCCCTAAATAAATTCCAGCACAACCAGTTTCATTCAGAAGTCGCCTAATTGTACACAAGAGTCCAGATTTGTGCAATAAAATCTGAGTCTGGATGCAGCTGCTGGGTTTGTTAGAGAGCATTAGAGAACGAGCAGCATCGTGGAGACGCAGCAACCCAGCAGCAGCTCAGGGAGGAAGTTCTGGAGAAGTTAAAAAGCAGGGTTAGCAGAGTGAGGTGGAGGTTCACCTTCACATGCAATCAGAGCCAATTTAGATCAAACTGCATGCATATGCTAGAATGGCCTAGTCAAAGGTCAAAATCAAACAGAATTTGTGGAGTGCTGTTTGATTTGACTGAAACAGAGATAATGTCTCCGTCTGCTGGGAGACCTGCAGCATTCTCCTCATGCTGTGAGCTGATTGGTCGATCACACTTCTTCTGAAATACACTGAGGGTTGAGGCTGTAAAGTGGAAAAGTCCAGGGAGTATGAAAACTTTTGCACTGATCTGGACGAATCCGGGATTTTTGTGCTCAATGCAGTTTTCCCCTCATTGCTTTTCACATTATTTCATCATCTTTGTTTAATAAGCAACAGCATTGGGGAACCTGTGATGTGGGATTCTCCAAAACTAAAGTGATTTAAATCATTGTAATACATGATGAAGTGTCTTTGTATAACCGGATTATCAAATATAAATACATAGCCGATGAGAAAATATGAAAAAATCCATGGAATTATTAATTTATGGATGGTGGGAGGAACTCAGCTGACACAGAAGAAGTCTGGTTCAGAGACTCAAACACAGCTCGACTGTTTGCACATTACATTACATGTTTACGTCTGCCGGATAATAAGAAGCAACACAAACGCTCCCTAAAAGAAGAAAGGATTTAGAGTCCACACACTGCTGGGTGGAGCTTCACGGGGTCACATGGTGGGACGCGCTAAAGATGGTGGCGATTAAATAAAACTGCAAGGCATGAGAGGGGGGGGGTGGAGCGGTTTAATGTTTTTGCTAAAGGGTGAGTACGACGTGATGCCACACTGAGCAGCTGCACTATAAAGCCACCAGACCTCATGCAAGACAAAAACAGCCGTGAAGCGTCCAACATGTCCGGAGCCTCCTGAGCTCTGCCACAGGGCCAGAGTCTCAACATGCAGAGAAAAACTCTGATTAAAAAAACCTGCTGGTTTTTTTGTTTTCTCCTCTTCTGCATCGAGATCAGGACTTGTGAAAGTGCGTGACATCACGTGCATGTCGCTCACCGCTTAGTGAACACTAAAGCCTGGAGGCAAATCCTGGTTAAAAAGCCGCTCTGGATCTCAAGGGGGTCGTATTGAGCCTGCCTCGCCGTCATCGTCCGTCTCCGTGTGTCAGCAGGTCCGGTGTCTGTGTGGAGTGCTGCAGGAAGCACCTCGCTGCAGACCAATAAGAAGGTCCGGCTGGTGCAGGATGGGGGTGGGAGGTATGGTGGGTTACAGACCGACGCCAAGTCTAGAGTCGTCATGGTAGCGGGGATTCAGGTGAACTTCTTCTTGGTGGCAGTGAAACGCTCCATGTACTGATGAGAGAGGAAGAGAGACATGTACAGACCAGAAGAGACTGTGGTAACCTGGCATCGTCTGGAGGTACAGAGGTTGACCCCTGACCCTCAGGCTGCTGCTTTTAAACAGGGTGTTAAACTTGAACTCATAACAGAAGCAAAGACGCTGTGTTCTATCAGCTTAAGGACTCTGGTTCCATCTGTCATGAACATCTTTTGGAAATCTCCTTGTTAAAGTCAGGATCTAGTCAAGGAGACTTTTTAAGAAGAAAAATCAGAATCCTGATTAACTACATTATAGCTGAATAAGTTCTCTCTCACTCTGCTTATAACAGAAAGTGGGGAAGCAAAACATTTCAGCGTCAAAATCGGTACAGGATGAAGTTCTTTAACATCAGTATGGATCGGATAAGTGAAACTAGGTTGTAACAATCGATATTTATTTCAATCTGATTGCCGTTTGTTTATGTGATCATGTGTTATTTGTTTGGTCTTGTGACTGTGTTAGTGACGCAGCACAGGAGAAGCGGAGAAGCAATGCAGTTGGGAGTAGTTGCTTTTACTCTATCAGAAATGTAGGGATATACACACTTCAAAGATATACATATATACATATATATATATATATATATATATATATACATATATATATATATATATATATAATTTAAACCAAGTTAAAGTATGTCCTATAAAATGCAACTTTGATTTGTACAAATATTTCTGCTTCATAACCTGGTGATTTGTTAATTGAGACAGAGAAAGACAGCTTTATAACTTCTACAGCATTTACACATATTCCTTAGAGTTTGTTTAACCATAAATGGATCTTTGTTGAGACAGCTCAATTCTTAACTTGCTTAGAAAGAGTGAAAAAAATACATGGATTGTTAATAGTAATAATAATACTGAGCTGACCTTTTCATATCCCTCCAGCTCTCTGAGCTTCTTCACCTCGAACAGGTTTCCCTCCACGGAGAACAGGGACACCTGGGACTCGGTCAGGATGGACTCAGGAATGGAGGACAGTTCCAGACAGTTCTCCTCCAGACGCAGAACTTTGAGACGGGGACAGCGGGACACTTCTGCTGACAGCACTGAGATCTGACGGGGAGGAGAAAACCTGCTTACACTCCAAAACCCTCTAAGGACTGCCTCATAGGTTCTGCAGGAAGCAGCTGTTATGTATCCCATCTTTAACATATTTATCACAGGGCCTTATGGTGCAGAAAATAATTGAATACTTTCAACAAAATCTCTTTCACATGTGGATACAAGAGCCTAACTTGGTACAGATGTTCCCAGGAGTTTGATTTTTGAAAAAAAAAAACTGTTAGCATGGTGCAGGAAATTTTATTTTATTGTGCTAATTTTGCCAATATTTATCACAGATTAATACTTTTGGTGTCAAATCACAGCCTACATATTTTGAACCATAGAAGGATATACATTTTCTTGATCTCGTGTCTCCTTTTTTCTGGTGGACGTTTTTTCAAAATGGCCACCATAGTTGTAATGTAGAATATGTGTTTGCACTAAACTCACCAGTGGTGGGCACAGCTGACCAAAACGTTATGTTCACTAATCACTAATTTGCTCACTAAACACATAAAAAGTAGGGGAAGCAAACAGTAAACCTCTAAACACATAAGAAAATGAGCGGGGACCAAACACTGAACAGCTAAACAGGTAAAAAAAATTAGCAGAGGCTATTGCTAAACCCTTAGAAAAATTAGTGGGAGCTAACAAAAAGGCAGCAGAAGCTGAAGCTAAACCTCTAAATACATAAGAAATTGAAACTGCTAAAAACATTACTTTTTCTCATATTCATGCAACTTCAAAGTTGCATGAATATGAATTCGAGGACCAAAGTCAAAAAAATAATGAAACAAAGTTAATCTAAGTCATAAATATGGGTAACATTTTAAAACATTAATTGGTTTAAAAGACTTAAAAATGTCCTCCTGAAACTGAAGGGGCTACTGGGAAATATGAAAAACATACAACCTGAGGGGTTAGCATACTAATGTTTCTGCTTGTGTCCACACTTGAAGGATCTCTACAGTAATATGCTGCTCTCTTATTGATAGAGAAACCTGGTTTTGGTTGAGGTTGATCTCGATGGCCTGCAGCTCTAAGACGGCTGCTGGGACGCTCTGAATCCTGTTTCTGGACAAATCCAGCAGGTCCAGCTGCCTCAGCGTTCCCAGGCCTGCTGGGAACTCGGTGAACTGGTTCCCAGACAGGTTCAGGGTCCTCAGGGCCTTGAGCTGACCCAAGGTGGGGGGCAGCTGCTGGATCTGATTCCCATTCAAGCTCAGGGTCTCAAGCTTCTTCAGCTTGCCAATCTCTGCAGGAAGGCCAGCTTAAAGAGGGAAAACAGAAATCTTAGAGGAAGCATGGTTGGAATGTCCCGGAGCAGACACTATCTACCGCTCACTCACTCACTCAGCTTGTTGGAGTTCAGCGTCAGGCTTTTCAGCTGCAGGAAGTTTCCGACTGAGGCCGGGAGAACCTCGATCTTATTCCCGGACAGATCCACCGTCCTCAGGTTGGCAGTGAGCCTCTGGAGCTCCTCTGGAAACTGAAACCAGGCAGACACCAGGACAAGTTCAGAACAGCGCCATCTAGTTTACATCAACGTCAGCATCCCTTTAAAATGCACACTCAGAACTGTTTTACAGCTGTAGCATGACGCTAGAAGGCCTATCAACGATCCGTAAATCACATGACTAATTCATCGATACCCACTGCTTTTATTTTTTGCCTGGTTCTGTTGGAAGGGACTGAACTACTCAGACAAGAAGTGACTTGTTTCCACTTCCTCCCAGCTGCTCCTCCTACCTCCTGCAGGCCTTTGGCCGTCAGCTGAAACACTCCCGTTTTCTGGGAGGTCTCCAGGTGAGACTTCAGCGCGCTGTTGCCCATGTTCCCCTCTGGCTCTGGATGTCCAGCTCACATCCAGCTCACGTCCAGAGGTGGGGACGTTTCCATAGAGCTCCTCCCCCTCCTCCTGGTTAGAAGCTGTTAATGAGATCAGAGGATGAAATCTCTGCAGGACACGCAGTCCACACTGACACCCTCCTCATAAACAGCCGCTGACACCTAATCCTGACTGTGGGAATGAAACACAGTATTGGGATCTTTTCCTTCTTCCCTGATTTGCGGATCCATGTTGGATCGTTTCCAGGTGTAAAATAACACAGATGACAGAAAAAAACTGACTGAAGATGTTCATAATGCACAGATGTAAACATATCACTGATCAACTCTGAGCTAATGGCCTACAAGTGAACTAAACAACCATAAACGCCACAGGCTGCAGTGTTTATGACAATGCAACTGTTTTATTTGGATGTTTGCACAGTAAAAACATGGTGTTATGACCCATTTCTGCTGGGTTAAAACCGAGCTTGTGAACATGAATGAGTTGTTGTCTTTGAATACTTCAGTGCATGTAGTAGATCATGAGCTCACTGCTTCGGGACAGACCCAGCTTTGTTCTGAACTCTGAAAGGTAGCCCTGTTGCGATAACACATTTTGCTGCGGAATAAATTGTTCCATCAGTTGTTGCGATAAATGATAATATTGCTGTTTTGAGACCATTTTCAAGTGATATAATGGTAATGGCAGAATAGTGCGAGAACACATTCTCAAAGATCAATAAACTTTTAATTCCAACGAACATTTAACATTGGAACTGGAAGACATTATAAATATCCTAATTAAATAAACAAAACAACAAATAAAATGGAAACTGAAGCCTCTGTAAACAAAACTGTCCCATAAAAAAAGTGTCTGGTTGAAAGTGTCAAGTGTCTTACAGTTTTTGGTAGAAAGAGAGAAAAGAGAAAAAAGAGAAATCTAGCAAATAGAAATGATGCTTGTTTAAATTTTCATACAATTAACTGATTTATTGCAACAGGACTACTGGAAGGTAAAGAAAAGGGGATTAAAATAGTCTAATTAATTTTTTCTACCTAATTAGAGAATGCATCTCCAATTTCTGTGGACGGGTGAGTGCTGAGTCAGAGCAAAGAGACGGTAGAAAGAGCCAGACCAACCAGCTGACAGAACCAAGATGTTGGGTCTGGCCCTGTCACGATAACAAATTTTGCCGGACGATAAATTGTTCCAGAACTTATTGCAATAAATGATAATATTGTTGTTTTGAGACAATTTTCAAGTGATGTAATAGTAAATAATGGCATAAAAATGCAAGAACACATTGTCAATGATCAATAAACTTTAAATTCTAATGAACATTAAACACCGGAACAGATAAACAACAAATAAAATTAATAATGAAGTCTCTGTAAACAAAATTATCTATCAAAAAAGGGATAGTTGAGACCAAAACACCAGGCTGAAGACTTTTATCATTCAGTGTTTAGTAAGAAGAGAGAAAAAAAGATAAAAACGGTAAATCAAGCAAATGAAAATTATTTTGTTCCTTTTCATTTATTATGTGATTAATTGATTTATTGTTTATTGTGACAGACCTAGCTGGGTCAACCAACCTTTGATCAACTTAAAATCTGACGGTCAGTCACGACTGCAAACTTTAGTCTTCCATCAAGATAGTTTTTAAATTTGCCAATAATTTGGTTCTGGATTTCAGAAAGAGGAGCAGTGCATACAGGCTGAGCCACACAGTAGGATCTCTATCAAAAACTGATATTTAGAAAACCAAAAATATGTGTGAAAAAGCATAACTTTACAGAGAGATGAGTTGCACAAGTCAAATGTTAAATTGGATAAAGATAATCTTCTACAAAGGATGATTAGGACCTCTGGAGAAAAATAAAAACAATTCTGATGTCAAAGCAGAGGAGCACCAGGAGAAACCAGCTTCACAGACAGATGTGAGATGTGCAGGAGAAGAAACTACCTGGAAGAACATGACGATTTAAGTGATTTTATTTTTATTTTTATGTGGCTGTAGAAATCAGAATTCAAAGAAGAAGGAAAAAACTGTTTTTTAGTGGCTTTACTCTTCTTCCAGGACATTCATTCTTAATTCCACTCACGTTGGTTTTGTCTTTCACAACTAAAACATATGATCATAATTACATTGATTCTTTTCATGACTCGATCCAGAATAGTTATTGAATTTACAAATAAAGTATAAATATGAGGATTCCAATGAATATTTTCATTATCTACTGCTTTGAATAAAGCGTCATTTTTAGGCTTCCTATCAAAAAGAATCTCCCCTCTCAAATTTTCATAAAATTGAGAGCAAATATATGTAACCTAATGAGACTGAGGAACATTTTCTTTTATGAATAAATAGATGTTAAACTAGTTAATAGGTCCAGTTAATCATGTAAGATTTTGTGAGGTTTATAACTTCGCTACATACTGACACATGAACTATTGGTCCTCTTTATTATGCCTATACATTCACTATTAATATTAAGCAAGAATTGTCACCGTTTTATTATCATAAATATAATAATCAATGTTATGCTGACTTTTATTGTTGCTTTAGGATTTTAACTAGCACCAGTTAAATTGTGCTACACATTGCTGCTTTCTTTTGTTGAACTTTCTTTTGTTGAACTGCCATAGTTACCAGAACACATTAGAATGCCACCGAAACACACATTAGTTTCCTGCCAGCAGCTCAGGCCCCTCCACTGAACCACAGCCGCCTGAGCTCCATGAACCCTCTCAGCTTGGTGTTCCGTGTTAAAGTCTCTCTGCTCACAGATTACCGTGACGTGACCCTGCAGCTAACTTCCGGGAGTTCGGTGTTGTTAACTCACCTCGCCGTGGATTCGGAGGACGGTTCTGGTCCGGGTCAGTAAACTGAACTCTGATCGAACCGATGAAAACAAGTTCAGTGAGGAGGATCAGCTGAGGGCGTCGCTGCTTCCGAATGAATCTCCTCCTCTTCCCTTTCCGGCTTCTTCGTCTTCCGTTTGCAGAGTTAGTTTAGTTTTTGGTGTATTTCTGCCACCTATTGGGCTGGAGTGGTAGTGCTCTAACTGTGACTCCATCAGTACTGCGTGGACAAGGATATGGAGGCTTTTGAGAAAAAAAGATGAAAATAAAGTTCTACTCTTCCATCCACTTCAATTTAATTTTACTCGCTTCTTATTCTTATTTTAATTCTTGACATATTTCCTCTCCCTTCGTCCCCCGGTTCAGAACCATCATCCTAAATATCTTGGTGAAAAATAACTTGTATTCATCAGCTCCTGAATAAGAAATCCCTATAAAATGGATATAAGTGGTTAAAATCGGCCCCTACACTAAACACTAGCACTCCACAGGGCTCTGTGCCAATGTGAAATTATAATAAAATAATGTTCATAATAATTTTGAAAAAACCATCGAATCCACAAAAACTAACTTTTGTTTGAGTCCAACAATCAGACCAGTAGGGGGCGGTGTTGTTTTTCTAAGATGTTTACCAGAAAAGAAGAAACTTGGCGGCAAAGCGCTCAGATTTGAGTGGAAAAGCCACAGCCGTCCTCCGGTCAGACAGAGCGGGTCGGTGATGTGGTCGGTAGCCTGAGTAACGACGGGAAGGTGAGAGCTTAACCTTCAGCTGACCTCCGGTTCATCCACCCCGGAGTTTCCCAGGTCAGAGACAGTCTGTCTTTGAGATCTGTTGAACCAATAGCTGTGATGCATATTTGGAAGATAAAAACCTCTGAAAGGCAGCAGACAATGACAGAGATATTCATGTCTTTTGGTTTTTACTGCTTCGCACTTTGGTCTTTCTGCCTGTCCTCTTTAGAAACCGACCAAGCCTGTTCAGATCAGGATCAGACAACATCCATGTTATCTTTCAGAAAGTTTCATTCCCATCCGTGGACTTTCACAGCTAGAATTATCGTCTGTTGTTCTCATTACACTGATTATTTTGCTTCAGTTTACGTTGTTATGATTTTACATGATAAACCCACCACAATAATACATAATTGTGTTTGTGAAACCTCTAAATGAAATCAAGTGCAACTAATTTCAAAAGTTACCTGATTAGTAAACAGAGCAAAGCTGTGCGTCATGTAATCTGTATAAATCCAGTTGTTTTGTTTCTGGCCTCTTAGGGTCATTAGAGATCAGTAGAGACCAAAACAGCTTCATGAAGGCCAAGAAACACAAATACAAACTAAAGGGAAAAGATAAACCTGCAAGGAGCTGTATGTACATGCAAAGTGCAAAATTCAATTCTTCTCTTAGCTGGAAATGGGTGTGGCCCTTTTTATTTATCTGCTTGAAAATCGTTTCCTCGGAGCTGCTGTTATAGTTTTCTCCTGCGTTGTAAACGTGTACGTGTTACTTTTTTTTTAGTCCTGATTATATCAACATAAAGGTTGTTTGGTTTTTTTTGTCTTAGTTGACCACCAAACCCTCCCTCTGGAGGCCAGAATGATCCCTGTTGGAGGTTAACTGGGCAGAAAATCCAGCAGCATTCAGACTGATGCGTTCGCTTCCATTAGCTGCTCTTGAGATCTGCTGTATTAATAATGTAGTTGAATGTCCATGTTTCACTTCCAGATGCATCAGTGGGATTTGTCTCCGTTCTCAGTGACTCCGGCCGCGAGTTTGCTGTCCAGATGTGTCTCTGTGGGAGCCGCGTCCCAGGTCAGGACGCCATGTCCTCCTGCCGTTATATGAATTATTTCCTCCTGATCTTATTTCCTACTTATCCCCTCATTAAAAAACAAACATAGATATCAGATGAGTTAATTTGCAACATATGAGCACAGTTTACCGATTCACTGTGTGAAATGTTTTGTGATGGAGCAACATGTCACACATGAACCTGTGCAAATATGTAAATAGAACCTTTCAAGATTGTTTTTAAATGTGTAAGCAGGAAAACCAGACATTTTAGTCACTTTCTACATTTTTCTCATGAATCCAGATGTGTGAGTTATATTCGATAGGTCAGCGCTCTGGAGTGACATCTTGTCTCTATCTCCCCTTAGGATGAAATCGACTCGGCCTTTTCTGAGCCGAGTCCCGTTTTCTCGGCCCGCCTGCGTGAGGCAGAAGAGCTCATCAGAAAGCAGAAGCGGCTGGATGAGGTACGCCTCGCTGTGATCCCACTCACTGCTTGTTGCACTACATCCTAAAGTCCTGGCTGCACTGATTTCAGTTACAATCTAGTTGTTCTAATCAGCACAGAGTGACCACTTTATGCACAGGATCTAATTTCTACGTAACAACAAGGTTTGTTGTTGGGGCTGAAACGATTAATTGTGATGAATCTATTATTTAACTTATTGTCTGCTAATTTAGTAATTGATAAATCATTAACTGGACAAAAAAAACCCTCAGAACAAGTTCAGAGCAGTAATTAAGTAAAAGCTGTACAAAAAAAGCTGTACATTTTGCATTTAAGATACAAAAAGTGTTTTGTTTGTAAATATGTTCTTTCCTGAACTCCTCAAGTAGCTTGTTGATGAGCCGATCCGACTTTCAGGAAGGAAAAGTCCTGGTTTACAGAGAAAAATGACGTCTCATTAAGCGAAAAAAACCCAACAATTTCTGTCCTTTTGGTTCTTCAGGCTATAACAACTGTACATGTGTTCTGTCCGGTCCCACTGATCCAGGTGCAGCTGCAGTTGGAGCTGTTGAAGGTGGATGAACAAAGTGCTGACGTCGCCCACGGATTCCACCTCGGTGAGTCTCACTCTCATCCAGCTCTGTCACAAACTTTTTATTTGAATCTGAAATCAGAATTAGACTGACTAGACATGTCGTTATGGATCAGGCACATAGTCACCGTTACCCTATCTATATTTTTTTTTTCAATGTTGTGACCAATACAGATATGAATGTTGGATCAGTCATCTCTACTTTTTAAAAGTGCTTCATGAGAAATCCAGCTCCGTTTGTGACATGACGGAAACCAGAGCAGTCACATGCTTGTAATCAGATTTCTGCTGATGAACCCCCCCAACCCCGACTCCTCCTCTCTCCATCAGGTCAGAAGAATGAGAAGCTGCAGTTGCTTGGTAACCACCTCCAGGGCATCCTGAGGGAGCACAAGGTTCTAAGACAGAGGCTGATGCGACCGCTGGCTCGCACCAACCTACCAGTCCTGGCTCACCTGCACGCGTAAGACCTGACTGTTTATAACAAGAGTCGGTCATCTGGTGTCTATACTGACCTGGAGAAAAGTGTTTTTTTTCTTCAGATAAATCAAACACATTTCTTTCCCTGCACCGGTCAGCTCCAGCTCATGTCTTACTCTTTGCTCCAGCTCTGTGGTGGACTCCATCAGGCTGATGATGGACTTCATAGGATGTCTGGAGGAGAAGCTGAGATCTACCCACAACCGAACCACCAGAACCGACTCTCTCGCCCTGCTGGTCAGTTCCGTCACAGACGTGGAACCACAAACCGTAACCCGGTATTCGTTTGCGGGATGTCAGTGCTGAACTTCTTAAAGGGGCAGTAACATTTAAAATCGACTTTTTTAGAGCTTTACATCATGTTATAACGTTGTTCCCTTATCAGTAGCATACCAGGAGTGTTGCTTTAATTTTTTCATGCATGTTTGAGAAATACTTTAATCTCCATGGCAAAATTCAGCCGTGCAAAACGCCTGGTTGGACTTAGCTCCGCCTTTGAGACGCAGCTCCTCCTCAGCTACAGCTCTCCCCCGTGACGTCCCCATTCAGCTCCTTCAGACTAGCCAACAGCAATTGGCAAACACCTGGTGGAACTGTGCATCTGCAGAGCTCATCACAGGAGTCACTTCTCAGAGCAACACTGGTAAAAACGTTGCTAAAGGGTTAGTAGAGGAGCCATGTTGTGATGACTTCCTGAAGGGGGAGTCTCAGAGCAGGACTTTTAAAGAGACAGAGACCCAGTTTCACGGCATTAAATTAGAAAGTCAAATTTTTTTTAAGTCATATTTGTTATACGCAGCATTTCCTTAACAACTGAAGGTAATAGTTACTTAGTTATGCCATAAAATGGCACTAGGTGCCTGGAAAACACATAATACTGCCCCTTTAAAGACGATCAGTCTGGATAAATGAAAAGAGTGTAGGAAAGTAAATAGTGTTTTATACTTTTCAGTCCATTTGTCCATCCATTCTTATCCGTTGTTCCAATAGTAGTTATCCCAGTCAGATGAGCAGTAACTCTTGGGGTTGGCTCAGTAACAGACACATGGGAACATTTGGAGCACATTTAGCATAAAACATGTTCTGACCACAGTCTGCAGGGACATGATCATTCTAAAGTTAGTCTCTCCCTGTCTCTCCTCTCCAGGATAATTCGCTCGCCCTCCTGCTGACTATGGCTTCAGAATCGGAGATGTTGTTCCACAGGATTCAGCAGTGGAGGTCGATCAGCTGCAGCCGCCCAGGAGCGTCTGAGGCACAGACTGGTTCTGAGCTGTCTGCTTCCTGAGGACTCAGTGGAGCCCGCTCTGATGAGAACTGGACCTCAGTGTCATCTTTCTCATAATATTGTAACCCAGACTCTTCAGATTTGAATAAAGCACACTTGAATTATACATAAGAAAATCTTTATCTTTTAAGTTAGTCTTTTTTTTTTCTTTACAATTCAAGTTTCCACCATTTGTTAACTTTCTCTGTCAAGACAAACTGGCTGATTGACCGCAGCGCCCCCTCTGGTGGATTTGGGTGGTAAGAAGATCATGTGTGAACTTGACAGGTGGGAGTTAAAAGTATTGGATCTAAAGTTTGTTGTTAATTTTCTAAATTTGTAAAAAAAAAAAAAAAAAAGTTTTGTTTAAAAAATACATTGTTGGGCCCTATTGATGAGAAGTATATTTAAAAAAAAATGTTTTTATTACCTTGTCTTATGTTGCTTAGATAAATATTATGTTGCTTTGTTTATTTTTGTTTATTTATTTCAGCAATTATTACGACAAAGATCCAACTTTGACACTAACAGCTGTACCTTTTGTGACAATGACACTGAAACAACAAACCATCTTTTTTTCTATTATCTGCACACTGCAACATTTTGGGAAAACATTCGGTACTGGATCTCAGCAAAACTTGTAATTTTTGGCAGCGCCCTCAGAGACAGAAGAACCGACCTCAGACTTGACAACCTGCTGATCCTTGACCAAATTCTTCATCCACTCCTGTGAACGAGGAAATAGAAAACCTGACTTTTCAAAAGCCAATAGACAATCACTTCAGAGCCTTAAAAGTGATGAAAAGCGAGCACAGCACGGAATACAGCTCTTTAACACCTGTAATGAGCTGAATTTATTATATGAGAACTATTACCCTTTTTTTCTTTTTGCTTTTGTCATTTTTCTTTTTCCTCTGTTTGATGTCTAACAAATTATATATATATATATATATATATATATATATATATATATATATATATATATATATTTTTTTTTTTTTTTTTTTTTTTTTGCAGTCATCTTATAATTTTATGTGCTTTAAACCTGTAAGTTCTAAGACTTCGCATCTTCTTGTACATACATGCCACGTGATTATGTACAATTGTTCAAAGCTTTGTTGTTTTTTTGTTTGTTTTGTTTTAAAAAGGGTAGTGTGTGGATGGTTTCACGACACTCGGGGAACGTTTTTCAACCAAAATACCTTAAAATACAGTTCAGGTGGCCGTTTCAACAAGCACTTCCATGCGCCAGTCCAGTAAGCGGCGCTACTACACCCACAAACTGAATATAAACAACCCATGATGACGCAGGACTTCCGGTTAAGTACAGTTTATTTGACGCTTCCCTGGTGGAGTTTGGGAACGGCTACGTTTACATTGTAGTGTCGAGCGCTCGGTAAGCCTGAACAACTACTGATACATTTCTCCTCATTTAGTTTGTGGTCCAGTTTCCGCCATTTTAGATAATAATGAGCTAAATGGACCCGGAAACAGTTTCCAGATGAAGACAGCGAACTGTTGGCAGTCCAGCTAGCTACCTGCTAGGTCTTTAGCACTGCTGTAAACAGCTGTGATGTTGTTGAGAGCCGCCGGCTAAATGTAGTAGAATTAAAAAAGAAGATGTTATATCTAGAATAAGATTTGGACATACAGGATTAAATAGCACTCTTGAAATAATTAATAAGCATACTACAGGTTGTTGTAACTACTGTGAAAAATTAGAAACAGTCCAACATATTTTTTTTTTTAGAATGTAATGAACATGTTCAGGAAAGAGAGATGTTACTTAGAGATTTAAGTAGGAATAAAAATAAATTAGATATTAGGGAATTGTTTCAGAGATCATCCCGGGATGTAGTTTTTAGCAGTATTTTTTGTTTTCTAAGAAGAACGGGCATTATGGGGAGATTATAGTAGGTTAACGTCTGATCCATAGTCCAATCTGGAAGGTGGCGGTAATGCACCTATAAGTTGTTTGCCAACCGCCATAAAAATAAAAAGAAGAAGAAGAGCCTCAGGTTGATAAGCTGAGGAAAAAACACACACACCACCAATCTGAGGCCTCGTTGTTGGCGTCCACCAGAGACTGACTTCGTGCTCAGTTTGGTTAGTTTTATTTTGGGGTTTTATTTAGCTTTGTTTGCTCGTCGGTCACTCAGTTTCTGCGACGATGTAGATTAAACTGGAAGGCTTTAGCGGAGTCCAACGGACCGCTGTTCACCCAGCACAGCTCAGGATTAAGAACACTTTTTGATTAATTTCCTCTCCAGAGGAAATTAAAATAAGTTTACTATGTTAAGAGCTTAAATATATAAGAATTGGAGTCAAACTAAATGACAGGTGATGTTTTTCGACCTTACAAAAATCACAGATTTCTTCATTTATTGACAGTCATCATAGAGCCCTGTGTTTGCTTTAAACACACATGATGAGATGCATTACATGTATCTCACTGGGACCTCATGTTATAAACTAGCTAAAGAAAAATGACAAAATAGAAGAAAAACTCTGAACTAGTTGTCAACATTTTCTTGTGTAAAGCTCTTTAAGATCAGACAGAGAGCTTCTGTCAACATTATTCTTTACGTCTTGCTGCAGTTCTTTTCCCCAGTTGGGTTTAGCTCTGGACTTTGACTGGGCCATTCTAGCAATTGAACATGCTGCTCACTGTAGCTCTGGCTCCATGTTCAGAGTGGTCCTCCTGATGGAAGGTTAAACTTCCACCCTAGTCTAATGCAGTTCTCTTTCATAGCATTCGTTTCGTGTCTCACTATGGGAACGCCCTGGGCGTGACCTCATCAGAAGCTCCAATTACACTCCACCAGCCCTGATTGGCTGGGGATAAGTCTGTCAGTGCCAGGGAGAGGGGGCATGTCCCACCCCCCTACCTATATATAGGACTGGCCCTGCACAGACAGATCATTCAAAAACCTCTTCTCGCTACGAGCAGAAGTCCCGACTGGTTTCTCTCTTTTGCCTGCCGTTCTGGAGCTTAGCTTAACTGTCCATAGATACGAGTGCGAACTCGATCGCCGGGCGCTTTGTACCAGACTGGTAGTCTATATCGGGAGAAAACTAGCGTTCAGTCTGTTGCAAAACAGCACTGTTATCTGTGAATAACTGTGCGGAGTAGAAATACGCTTCACTGTTTTTCACTGGAGTAGCAATACTCCATTGGTAGCAATACCGGCAGAAGTAGCGATACTTCACAGAAATCGTTCCTGCAGTTAGCATGGACGCCGGAAAGGCAGACGCTAAAGCGGACGAAAATCCACGTGCTTGCCCGTGTGGAAATAAAATTTCGAGTTGGGACACTCACCAAATGTGTGTGTCGTGTCTCGGCTTAAGGCATGCCCAAGCAGCCCTCGAGTCATCGGAGGAATGCTCTCATTGTAGCCGGCTCTCACTCAAGGTGCTGCGTCGCCGTCTGGCCCGTCAATTGACACTGTCCGGAGGCGACCCCATCCTGGCTTCTGCTGCAGCTAGCCAAGAAACGGCGGCTCAAGGACTGACACCGGTCCCTGATGCAGAACCAGGACCAAGCTGGGGCGATATGCTTGACGCTGTTAACCCGTTGCCACTGGATGTGAGCGGCCATAGCTTCACAGCTTACCCGCTCGATTACCCCATGGCAGGTGACGACGGAGGCTCGGATGCAGATTCTGAGCTTCTCATCACCGACGAAGAAGAAGATGATGAACCGTCTCTTGTGCTCCGAGGTCGGGTCGCAAGACCTACACCTTCGGGCGTCAGCCAGGCCGGTGATGGTGACTCTTCTTCGTCTGCCTTGGATGTGGACCTGCATGACGTGTGTAAACGCGCCGCAGCAAAACTTCATATCCAGTGGCCCGAAGTTCAGGCTGAAGCAGCAAGATCACGTTTCGACGGCAAAAAGCTGCCAAAAGCCAAGAGAACGGGAAAGCAGTTCCTGCCTTTCTTCCCTGAGTTGCTGGAGGAATTTTCAGTTTCCTGGCGCAACAAACCGTACAGGGAGAAGCACCCAGTGGCAGGTGGCTCGGTTCTAGACTGCGAGGGAATGGACGACCACGGTCTCCGCCAAATGCCTCGAGTCGAACCAGTGGTGGCAGCGCACCTTCACCCGAAAACGTCTATGTCTTCGGGTGGGTTGGCTCCATCCCTCCCTTCAGCAGCGGACCGCTTCCAATCAAACCTGACGGAGAAATCCTACAAGGCGGCCGCTCTATCAGTTCGCGCCATGAACGCTTCTTCCATGCTGATGGCGTATCAGGCGGAGCTGGAGGAGGAGATGACTGCATCACCGGACGCTACACTGTGGGAAGAAGTGTGTATCATCACTGATCACTGTCTCCAGCTCCATAAGGTAGCGATCCAGGCTATGGGGAGAACTATGGGGCTCATGGTTCTACAGGAAAGAGCTAGATGGTTAAACTTAACCACGCTTTCCACCAGGGAAAAGGAGGACCTCCTCGATACCCCCATCACCCCGCAGGGCCTGTTTGGTGCAGCTGTTACATCTATGCAAAAGAGGTGTGAGGACAAAAAAAAGGGACGATGAGGCTTTAAAGCTGTGTCTCCCAAGACGGGCGCCGGTGCACGCAGCCACCGGCCCCACGTCCCAGCGCCAAACCTTTGCCCAGGCTGCGGCGCGTTTGCCTCCCACTTTCAGAATCCCTAAATTGCCGAAGACCCAGACGGCCGCTAACCCTCCTCCGAAAGGCGCTGCTGCTAAGGGCTCGTGGCCGAAGAAACCCGAAGCCGCCCGCTCGGATCAGCCGCCACCCGGGTCCACCCAGACGGTGAGGAGGAGGAAGCGTTTGGCCTGACAGCTTTTTGGAAGTCAGAGAGCGAGCTGGACTCGCCCTCAGACGCGGCTCCGTTACCGAGCCCTTCCATAAAGTTCAGCAAAGTTCGGCGCACAAACGAGGGGATGTTCGAGCCCGCTCAGCGCGCACGAAACGGGAACCGTGTTCAGTTCGGGATGTCCCGCGTTGGACCCAGTTCATGTCCCACAAGCACTGTTTTATGTCACAGAACATTAAACTTTCACAAGCTGCCGCATCCAGGCAAAACGCCGAGGGCGCAGCTAAAAATGTTGCAAAACAAACAAATACCAATAAGAGGGGAGATGGTTTGTCGCTCCCTGATAGGTGCACAGCCTCTCCCCCCCATAAGCAGACGCTTGACCGAGGGAAACCCTTGCGCATGCGCGATGCGAGACGAGAAGTCTTGCAAGCCAGCGCCACAAGAGGGCGGTATTACCCCATGCAACACAAACTGGCCCGTCAGCCCGCTGTCACTGAGACCGATAAAATGGGCAAACTGCACAAACTCAGAGTGGGTTTTAAGAACAATAAACCGTGGATACCGGCTGCAATTCGCTCTGCCGCCTCCACAGTTCAGGGGAGTGATTCAATCGCAGGCCAGTGGCTCCGCAGCTTTTTTCCTACAAGAGGAAATATCCTCTCTATTGGAGAAAAGAGCGATACAATTAATCCCTCAGGAAAAATGCCAAGCAGGTTTTTACTCCAGATATTTCCTGGTCCCAAAGAAAGGTGGTCGAGGGATGCGTGCAATCTTAGACCTTCGGGCTCTAAACAGACATCTGAGAAAATACAAGTTCAGAATGCTGACACACGCTTCCCTCTTACGTTTCCTGCGCCCAGGCGATTGGTTCACATCAATCGATCTGAAGGATGCGTATTTTCACATTCCAATTTATCCACCACACAGGAAATATCTAAGATTTGCATTTCAGGGGAAATGCTACGAGTATCTCGTTCTCCCATTTGGCCTCTCCTTGAGCCCAAGGGTGTTTGTGAAATGCACAGAAGCTGCTGTGGCACCACTCAGGCAGCAGGGGGTACGTGTAGCCACGTACATAGACGATTGGTTGATCGCAGCTCCGTCACAGCGGGAGGCTGCAGATCATACAACATTGCTCTCAAAACACATGCTGGATCTGGGATTCAAAATAAATGTGGAGAAGAGCATCCTATTTCCCTGTCAAAAAAATCTCTTTTATCGGTCTGTTTCTAGACTCTGCCCAGGCCAGAGTGAAACTCACAGAGGAGAGAGTAAAATCACTTATGAACTGCATGTCCCTGTTCCACAAGGGAAATTTTGTGTCTCCCCGTCTGTGCAGACGATTACTGGGTCTAATGGCCTCAGTTTTAGACGTTGTCCCACTAGGCCGCCTTCATATGAGGGGAGTCCAACGTTGGGTGGCTTCTCAGATGGTGGGCTTACACCCCCCCCACAGAGTAAGGGTCTCAGCCACCTGCAGAGCAGCCCTACGTCCCTGGAGAAGTGTACACTTCCTATCTCAGGGTGTTCCCATGGGAACTATACTGAGCAGAAAAGTGGTGACGACAGATGCCTCCCTGTCAGGCTGGGGGGGGATCTTCGAAGGGAAGTCAGTGAATGGGACATGGGACAGACACATGCGTGTGTTCCATATAAATTATCTGGAACTGCTGGCTGTTCTCCTGACACTGAAACATTTCCTCCTTTTCCTAAAGGGTCATCACGTATTAGTTCGGACAGACAACACAACTGTGGTGGCATACATAAACCGACAAGGGGGTCTAAGATCCCTTCATCTTCATATGCTGGCCCACAAGCTGGTCACTTGGAGCAGCAATCTTTTTCTGTCACTAAGGGCCACTCATATCCCAGGAGTGTTAAACCGGGGAGCAGACCTTCTCTCCAGGGGAAACCCTCTGTATGCAGAATGGAGACTTCACCCCGAGGTAGTCAGGATGATCTGGCTGCGTTACGGGCAGGCCTCAATAGACCTGTTTGCGTCTCGGGAAAACACACAGTGTCCTCTGTTTTTCTCCCTTCACGACCGGGAAGCACCTTTGGGGGTGGATGCTCTCTCCCACCAGTGGCCTCGAGCTCTCCTGTATGCATTCCCACCTGTAGCCCTCATTTTGCCGACGATAGCCAGAGTTCGAGCCGAAGGCTTGTCAATGATTCTCATTGCACCTCACTGGCCATCGAAGCACTGGTTGGCAGAGATAATCCAGCTTCTCCAGGGAGAACCATGGCCTCTACCTCTGCGCCGGGACCTGCTGTCTCAGGCGGGGGGGGAAATCCTCCACCCCCACCCAGAAAGGCTGGCACTATGGGCCTGGCCTGTGAGTGGTTAAATTTACACTCTGTAGGCCTCCCACACAATGTTATTGAGACAATCCAAAGTGCAAGGGCCCCCACCACCAGGTCTCTGTATGACTGCAAATGGGCCATATTTGAAAAATGGTGTGCAGAAGCACAGGAAATATCCATTCAGTGCTCTGTAGTTACCATTTTGACTTTCCTGCAGGACCTGCTGGATAAGGGTAAGGTTTTTTCCACCATAAAAGTGTACTTGGCAGCAATCTCAGCTTGCCATGTTGGTTTTGGTGGGAAAACCGTGGGACAGCACCCCTTGGTTTGCCAGTTTATGAAGGGAGTTCGTCGTCGGCTTCCTGTCTCTAAACCCCTTGCCCCATCGTGGGACCTTCCTCTGGTTCTGGATGCTCTGATGGATGCTCCATTTGAGCCCCTGGGACAGGTGGATTTGAGATTTGTTACTCTGAAGACAGCGCTTTTACTGGCACTTACTTCGGCTAAGCGGGTGGGTGAGCTCCATGCTTTTTCAGTGAACCCAGCTTGTATCAAATTCTCTGCAGGGAATAGAAGGGTGACCTTAATTCCTAATCCTGCCTTTTTGCCCAAGGTGTTGGGGTCATGTTCGGCAATAGACTTGGTGTCTTTTAGCCCCCCACCTTTTTCCTCAGCGATGCAGGAGCGTCTTCATGGACTCTGTCCAGTTCGGGCCCTGCACACTTATATGGATAGGACCAAAATATTGAGGAAAAGTGACCAGCTGTTTGTTTCTTGGGCGAAAGGTCACCTTGGTAAACCTGTATCAAAACAGCGACTTTCACATTGGATAGTTGCTGCAATTGCTTTAGCTTACACCTCTAAGGGACAGCAGCCGCCTGAGGGCCTTCGTGCCCACTCTACACGAGGGGTGACCACCTCATGGGCCCTTTTTAGAGGAGTTTCCATCCAGGAGATCTGTGCCGCAGCTAGCTGGGCTTCTCCCCATACATTTGCTCGGTTTTATAAGCTTGATGTCACAGCTCAACCGCTGGCTCATTCAGTGCTCAGCTTGGCATCAGTGCCACCAAGCACCCATCAATGACTCATATTGTCAGCAGTCGGTCTTGGGTCTGCATCGCAATCCGGGAGTCAGGATTTTCCCATAGTGAGACACGAAACGAATGCTATGAAAGAGAACTTTAGGTTACTTTCGTAACCCCGGTTCTCTGAGTAGCATGAGTGAGTGTCTCACCTAGCCACCCTCCTTGCTCATTTGTAGCGAGGAAGAGGGTGTGAGTTTTTTGAATGATCTGTCTGTGCAGGGCCAGTCCTATATATAGGTAGGGGGGTGGGACATGCCCCCTCTCCCTGGCACTGACAGACTTATCCCCAGCCAATCAGGGCTGGTGGAGTGTAATTGGAGCTTCTGATGAGGTCACGCCCAGGGCGTTCCCATAGTGAGACACTCACTCATGCTACTCAGAGAACCGGGGTTACGAAAGTAACCTAAAGGTTCCAACAGGTTTTCCTCCAGGATTCTCCTGGATATATACTTTGTCAATATTCAAGCGTTAATTCTGGCCACAGCATAACGCTGCCTTCACCGTTTATCACCATTATGATGGTGTGTGTAGAGTGATGCGAGGTGTTAGTTTCATAGAGTTTTGCATGCAGGCCAAACATTTAATTCTCCCTGCTTCACCTTGTTGCACGTTTTCTATGGTAAACTTGAATCTGGACGACTTGTTGCTTTATTTCAGATAGGTGTGTTAGTGAGGAAGTGTGGTTGACCCCGATGCTAGGAGTGTTGCTGCTTTCTATGGACTATGATTGGGTCCTACCCGAAACAAAATGAGTCATAAAAAAACAAATACGGCCCCAGTAATCTGTTGAACCAATCACGCAACCTAGACTGGATTAAGAATTTCATGATGAACTGTGCAATACTGAATTAATCACCACACAGCATCAGCATGTTTATTCATACCTTATTTATTCACCTTATTGATTTCATTATTGTGATTTGTTACGCCATGGAGCCATGCTGGTCTTCTTATTCTATTTGATCTGTTTTATATTAATGTGGACACTCAGCTGACAGTAATTCACTGTGATTGGCTACTTGTTTGATCTGGCAAAGTGACCATCATAAAATAGGGAGGTACAGAAAACCCAAACAGGACAGAGAAGCAGTGCCTGCTGTTGAATATTCATAAAATGGATATTCATAAAAATATCCATTTTGTGAATGTTTTATGGAGAATAATTCTCCTTTTTGCCTTTCCACCATGTTCCAGTGGAAAGGCAAACTAGACTCACTAACTCTTCTCTTCTCTTATCATTTTGTGTCTTAAAGACTAACTGCTGCTTTATGAATAATCTTTATCGTACCAAAGTAAAATTCTAAGAAAAAATGTGGAATTCCAGAAATTTCCAAGACTTTTTAAAAATGACTTTCAGTAGGAGCTACGTTTAGCCTCTGAGTTGGTTCAGTTTTTGAGTTATTTGTCATGGATTTTCCTTCCACTTCACAAATTTGTGGTCATAGTTAGAGCTGTCATCATACCATATTTTCCTGGGCCATAAACTATCCCAGAAATTATTGCGATAAACAATATTATTGTTGTTTGGACACTATTTTCAAATAATATAGAATATAGATAATGGTATAATAAGTCAAGGTTGCTCTATTAAAGACCAATAAACTTTAATTTTGTAAAGACCTGGGAGATGTTTTAATTATCCAAAGTTGAGCAAAACAAACAAAAATAATAAATAAAAGCGTATTTGGTCTGTGTGTATTTACATTCATCTGATTACATCATTGTTTCAGCTTGTCTGTTTTCACGCTCTGTCACAGAGGAGATTAATTCACATAGTTTTTTTCTTTTCTGTGTAGAAGCTGTGGCTGTGGGAAGCAGCAGTCTCCTGACTCACTGAGGGTTCTTACCTGGGGGTCCCCCCTCCACAACACACACTCATCCCGACAGTAAATGCACATTTTGACCTCACACACACTTAGGTTGCATCAGCTGCACAATTTCTGTTTGATACAATGACAACAAGATAAAAAATCATAGCATAGAGTGAAGTCTGTTCTGTGATCAGTGAGGGTTGACGTGGCAACAGGCTGGTAGGGTAAGCAGTGAGTGTAGCAGCCAACAGGATCTTAGTTTTGTTGCTGATGTTGTACATGTCTGTGTGTTCCTGTGGGCTCTTCCAGGTTTACTTCAGAGTGCCATCATGGTGCTGGCCGACCTGGGAAGGAAGATCACCTCGGCGCTGAGGTCACTCAGCAACGCCACCATCATCAATGAAGAGGTAGGACGCACAGCGTGGCACTAAACACTACTCTTTGTTCTGGAAACTGCTACAGAGGGAAGAAACCTTACAAGTTTGATTCAGTTTGACTTGTTCTAGAAAGGGAGCTGTGTTCTCTACTGAGGCTCATGTTGAGCTGGCTTAAAAATAAAATCTCAGATTTCCTTCAAAGCACATCTGGTTTTTTTTTATGACTGTGTATTAGAACTGTTGTAGATAGGAAAAAATAGGAGTACGTTTCTGCCAAAATGTCAGAAGTTTTTGAGATCTCAGAAATTTTCTGAGCTCCAAAAATTGAAAATTTGCAAGAAAACAAACAAAACTCACAAAGTCTGAGATTAATCTCCACAATGGCTCTAATATGCCATCATAGATTTTTGATTTTAGTTGATATTTTTCCCTTGCTTATTTTTAAAAGAAGAAATGACAAATTACAGAAAGTATTTTCAAAAAAATTTTTTGCTTCCATCATCACTTCTGAGAGTTCATCTGAATTCAAAGTTAAAATATATACTTACTTATAAGACAAGATGGTAGGACCTGGACTGGCAGGCTGACATCACTCTGAACCAAGACGGATAAAATCGATTTATCGTCCAGCCCTAAGCTCACACTAGTGGTGCAAGCTGCTAATATAAGATGCTAAAGGCATTTAACCAGTGGTGTGCTGGTGAAGCTTTATGAATCATGTGAAGTTGTACTGATTCCTGCTTCAAGGTTTCAAACCCTCATAAAAACTCAAACAGCTCATTGTGGCTTTAAAACATTTTGAAACATCTGCTGTGAATCCAGGTGTTGCACACAACCTGGTATCAGACCTGGTGAGTCCAGCTGCAGCTTCAAGTTCAATAACCATGATTCTTTTTCTTGAAGAAAATGAAATTTTTAGTGCATCTAAATCTAATGTTGACTTTATTAATGTATTGTATTTGTGCTGAAATATTAGTGAAATCCAGATCTGTGTAATACCAACTGCTCTCTCTTAAAAACAAGGTGAAAGAATTTCATGAATAATTTCCAGAAATGGTCCTTCAGGGTAATGTATAAAAGGAGACATTAAATCAGCTTTTCCCTTCAAATATTATATTGGACAAAGCTTCTGTTTGTCTTTTAATAAATCTTTTAGAAAAATGCAGCATCTTGTGCTATGGTGCACTTTTACATTTAGAGGGGGGAAAAAAAGAAATGGTGGACTAAATGAGATGTTTAGATTGTGTTTATCTAGGTTTTCTTTAAAGGTAACACATTCAGGATCCTAGTTTTAATTGAATTTAAACCTTTTGTGATAAATTACATTTTCAGTTTGTCCACAAAGAAGGAGGGAAACGGTTGGATTTGGTTCCTAAAGGAGAAATGGGAGTGTGGTTCTTCAGATGCTATTTTCAGGAGGTTTTTTTTTTTCCCCAGGTGTTGAACGCCATGTTGAAGGAGGTGTGTGCTGCTCTCCTGGAGGCAGACGTTAACATCAAACTGGTCAAACAACTGAGGGAAAACGTCAAGTAAGCGTGGTGCAGCCGGGTTCTGGTCCCCTTCTTCTGGGCGGAACCGGGCTGTTAGCTGACCGTCTGTCTTCCACCTGCAGGTCCGCCATAGACCTGGAGGAGATGGCCTCAGGCCTGAACAAGAGGAGGATGATCCAACACGCTGTGTTCAAGGAGCTGGTGAAGGTAGGTCCATGAGTCATGAGAACGGTCCAGATGCTATGTGTGTGTGTGACGTGTGTGTGACATGTGTGTGCTCTGTTTCAGCTGGTCGATCCCGGCGTGAAGGCCTGGACTCCGACTAAAGGCAAGAACAACGTCATCATGTTTGTTGGTCTGCAAGGCAGTGGCAAAACTACAACCTGCTCCAAGGTGACTGGACACACCTGACACACACTCTCCTAAAACAAAACATACATTTTACAGTTCTTCTAAACAACTAGCAAGGGCTGTTTTCTCTCATTACTTATGTTCACAGACTTAAAGCTGATCAGACCTTATGGAACATTTTCCTCATCCTTATTTGAAGCTTCTGTTATCATAATTGTTCAGTATTGTGGTCAAACCCTTGAATAGTAGCACCAAAACCTTCAATGATGTAGAGAAAAGAACATTTGAAACAATCAGGATGTGAAACAGTCCCCAGAAACTCTGAGCGAATGTTATGATCAGAGGAAAGTAAAACCGAACTCGTTTACTGTAATTTCCTAAAGTATGCTCGGCACAAAAAAACTAAAAGTTATAAAAACTTTTTTATGCACATTGAGAAAAAGCATATGTCGAAATGAGCAATAATAATGGAATTAACAGAGGAAACAGATGTTTGTCTTAGTTCCAACTAAATCTGAATGAACATCTGTTGAGCCCCCAGATACATAATGTGGATACGTAATGTTCCCACAACCTGAGATGAGTTTCAATTTGGAGTCACTTGGTTTAGATGTGGCATTCTGATGGAATCCAGACAAGACTGACTGCTGAAATTAATTTTAATTAAGCTTTTAATTAAAAGCTTAATTAAGCTTATATATATATTTAAAAAATATATTTAAAAAATATTTATATATTTAAAGAATCCATCCATCCATCCATCTTCTTCCGCTTATCCGAGGTCGGGTCGCGGGGGTAGCAGCTTCAGAAGGGAGGCCCAGACTTCCCTCTCCCCGGCCACTTCTTCCAGCTCTTCCGGGGGAATCCCGAGGTGTTCCCAGGCCAGCCGAGAGACATAGTCCCTCCAGCATGTCCTGGGTCTTCCCCGGAAAGAATATATAGATATATATATATAAAGAATATATTTAAAAAATATTCTCCCTTTTAGTAAAAAGTAAATTACTTGCACAATTTAGTAAATTGTGCAAGTAATTCAGTTGAAACCAGATATTTACATGAAATATATGGAAAATCAAATTCTTTCTTGTTTTAACACACTTAGAAATAACAAAATATTTATTTGCTAAATCCCTGGACGAGGCATTATTTGAAATTTTTTTTAATGTCTACAAAATCAGAAGATTGCATCCATTTCCTCTGTATTTGGTGGAATTGCCTGTGAAAATGCCTGAACATTTAGTGTGTTGTCCTTAATTAATTTCCTAATTAAATAAAATTGCTAGCATGTTAAAGGTTACATGCTAGTTTGGATTGATTTTATTTGTGCTACAAAATGCCACTAAATGCAAGGAAAATGCATAATAATGCCTTTAACTACCTCCTTGCTTTCTTCTTTGTGTTTAAAAAAGGCTGTGATGAAATGTATTTCTCACCTCCAGATTGAACCCAGATCATCCTAAAATGTTTCTCCAGAATTGAGCTTTTTTTATTATTATTATCCATTTTTATTATTTATTTTGTTGTATCAGTTTAGAAATATTTGCAAGGAATTTTGTGATATTTTTCCTCATTACATTTCTTTTAATTCTATGTGTAGAGTTTGAAAGGAGAGGAAAAAATAACAAGCAGACAGATAGATCAAACAAATATTTTTATTCCTTAAAGAACTTAATTAGCCCAATTTATTATTATTTTTGCTTCTCACCATACTGATTATGTTTGATAACTGAGGCGGCAGAGTAGTAGAAGTAAAAAACACTGGCACCTGCAGGTGGGAGGTAGCAGACACTTAAGCCCAACGTTTTTTGCGGAAAATTTGCAATAAACTCACATTTATGTGTTGATGTAAAAAAAAAAAGGTCAGAGATCTGCTGATTTTGCGTAAATTTCTGCGATTTCAGATTTGCAAAAAGCTGAAGGATCAGCTAAATGTTGACCACTGTGTCACAGCTGCTAGACCTTCATGTCTGTGTTCCACTAACAGCAGTGTTGTTCTCCCGGCAGCTCGCTTATTATTACCAGAGAAAAGGCTGGAAGACCTGCCTGATCTGCGCCGACACCTTCAGAGCAGGTCGGCACACACACTGCCTGTAGCATTAGCTAGCATGGTGTGTCACTCTTTACCCAGATGATCTATAAATAAACAAACATCTTCTCTTTGGTGTGAAAACCCCTCTCTTATCTCCAAGGTGCCTTCGATCAGCTCAAACAAAACGCCACCAAAGCCAGAATACCTTTTTATGGCAGGTGAGTGTTCCTGTGCTGCTTCCCCTGTTTGTAATTTCCCCCTCTCTCCCTCATTCTCCTGATGGTTCCCTATTTGTGTTGGGTTCAGTTACACTGAGATGGATCCTGTGGTGATCGCCGCAGAAGGCGTCGAGAAATTCAAAGGCGAAAACTTTGAGATCATCATCGTGGACACAAGTGGAAGACACAAACAGGAGGATTCACTGTTTGAGGAGATGCTGCAAGTCTCCAACGCAGTGGTGAGTACCTGAACTCAGCACCACAGGGGATCGGCTGGACGGAAGTAAGGATGCACCAATCCACTTTTTTTCTGAGGTTTAGTACCAGCCAGTATGATACAGAAAAACAGCTGAATTGACCTAAAGCATTTTTTTTAAACACAGACATAAATGTACTGAATTACTAATTTATCTGATATGTCTGCACCAGAACAGCACAACGAAATAGACTAATAGCTTCACTAGCTTGGTCAAAGATGGGAAAAAAAACAACTTTCATTTGTTCAGTCTGCAGTTAGGAGTAAAACAGCCAATGTGAAATGAATAATAAAGAAACAAACTGATAAAAGGACAGGATGACTACCTTGGTCAAACGTGTAAAAATAAACTGTGACAAACCTTTTAATGGTTCAGAAAGAGCAATTAGAAATTCTAAATATAATGTAAAATAAATAAAGCATGATGTTATTCCGAGCACAAAGCATAGAATTAGACTGAATAGATCTGCCCTCATGGAACGGGAACATTGTCACCGATACCTAATCTATAATTTTTTCAATACAGATATTAATAACTGTTTGTTGCATCTCTAGTGTCTTAAGAGTTATTGGTGTGTAAGGACTTTTTTTCCTCTACTGTTATGACATATTTAAGCTCCTCCTTTCTCTGTTCCCATAGCAACCTGATAACATTGTGTACGTGATGGATGCTTCCATCGGTCAGGCCTGCGAAGCCCAGGCTAAAGCTTTCAAAGACAAAGTGGACGTAGCGTCGGTCATCGTCACAAAGCTAGATGGACACGCCAAAGGAGGCGGAGCTTTGAGCGCGTAAGAACCTCTGTTGCACGGCGCTGCACGGCTGGTTGGTCCGCGAGCCGATGGTTTACCCTCACTCTGTGACGTTCTGTTGTTAGTGTGGCGGCCACCAGGAGTCCCATCATCTTCATCGGAACAGGGGAACACATCGACGACTTCGAGCCGTTTAAGACTCAGCCTTTCATCAGCAAACTGCTGGGTAAAAACTTCCTGTGTTTCTGCTCTGACTGCACCTGCTGGTTCTACCAAGAATGTAACACTGTTAACTAGATGAGGGTTAGTGTTAGTCTTACTAACATCTGATCGCTGCCTCTGGGGAAAATTACCTTTCTTTCTAACCAGGTTGCAGGGATTCTTTTCACGGTAGCTCAGTGGAGTTAGAGTTAAATTTGGATCATAATTTGGATCATATGTAATTCCATCTCGTAGCGCTTCATAAAAAAAACAAAGATCTACCCAAATAGTAAGAATCGTCAGGGTTCCAGCACAGACTGGATAAGTTCTGGATAACTGTGGACACGGAAAAGAGTTTGGAAAATTTGTTTTGTTTGCACATTTTATATCCTGAAAAATGTGGGATATAGACTATGTGAGTCTATATCCCACATGGAATATAGTCTATATCCCAAATCTATATCCAGAAGCAAAAGCGTTATTAGCCTCCATCTTATCTAATTAGTGCTGGCTCGACACACTGTTGTTGCACATTGTCTCCGAACTACAGGATGGCAGCGGTGATGAAACATGAGGCTTGTTTTCAAAAGACTATGGATGGATAGTCTTTTTCCATCCATCCACCTGTCCTTCTGTATTTCGGACCTGACCTCTGTCAAAAATAACTGCTTTAAGTTGATCAATAGGATTTGAAAATCTCTTTGAGTCTTGTCTTGAATACTGTAGGAACAATGATTTAATTCAATTCAAGTTCAAAGATATTTTGTAATAAAAATAATTTTTTAAAAAACTTTAGAAAAATGGCAGATATCTCCTCTAGCAGCGTTAGCCTTTAGCAGCAGAACTACGAACATAGCTCAGGAAAACTGAGTGAGACCTCAACCACACAATGTTCATGTTGAAGTCAGGTGGGCGGGATGCAACTGAACATTATATTTTTATTTCTCATGTAGTCTGTTAACATCCCACAGACTACAAGTCCCAAAGTCCCACAGAATAAAGTCCTTTAGTTCTTTATTGTTGTTATTTCCCACCTCTACATTTAAATCTGCTGTTGAACACATGCAGACACGCAGCCAGAGTTCTGCATCAAGTCAAAAGACGGTTTGTGTTGCAGGAATGGGTGATATTGAAGGACTGATCGACAGAGTGAACGAGCTAAAGCTGGATGACAACGAGGAGCTGATAGACAAACTGAAACATGGTGAGAATCCAGACGCCTCCGCTGCAGAACCTGCTGCAGACACGGCAACTCACTCCTGATCTCTGACCTGCAGGTCAGTTCACGCTCAGGGACATGTACGAGCAGTTCCAGAACATCATGAAGATGGGGCCCTTCGGACAAATTATGGTAACTGAAGACTTCCTCTCAAATTATCTTAAAGGTCAAATTATCTTAAAGGTGACCTATTATGCTTCCTTGAACAGGTCGGGACAGGTCTGTGGATGACAAAACAAGTTCATCACATTTGGCGCACAGATCATTCTGAGATGATGAGATTTCAGTCTGCTCCGTTCAGAATGAGCCGTTTTAGGGCCTCTGTCACTTTAAATTCAATAAACTGCTTCAGCGGTTAAACCAACTGACCAAGAGTGCTTTAGCTCAGCTAGGGTTAATGTGTTAAGGCACATTGTAACTTAACAATCGGAAGGTCTTTGAAACAGCTCATGTTTCCAGACACCAAAAAGCATAAACTTACTGCCAAAAGAATTGCTGTTTTTTTCTTAAAGTACTTGGTCTGTAGTTAAAAGCAATAAAGACCCAACTGGAAGTATATAAACGTTCAAAGTATGAATTTTGCTTAATAGGTCGCCTTTAAGGTCTTTGGCTGCCTGTTCTCTTCTTGCTGTTTGAATTTTTTTCATTGCAGGTTCTAGATTTCTGTTGACATGTAAATAGCAAAACTGTTGATTCAGCGTCTGTATGAGTAGATGCTGTTAATTCCATAAGTTGTATATAATCCTGACTATACAATGTTCAAACGGGCTGATATTCTATAATCTAATACATAATGACCTTATTGATGATTGACCCGAGAACCTTGAAGAGGACTTGTGTCTCTGTCTGTCCTGACTGTGGATCTGTGTGTTGCGTTCAGGGTATGATTCCCGGTTTTGGTACAGATTTCATGAGTAAAGGAAACGAACAGGAATCAATGGCCAGATTGAAGAAACTCATGACCATCATGGACAGCATGAATGACCAGGGTAACACACACTGTGACACTTACTCTCTCCACTGTTCTCTGCATTTTTTGTCAAGCAGATCTGAATGTAGACGTTAGTTTGAACTGGATTTCTGACTTAACTCAACCTGAATGAAAGATTTACGGAGAGGGTGAAGTCTCTGACTGATCTGACCAAGTTTCCTTTACAGAACTGGACAGTAAAGATGGGGCGAAGCTGTTCAGTAAGCAGCCCAACCGGATCCAGAGAGTGGCCCGTGGATCTGGAGTTGCCACCAGAGACGTTCAGGAGTTACTCACTCAGTACACTAAGTTTGCTCAGATGGTGAAGAAGATGGGAGGCATCAAAGGACTATTCAAAGGTACCAGTGAGCCACAATTCATGCCTAGAGGAGACTTTGATCTGGTTCTGATGTAGTGATACAATGTTTCTTAATCAGAAGAGTAATGTTTTATGCTAGCTGTGCTAACTGTGTTTAAGCAAACCACAGAACAACACGTCTTCCCTCGCTTATCAGTTTCTGACCGGAGGGAGATAACATGTCTGGATATTTAATAGCCACTTTTAAAGGAGGACTGCGTGAATGTGCAAAACTATGAATCACTTTGTAAAATCTGCTGAAAGATGAAGTGTTATTTGAGTATGCGACATTTCCAAAATCATGACCTGAAAGTAGAGCAAGAACATAAACAACTGCAAGGTTTTTAGAAAATATGAGCATCCTTGGATTTTACGTCAGATCTCCGTGCTGATATGTTTGTGATGTTTGGTGTTCCAGGAGGAGACATGTCCAAAAACGTGAACCCATCTCAGATGGCCAAACTGAACCAGCAGATGGCCAAAATGATGGACCCTCGGGTCCTGCATCATATGGGTAAGACCTGCTCTCCAGCAAACCTCCCACAGTGAACATTCATCCACAGCTCACTTCGCACCATTGCTTAATGAAAGAATTCTTTAATTATAAAGAGCTCATAAAAATCACAGGACATAAGACTCAAAAACAGATGTGAAGGAGTTGAAAGATGTAGAGAAATAAATGCCTTAGTAAATCCAGTGAATCAGTCTCAGACAGTTGATGAGGAATGTTAACATCACAGCCTGGTATTGTATAAACTAATTTTACTACAGTTTGTTGTCATAAAATGAAAAGAGGTTGTTTATTTATTTTTTATTCTGCATGCCTGCTAGAGAAAGTATTTCAAATAGAAATAATAATGGACCAAGTATTAATCTTTAGGAAACCCCACAAGTTAAAGAAGCTTTCACAGAGTTATAGTAATTAGCTTTTACAAAGAAACTGCTTGACACTATTCAGCCAGGAATATTAGATCTGATGTATTAACTTTGCTTTTAATAAGATTTAGTTGTATGTCATATGTGTTGTGTGTTGTATGTTATGCTTTAAGTTACAAAAACTCCTTAAGTCAGTAAGAGGGGCCGAGGTCAAGAGGATCAGCTGTTGAGGAATTTTACAGATCAGAATAATAAATGAGTGAACTGTTCCAACATGTCCTGCCTAAAGTCTGTTGGCAGCATCGTCAGCTTGCACTGTCTGAACAGATTTAAGTTTAATTGATGACAACTTTTATTCATTTTCTCTTTAATTCCAGAAAATATAAAAGTACTTTGTAAATGAATCTAACTCGCTTGTAAATGAGTTGTAAAAAATAAACATAAAACAGACTTTCATGCACAAAGCTGGAAAAATTACTAAAAAAACAGAATAAAATGTATTATTATGCCCTAGACCAGGGGTCTCAAACTCGCGGCCCGCAGGCCAACTGCGGCCCTCGGGACGATAGTTTGTGGCCCCTGCCTTAATATGAAAGTTTAATGTTAGTGGGCCCGCGAGTTTGATATAATTGGCACTTTTCAGTGTTGTGTGCGGAGCTGAACGAACTTACCAATCACGGTGGAGTATGTTGCTCTCGGGGGCGGGACATCGGCCGGGCCTATTTGCATTTTCTATTTGTCATTATTTGCATGCGGTACATGCGCAATTTCCACGGCCGCTCCCTTCAGCATCCAGTCTAGACCCGGAAGTCGCTGATCAATGTAACGTAATTAAGGTTAGGGTAAATTGAGTTTGAGACCCCTGCCCTAGACATTAACACCAAGTGCTCAAAAAACAAGATCATATGGACTTTTTAAAAACTTGTTTCTTTCAACAATCCAGATTTGGTTTTAAAAGCAGTTGGAGTTAAAATAGACTCCACCAGCTGGATGAGTTTTGCTTCGTTATTTTTTTTCTGCACATATTTAAACATGTCATCAGTCAAACAGTTAAACTTTGTATCATTCTGTTATGCTTGTGTGTTTTAGGGGGCATGGCTGGCCTTCAGTCCATGATGCGCCAGTTCCAGCAAGGAGCAGCCGGCAACATGAAAGGCATGATGGGATTTAACAACATGTGACCTCCCCCCCAGCTGATGCCTTAATACAGAAGAGGAAACTCTTCTCCTCCTTGCAGGTGGAGGAGGTGGGGCAAACCCTGTCTTTTGCTGCTTTGCACCAACAAATAAAATACAGTTTGTCCTTCAAGAAAAACATTGAAGGTAAATTGTGAGTATAAAGGAGTAGTTGAACTTTTCAGCAAATGTTTTTGTTTGTCAGAGAAACCTCTGGAATGCTCCTCGGTCTTGTGGAAGACGAGCTGATGATTAACGGGCCTCATTACCTTTGGTTGGTAAAAATGTTTCCATGTAAAATTAAAACATAGTTTGAACCATTACAGGAGTAAATGACACAGGATGAAATTGAGTAGTGACAGTGTTTTTGTCATAATAAAAAAATTTTATTGCATCATTTTAAACCTGGTGTGTATTTATTTCATTGACTTTTTATTCTGATAAAATTTCACCAAGTTTAGCTGTTCTAAGGTTTTTATTAAAGTAATTTATTTTCAAATTCAGAAGTTCACAAAAATACAAGATTGTGGTTTTTAAAAAGTTTGGGAAAGCCTCGATGATGATGATGATGATGATTATGTAGCTTTGTAAGTCTGAGTGATGATTTAGATTTGAATTAAAAGAAAATGATTTTTTTCCGTTATAAAAAAATACAAATTAACCAGATCTCAGTGAGAGAATTGTGGAATTCCACAAATCTGGTTCTACATTTGGTTTAATATGTATATACATACATATTTATATATGTGTGTGCGTGTATATATGTGTATGTATATATGTACATACATATATACGCACATAGGCACATACATGTGTGTGTGTGTGATGTCTTTGGAGCGACGCGGAATGTGGCTCCTCTGTTCCACTCAGAGTGAGACCTCTTCCTTCGCATACCCTCTGTGTCTTGACGTGGCAACGGCTGCCGCCATATTGTTTTGCTTCGTTGTCAGCGCGAGGAGAGGAGCGGCGGATTCGCAGCGGCGGTAAGTTCTGACTTTCTTTTGAAACAGTTTCTCGGCTGCACCCGAGAGATCTCTGGCTTCGCCTGGAACATTTTCTACTCCCATACGGGCTGCAGCTGCTTCTGGGCAGCCGAAGCGAAGCTGCCGTCCACCCGCTGGTAGCAGGAGATGACCTGAGGTTTAAACGGATTGTTTAGCATCTTTGGGAGTCCACATTTATCAGCTGTAAACACGAAACAGACAGTGAACCTTGTGATGTCAGTCAGGCTAAAGACTTGTGCTGTTCTACACACCTTTTGTTTTTATATATAGATATGCTTAAAGTTAATGTGAGCCAAAGTATAACCAAGTCAGTGAAAACTGCCCGCGGGTGTTGGTCGTTCGGTGGGTGGGTGGGTGGGTGAGGGTTTTACATATTTATAAAATTACAATAAACATATTGAGAGTTGGATAAAGAATGATCTAGTAGCTGAAGGATTGACTACTCAGGAGAAACAACTTTCCTCCCAGACATTTAAAGTCTGATCAATAAGCCTGCTGCTGCTGCAACATTCTCTATTTGTTCTCTGAAATCAACAGCAAGCTAACTAGTCTCCAGATGATGTAGCTACTCTTTATGTGGGTAACGAAATCCAGAAGGCTACTCTATTTCTGGGGGGTGTGGGAGGCTGGAAGTTTTCTATAGGCCCTTAAACTTCTCCACATTTTATCATGTTTCCACCTTAAAGTTCAGTTTATTTTATGCATAATTGTAAAGTGGCCATGAAAATGACACCTGGATTTCTAAACTTTTTGCAAACACAAAGCTGAAAGCTGTGGAATGGATTATGTATTTATTCTCTGAGCCTTTAAGAAACCCAACACGGAAATTTGAGGAAATTATTACTTAATAACAAACCTGTGGGGGATCAGCCTTATAATATACCTTATTGTTTTATCAAGTCAATATTCACCAAGGTTACATACTCTAAAGGTTTCTTCCCAGTTGGTTCCTTTCCTCTGTCGCCATATGCCTCCGAAGTGGTTGATGTCAAGCCAGTAATTCCTCTCAGTAAGCTGGGATTCCCCAGATGGATAACTCTTTGCCATATATATAAGTCGGGTCGCACTGGAATGTACATGACTGATTTTGGACCAGTCTGACTAGATTGCATTGAATTAAATGTAAACTTCTTGATTTGTATTGGACTTGTTGGTTTGGCAAAGTGCTTTGAGATGACAGCTGTGAGTTGGTCCCATATATGTAAATGCTTTGAATAGATTAATACAGACTCCATAGCACACTGGCAGAAAAAGGAATGGGGAGAAAATCCAGTTTCTCGATACACAAGAAGTTTAAAAATAAAAAAAAAAGTTAGAGCTGCACCAATCTGATATTAATATCTGTATTGATCCCAATATTGGGAAAAAATTCTAGATTTGGTATCGATGATAGAATACCCGATCCATAAGTCTAATTTTATGCTTTGTGCTTTGAGTGACATCGTGCTTTGTTATTCATTTTACATAATATTTAGAATTTTAAATTGTAAATAGTCAGCCTTTTATTTTTATTAGTTTCAGTTTCTTTATTATTTATTTTCCATTAGCTGTTCTACTCCTAATTACACTGACTGAACAAATAAAAGCTGTTTTTCCATGTTGAAGCTAGTGAATTTAGTGGTATATTTCAGTGTGCTGTATTAGTGCAGAGTGAGCAAATTAATTTGTAATTCAGTACATTTACATATGTTTAAAAAAAAAGAAAAGTTTTATGTCGTTTCAGCTGTTTTTGTGTATTGGATTGCATCGGCCGATACTGGGCCTCAGACATTGGTATCTGTAACAGAAGTGAAAAAAAGTGGATCTTTGCATTAAAAAAAGCACTTAGCTATTTTTAATCAAAACACAGCAATTCCAAATAAAAACATGACAACAATCAACTGCATTGATTTAAAACAGAAAAGCAGCAATTCTTCCCACTACATGGAAATTGCGTTGTGATCAGTTGCAGAAGAGAAACCAGTCAAAGTTTGACTCTTTAGCGTGTCTTGATTGATATATTTAACCTTTGAACCCTGACGTTCCACTGAGCATTGTGCTTGTTGTTTACTGTACTCTAAATCTGCCAACCCCCCACAGCTTTCCTGTGACCTTGTGACCCCTGCTTTGACATGGCCACCTTCGCCGAGTACATCGCTCAGAACGAGGAGCGCGACGGCGTCCGCTTCAGCTGGAACGTCTGGCCCTCCAGCCGCCTGGAGGCGACCCGCATGGTGGTGCCGGTGGCCGCTCTGTTCACGCCACTGCGGGAGAGAAGCGACCTGCCCCCAATCCAGTACGAACCCGTCCTGTGCAGCCGTGCCACCTGCCGTGCGGTCCTCAACCCACTCTGGTATGCCCTTCCACCTGTGTGTAACTCACCAATCTGTGTAGAACTTTGTCCCTTAGAGATGCAAATCTTTCAGTGTCCAGCAATTTTTTTTATTTTTTTTTACTTCTTTTTTTTTTTAGGGTCACTGTTTAATTCAGTAGATTACTTGAAACATTCTGTTTCAAGTAATGAAATAAAATTTTGATTTATTTTAAAGAAGGAAAGTGTCACATAATTAAGAAAACAATAAAATGTCATAATAGTAATCAAACATAAAAAACCAAAACTTCCACCTGCAGTTTGAAGAGGAGTAAGAAGAAAACAAACCCCCAACTGTCTCATCCAAATATGTCCCATACTCTACATATTTATACATCTAATTTTTACTCATGTCATAATTTGTACTCTTTCCTAATTATATTTATTCAATGAATTATGTGACTGACGAGAGGAAAAGTGTCAGGTTTGACACCTATTAAAGACAAATTAAACAAACACAGAAAAGACAAGAGAGTTAGATTCTTTTATCTCGCGAGGAGAACGGATGGAGATGTGTTTCCAGTCACAAATCTCTGACCGCTCTGAAAACACATTTGTCCGCTCCTCTCTTTTTATTACTTTCGGAGTCCCTATCACAGAGAACACTGCAACTCTAAGGGGTGGCGGCAAAACACTTCATCACTTAGTTGCAGTGCTAATGACAATCACTAACTAAGACACATTGTATCTTGCACTAGATTATTCTGTTCCAGACACAGGGTAGAACAGAGCAAGTTGTACGTCTTCATGGCGACGGTTTTATAACTATCTAACAGGTCAAGGATGCAGAAGTTTCTGCTGAGCGATAACCTTGTGAAAACGGTTCTCTGCTCTTCCTCAGAGAGGAATTCTGAGAAAGGAATCAAAGTAATTCAACAACACAGAGACATTCTTTATGCTAAGATGAAACAAAACAAGTAAAGGCATATAAGACAAGAACATTATAAAGGCACATGAAACAACAAATATTTGATAATAATATATACAATTTACCTAACAAAAAGACAGAGAAAACAAATGGAACATTTATGTAAAACTATTCTATTCTAAGGTGACATACGGCATCAAATTCCATCTGTTTATATATATTTTTAAAAAGTAGGTGTGTTTGTAACATTTTGTAACTTAAATTGCCAGTAGGTTAGCTTATTCAAAATATATCCGTTTTGTTTTGTTTTTTCTGCTCCTCTACTGTCCCTCTGTCTTCCTCTCCACCTGTTTCAGCCAAGTGGACTACAGAGCCAAGCTGTGGGCGTGTAACTTCTGCTACCAGAGGAACCAGGTGAGTGGGGTCCTACTGTGGGGACGGGAGAACAGCGATCCAGAGAGACTGACACCCGACCCTCCTCTTCTCAGTTTCCTCCATCCTACGCCGGCATCTCGGAGGTGAACCAGCCCGCTGAGCTGCTGCCTCACTTCTCCACCATCGAGTATGTTGTGCAGGTGAGAAAGCTGCGGCGTGAGACCGACGAGCGGCTCACCTCGCTGCCAGACGCTTGACCATCTCTGTTCTCTGGCACCAGCGGGGCCCTCAGATTCCACTCGTCTTCCTGTACGTGGTGGACACCTGCATGGAGGACGAGGACTTGCAGGCTCTGAAAGAGTCTCTGCAGATGTCCCTGTCTCTGCTGCCCCCCACCGCTCTGGTGGGACTCATCACCTTTGGACGCATGGTTCAGGTCCACGAGCTGGGCTGTGAGGGGATCTCCAAGAGTTACGTCTTCAGGGGCACAAAGGACCTGAACGCTAAGCAGCTGCAGGTAAACAGGATCCTGGTCATTTATGGTATCGTTTATCATTTATCGTGATAAATTGCTTATCGCAATAAAAGAATTTTGATTTGTCGTTTTCACAATAAATTCCAATTAGTGATGTTTAAAACCACCCAGAGCTGTCCGTATTGTCAGGATTCAGAATATGCTTTACTGATGCATTTTATGTGACCGGTGTCCCAAAGTAGCGTATCACAAATGCTGTGTCATGCTTTAACAGTCATACAGTTACCTAATAAAGTAATACTAAATAGTTCTTTTTGTTATTTTTAGTGTTATGTCCTTAGATCTCAATCTTTACCTGTCCAGTTTTTGGTCAGCACTCTTTAATCCTTCACAGCAAAAAAAAAAGAAAACAAAGACATGGTTCTATGGCAAACAAATGATATGATATGAATTTTGTTGCAGGACATGCTCGGGCTAACAAAGCCCTCTGCGGCTCAGGGTCGAGGGCCTCAGACCTCCCAGCAGCCTCTGTCCAACAGGTAAGATTGTTAGAAATACTGATCAGTCGATATCCAGTCTGACCCACCAGCACCAATTTTAGAGGCCGTATGTAACTTTTATAAAATAGGCTTTTTTACATATTTATTAAAACTGTCACTATGCCCTATAACATAATATAATATGAGGCAGACAAGCTGTGAAAAATAAAGCTCCTCTGCCTCTTCCCTGTGGTCCTACTGCAGAAACAACCAATCAGAGCCAGGAGGCGGGTCTTACCACTGTCAGTCACCCTCCTGTATGCACTGCTCACCCTTGCTCTTTGCTGCGCTACAGCTCCTCCCCCACAACAGAGCCTGCCATGAATGCCAAGGCTAGTTAGCATAGCCACCAGTGACGGTGAATTAACAGTTCTCTTGTAAAGTTCGGTTGATTTTCCGTCACTAACACATTGGCAGAAAACCGGTAATCTTGAGTCTGTATTGACTGCACGGGGCTGGGTGTAATGGAGAGCGCTAAGACCCAGCCCCTGACTGTGATTGGTTGTTTCTGACCAAGCGTTGTATTTCTGCAGATCACAGTAGAACCACTGGGAGAAGGAAGAGAAGCTTGATTTTTTATTTATTTTTTTTGTCAAATATTTGTCTCATTCTTTCAGGACATAATGATAGTTTTAACAGATATGTAAAAATATATATATTTTTTTTTTTCATAAAAGTTAGATTCTGCAGTTTTAAGTTGTTTGTCACCAGTACTTTTAATATTTTTGTCACTTGATTAAAAGTGTTGTGGCTGTGTGCCGGGCTCTTGTTTCTCATTGTAACTTCAGGTTCCTGCAACCAGTGCAGAAGATTGACATGAACCTGACTGACCTGTTGGGGGAGCTGCAGCGCGACCCCTGGCCCGTCACTCAGGGGAAAAGGCCGCTGCGCTCGCTGGGTGTTGCCATGTCTATTGCTGTGGGGCTTCTGGAGGTGAGGGGTCAGCGTTTAGGTCTCATTGTCATGACGACGGCGTGCAAAATCTGACCGACTCTTCCTCCATTCAGTGCACTTTCCCTAACACCGGCGCCCGGATCATGACGTTCATCGGGGGCCCGGGCACACAGGGACCAGGGATGGTGGTCGGGGACGAGCTGAAGACCCCCATCAGGTCCTGGCATGACATCGAGAAGGACAATGCCAAGTTCATGAAGAAAGCCACCAAGGTGAGTCACTGCTATGTGTTCATAAAGTCAAAAATGTATTTTTATTGAGCCAAATGTCATTAGTGATGCAGTTTCCTGTAATCATTTACAGTAGTTTAAAGAAATAACCTTCAATAATCACAGCACAAAGTCTGAAGAGATGATAATAAGACAACTAATTATTAGGCTCATTTTAAAAGTATTTAGAATTTTTGAATTCTATGTCTTTTGTGTCTATTATTACACCATTTATAATATTTTATTGCTTTTGTATTTAATTGTTTGTATGAATTCTGTACAGCACTTGTCCATCTGATGATGGAAAATGCTTTATTCAAGTACAATTCAAATTCAAAAATACTTAATTGATCACAAAAACGAAACGAAATCTGGTCGTAACTCATATTAATTCAAATTGTAAAGAAAACTGGAGGTGTCTTGGTGTGGGACAGCATCTCCCTCTCTGGAAAACATGACATTCTGCAGCCAGAATCAAAGCTTTACGAGGCAGCCATTGAACCAAGGAACAACATACCAACTGGCAGACTGCAAAAACAGTCTTAACAAATAGATTAGTTCACTTTAAACTCACAAGGAGTTTACAAGGAACTTTTTAACAAGACATAAGAGGTTGTTTTAAGTCAGTTTCTTATCAGTAATAAAAATCTACTAGTCCCACTCGAGGATTATTTCACCTATAACATGGGAAAAATGTCTTGTAAGTTAATAAATCTGCCTATCTAACTAGTACTTTTTATATCAATATTCAAGAATTATTTACTTAAAACAATCTCTTGTATTTAGTTAAAAAGTTGTTTGTGAGTTAGTTTAGTCTTATTTCAAGGGTGTCAAGATTTTGTGTCGTTGCAGTGTAGACAGGATTTGGTATTTCATTGGTTCAACCCGCCTGCTCAGCTCTGCTGCTCAACCAATAGACATGTTTTCCTCACTGTTTAAAATGAAACGAACCGGCTCTCTCACTGTATAATATTAACTGCCAAAAGGCATTGTCATAGTACAGAAATAATCGACCAAACACTAAATCTGTTTTACTGGAGGTGTGAAGTTGCATTCCAGCAGCCTCGGGTTAAACCTCTGCGTCTAAACTGTGTGTGTTGATCTGTGTGTCGCAGCATTTCGAGGCTCTCGCTAACAGAGCTTCCACTAATGGCCACATCATCGACATATACGCCTGCGCTCTTGATCAGACGGGTTTGCTGGAGATGAAATGCTGCCCCAACTACACAGGGTAAACACACACGCCTGGATGTCTGTTGTAGCCCCCCCCCCCCCCAAAAAAACAAAAACAAAACACTGATCCATGTCCAGGTCTCAAGCCTAAAACCTAGCACTCAGTCTGTCTCTGCAGCCGAGGTTTTGAAAGGGGAAAACAAATAGCTGCTTGAACAATATGGAATGTTATAACATTAAAATCATATACAAATTATGATTATTATTATTATTATTATTAACGAATTTTCCCTTTGCATCACAATATAGGCTGTTTTTATTCTAATATTATTATTATTAATATTGTTGTTAGGGACACACAGATCCACTTTTTTCACCTCCAATACCTGAAGTATGACATCAGCTGATTCCGATGTGATACAGAAAACAGAGCTGAACCTACGATGTTTCTTTTTTAAAAAACAAAAAAGCAAATATAAATGTACTGAATCGTAAATGTATTTGCTAACTCTGCACCAGTACAGAACATTGAAATACACCAATAGCTTCACTAGCTTGGTCAAACATGGAAAAACAACTTTCATTTGTTCAGGAGTAGAGTAATGGAAAATAAATAATCAAGAAATTGAAACTGACTAAAACAGCTGGTTAACTACTTGGCCAAAACAAAATGTCACAAACCTTCTTTGAAATGGTCCAGAAAGAACAATTTGGAATTCTAAATATAATGTAAAATAAATAATAAAGCATGATGCCATTCATAGCACAAAGCAAAGCGTTAGACTGAATAGATCTGCTCTTATGGATTGGACACATTGTCTGCTACCCGATCCAAAATTGTTTTCTGTTATTAATATTGGGTAGGTGCATCTCTAATCAAATTGCTTTCATGCTGATTGAAGGTTCTCCATGTTTGTGGTCATAATGTGTCAAAAGGGGAAAAAGTTGAAGCAGTTTGAGTACTTTTACAGGCCATCATAAACTGACTGTGTATAGGAGAACAAAAAATATACATTTCCTAAATTAGCATTTGTAGCATTTTTTAATTGCTTCTTTGTTTTTGTAATAATTATCGTAACTTCTGTAACAATTTAGTACACTGCCCACTATCTTTGTAGCATTCTGGAAGACATTTTGAATGTAGTTGGTTGCTTGTACAAATGGTTATAAGAATTTAAAAAAAAATTTTTTAAATGTTTTTTCTGTTTGGTCAGAGGATACATGGTGATGGCCGACTCCTTCAACACGTCTCTGTTCAAACAAACCTTCCAGAGGGTTTTCACCAAAGATGTCCAGGGATCTTTCAAGATGGCGTTTTCTGCCACACTTGAGGTCAAGGTATGAACCAGAAAGCCAACAGGAGGCAGCAGAGCTCTTCCCCGGCTCGTCTGTTCCTCGCAGTAATGAATGTTGCTCTGTCCTGCTGCAGACATCCAGAGAGGTCAAAGTGTGTGGAGCGATCGGCCCCTGTGTGTCTCTGAGCGCAAAAGGACCCTGTGTGTCTGAAAACGTAAGAGTCACTGCCACCACTTTATCACACTGCCCCCTACAGGCGCACACAGGAACAACAGAGTGAAATTCTCTCATTATCAAACGTGCACACATTTTCAGCTTAGATTCTGTCAGGTATGAACACATCCCACAGCAGGTCTAGGATTTTATTTTAAGTTAAGTCAGGAGAACATTAAGCTGAGATCCGTCCTCATGTGGATATATTTGTTTTCTATCAGTTTACATTACAGATTAATTATGACTGGCAGCGTTTGGAGACTCTATTTGTGACCAGTAATCTTTATAATCCTCATCTAACTGGATGTTTGTGCTGGTTTGTGCAGCAACAATTTTTGTTTGTGTTGCTTTGGCTTTAAACAGCTGGTATTGTTTTAATTTTAGTAAAAGTGGGGTGGGGGCTGGTTGACCCTTTGAACTTTAAACTTTCATTAATATCTTCAAAGCTGAAGCAGCACAAACAAAACATTTTTCTGTACAAACCAGCACAAATGTAGTCAAGCTGATTCACACCAATTTTGTCTGATTTGAAGCAGGTGGGGTCGGGGGTCTGGTTGACCTTTCATGACCTCTGGAAACTTTTCTTCATATCTTTAACATGATAGCAGCACAAAAAATTTTTTTTTGCTGCACAAATGTAGCACAAACATTTGACACCAATTTTGTCTGATTTGAATTGAAGAAGGGGGAGGGGCCAACTTCACTCAGGTGAAGGAGGGTCCTAGCGCTGCCTCTTACAGATGCTGCTTGAATTGGTGGGAAAACCCCTCCCCCCAAAGGAAAAAACAAGAATTCAGTTACTCCCCACTCCTATGTTTTACCCCTGCTCACTAAATAATCTGTTTGACGGATAAATCTTCTCAGTGCCGTGTAAACGATCTGAAAGCCATGTAATGTTGTCAACGCTGTGAACCTTCTTATTTCAGGAGATCGGGACGGGAGGAACCTGCCAGTGGAAGATCTGCGGTCTGGATGCCAGCACAACGCTGGCTCTTTACTTCGAGGTCGTGAACCAGGTATGTACACCTAGCCTCCATCCAGAACCCGGAGAACACTGAGGACAGTTTTAACTTCTACACTAAAACTAGGGCTACATGATATTACAAAAACATGTGATATGCAAAGATATTAGTGGATATCACAATAATGATATGGCTTGGGATAAATAAACTTGAAATTAAAAAGGCTTCCTGTGTTTCTGAGTTAGGTTCACAGCCAACACAGGCCAAAGATAATGAGTAGTCTAACCAGCTATGAAAGACAAACAAACATAATCATTTCCACCTCAACCATAAGGTTTTATTGGAGTGATTGTGTCTGTCTGACTAGTGAGGTTCTGGCTAGTTTCTAGTTCTAGTTTCTTATTGACTAATTCATTATTATTAGATGGACTTTTATTGATCTTGATGAAGAAACCTGATGTAGAAGTTATTGACTGAGATATTTCAGTTCTGTCATAGTGTGGAGACTTCATAAATGATCAAAGAGAAATAAATCTTTTAGATTTCTCACAACGTTATTACAATGTTTGATGTCACAATTATCTTGCTTACTCATATTATGCATCTGTAAAAATGAGCATAAAAACTTGAGTTTTATTTGATTCTTCTGCATTTTCTTTTGTTTGGTAAACAGTCTGGAACCGTTCAGTATATTCTTGGCTCAGATATGAAACTGTAAGAACAGAGTTTTGTTGCTAGCCTACTCTCGAAAAGAATGCATTTGTGAATCTCGTTATCATGTCGTAAAATAACCAGCAGATGGCAGCACAACACTGCAAATTCTAGTTCAAATTGTTGTGACGTTACAGATGGGAGTTAGTTTATGGTTTTATTAAAGACATTCACTGACCTGCTCTGGTTAGATTCTTAATTTATACATAATCTTTTTTTTTTGGCATAACATTAATTAAGTCACAAGTGCAAAGTTCATATATATGTAAGCAGATTATTCCATTATTAATGCTTTATAACTTATATGGTGCCTTACAAATATGATCCACATCTCATCAAATTTGAATTTGACACAAACTCCACCATCCCTTTTCTTAGCAGTTCAGATTTAGATGAATAATTATTAGAAGCTGTATAGTCCATACATTTATCTCTAACATGCATCCTCAAACCAGGCTACTTGCGTCTAGTTTCCTCTTAATTAATTAATTTTTATTGTTTTGCAATATTATAGCTTTGATTCTTCTTCAGTTAGTAGAAACAATCACCTAATTAGTTCTTCTTGCTTGAAGAACTAATTAGCCGTGGCGTGTTCACTCACCAGAAAGGTAAAAATAAAATTTCTGAGGGTCAGACAAGCCGATAATTGGTTAAGTTTGGCTGCATGAATCACGTCGGTCAGCCTCCGACGTGGGAGTTTCAGTTGATTGAGTGGTGGCATGGAGTGTGGTCAGGTCAACAGACTTATGGAAAGGCTGCTGAGGAAACATCCCAGACCACAGCTGATGTAATTTGTCCAGACTTTGTTGCACTGCTGATTTGTATTGTATCTCCTGGACTCAGAGAAAAGTGGATTATTAAAAACAGAATAAGATGAACTTTTTTTTTTTTACTTTGGTAGGTGTTTTAAAGGGGCAGTATTGTGTGACTTCCAGGCCGCATAGTAACAGTGACTTGATAGCACAATCAAAAACTGCAGACTTACTTCAGGTTCTTTTTAAGAGCTCCTGGCATCATTTCCAGAAAAGGGACTTTGCAGGAAATAAAAAAAATAATAATCTTGCTTGTACATGTAACTCATTGTTTTCTCAGAGTTACAGGCTCTTGTGATGCTTTTTACTGGGAATGTTTCAATCAAAGCCCAGAGAGATGTGAAGGCTGATCAATGCAGTGGATTTCCACTAGAAATCTAAACATTGAGAGTTTTGGTTTTTGGCTGATACCGTTGATAAGCTTCATCTGGGTAAACATGGGTTGTTGAGAAAAGGAGAATTATGCAGCCCTTTTGATTTAGTTGGATTTTTTTATACTTCATTTTACAACATAAGCATACATGAAGCAAACTTCCAATTTCTTCTGCTTTGTTTTTGTAAAATTTACTATAAATACATTTTTTGTTGTTCCTTTTTTCTATGCAAAAGCCTTTTGATGTACTGTGATCAGTAAGCATTGTCCAAGAAGCAAACAACGTTGGTCAGAGTTCACCTAAATACAAACTGTGCAAGTTTTTGAAACACACGGAAAATTGTCTTGATGATCCATGGTGCAAAAACCACATGGTCTGAGTCACGTACTAATCGTCCTCTTGACCCACCTGAGTGCTGCCACCGGACGATCCCTCCCAGCAGATTACTGATCTTCCTGCTTCTGGTTCTTACAGCACAATGCTCCAATCCCTCAAGGTGGCCGGGGAGCCATCCAGTTCGTCACGCAGTACCAGCACTCCTCAGGGCAAAGGCGCATGCGAGTCACCACAACTGCAAGAAAGTATGACAACGCAACTGCAGTCTGTGCTCTTGTCTCCATCTCATATCATATTAAAATGTATAGTTCCGTCTAGAGATGCGCAGATCCCATATCACTGTCCGATATCGAAACAATTTTAGATCGGGAGGTCATGAAAATATTCTTTTCTTGCATCCTTTAGTCGCCCACATACAGATTTCCAAGTGTTGTGCGTTGTGTACATGTCTATTTACAGCGTTATGTTTCTTTCAGCTGGGCTGATGCTCAGACTCAGATCCAGAGCATAGCGGCATCGTTCGACCAGGAGGCGGCAGCCATCTTGATGGCCAGGTTGGCGGTTTACCGGGCAGAAACGGAGGAGGGACCTGATGTGCTTCGATGGTTGGATAGACAGCTGATCAGACTGGTAGGAAACAGTGACTACATAATAACACATTTGAAACACTTTTGAATGGACTATGAAAAAATCAACAAGATTTAACCTCTTGTGGCTCGATGTTTGTGTGCAGTGTCAGAAGTTTGGTGACTATCACAAGGACGACCCCAACTCCTTTAGATTTTCTGAGACGTTCTCCCTCTATCCTCAGGTGACCTGCATGTCGCCCTAACCGTCACCGCCCAGCTGTTCTGTCCTGCTTTCCCTAAATGTTGTTTTTTTCCCATCTTCTTTCCAGTTCATGTTCCATCTGCGGCGCTCCCCATTCCTGCAGGTGTTCAACAACAGTCCTGATGAGAGTTCCTATTACCGACACCATTTCAACAGGCAGGACCTGACCCAGGCCCTCATCATGATCCAGCCTGTGCTGTACGCCTACTCCTTCAACGGCCCACCTGAGGTAACGAGCCTCACAGTTTACAGTTAAAATCAAGTTTTCATTATGTCCCTCAAAGGCCTCTGTACTGTTTCCCACATATCTGTCAATATGATAAACTTCCAGATGATAGTTATTATTCTTGAGTCTTTTTTGGGCTGTAAATCATGTTATAATGTTATGTAATCATCAAAGACATACGTGAAGTGGTTTTTTGACTCTTTCATGCATGTTTGAGAAATCCTTTCATCTCCATGGCAACCGTTCAGCTGTGCAAGACGCCTGAATGGATGTAGCACCGCCTTTGAGGCGGAGCTCCTCCTCCCTCTCCTGATTCTAACAGGACATTTTTCAACTGGAAAAAAATCGGTCTTGATTTTAACAGTCCGGTTGCACAGACTGCCTCCTTGTGGACGGCTTTCATTCCACCTCACCCCCTGCAGGGAGCGCTGTGAACGGGGAGCTTTCATGTTCTCGACCTGCTGACTGATAAGAGGGTGTGTGTGTGTGTGTGTGTGTGTGTTTCAGCCGGTGCTCTTGGACAGCAGCAGCATCCTGCCAGACCGAATTCTGCTGATGGACACCTTCTTCCAGATCGTCATCTACCACGGAGAGGTACGAGCTAATTGGAGGAGGTGTGTGTGTTAGCTCTAGAAAAATTGTGTGTGTAAGCGTCTGTCTCTTTCAGACTGTGTCTCAGTGGAGGAAGGCTGGCTACCAGGACATGCCTGAGTACGAAAACTTTAAGCACCTCCTCCAGGCTCCAGTGGACGACGCTCAAGAGCTGCTGCACACTCGCTTCCCCATGCCGAGATACATCGACACGGAGCACGGCGGCAGCCAGGTGGGGGCGCTGTCGCACGCCTGCGTTTCACTCACTCAGACACACAGCAAACAGGCGTTCAAGGTCATGAAGGAACCAAAGGAAAACCTTTTGAAATGATTATAAATGAACAAAGATAAAATCAGAATTTCTGAAAAATAAAGCTTTTCTTCCATTGATTAATAATAAATAAAATAAAAATAATAAAAAGTAAAGAAACTGTTTCTCACCAATCCAGTCAAGTTTATTTTTTATAGAACATTTCAGCAACAAGGTAGTTCAAAGACCTTCACATAATGAAGATATGACACAGTAAACAATTATGAAACAAGCTACAAACATTACATTTTGTTAAATGCCCTCATCAAGAAAAATAATGATCAAATATATGAATCATCGTTTCAGTTACTATTAATCAAAAGACACTCTAAGCAGGTGGGTTTTTAAGCTTTGATTTAAAATAACTCAGTATTTCAGCTGTTTTGTAGTTTTCTGAAACTTTGTTCTAGATTAGAGGAGCATAAAAACTGAATTCTGCTGCTGAATGAAACCAGATTTTGACTCTGAATGAAACCAGATTTTGATTCTGAATGAAACCAGATTTTGATTCTGAATGAAACCAGATTTTGACTCTGAATGAAACCAGATTTTGATTCTGAATGAAACCAGATTTTGATTCTGAATGAAACCAGATTTTGATTCTGAATGAAACCAGATTTTGACTCTGAATGAAACCAGATTTTCTGGAACGTATTCAGTTGCTTCAGAATGTGAAATAAAAGTAAAATAAAACCCTGGCAATGTTGGTTTGTTCACAAATGTCCAGAATGTCGTTAAAAACAACTGAAAAAAATGCAGAAATATGAGTCTGAAAAATTAGTCAAAGACCAGATTCCCATTGATTGTGTTCCATAAGCGACCTGTTCTCTTATGGGATTAAGGTTGTTATAGTTAGCTAAAACTAACAAAAGCTGAAATTGAGAAAACATTTTTGTTAACTGAAATAAGTAAAAATGGCAATTAATGTGGAAAACCTACAACTAACTGGAATTATATTGTCGTTTATGAAACTACCTGAAGAGAATACTGGAATTATAGCTCTAATATTCTTTGTTTTTGTGTTTATGAATCTATTTATTTTTCAAACTGATGTGAAATATATTACTGCACTCCATATTCCTTTTGGCCGCCAACACAAGTCCGCAAAATAGCAACAGGAAATGTTGGGAGAAAACACCAGTCAATTGTTTAATAATTGAAAATGAATTATTAAAATTGAATTTTGAAAATGGTTTCTTCTGTTGAGTCTTCGCTACCCAAATTATGGATACATAATCACAGTGCAACACTTTGACCTTTTTAAATTCTGCACCTAAATATTAACCAAAATATAAAAAAATAAAACTAAAACTAGTTTAGCAAAGACCAAGCTAAAACTAAACAATATTTAACTAACAATAAATAATAAAAAACAGCAAACACACTTTAAAAACTAATTAAAACTAACTGAGCTAGACTAAGAAAAAGTCTCAACAAAATAAAACCAGTCTATAACGAAGAACCCAGAACTGTTCTGACCCGGTGGGATCTGTGTGATGGAAACACCCTGAGCAGAACCTTCTGTATGTTTTTAGGCTCGTTTCCTGCTCTCCAAGGTCAACCCTTCTCAAACTCACAACAACATGTACGCCTGGGGACAGGTAAGGACCCCGTCGGCGACCTTTGACCTCAGCCGATCAGACAAAATGCTAACAGGGTTTGTTTTTTGCGCAGGAGTCCGGGGCTCCCATCCTTACCGACGACGTCAGCCTGCAGGTGTTCATGGACCACCTGAAGAAGCTGGCCGTCTCCAGCGCCGCCTGACCCCGTCTGACCCCGCCTGACCCCGTCTCGTGCATGCGTTCGCTGCCTGAACCGAGCAACAAGCACCCCGTTTCCGTCAGTGTTACTTTCAGCAGCAGGTCCAGGATATTTCCACTCGTTAGTTTGTTTTCATTTTGCCGCAAAGTCACACGGCCGCTCCTGCGCCGGTCAGTAAAAGTTCTCATCTAATCTAAACCCGAGCAGGTCAGGACCGCGCCTACAGAGCAGTAAGCAGCTCTGGTGTCTTTCTGCGTGTCAACTTTGCTTCACCTGAATGTTACAAACATTTGAAGTAAGACTTTTAAAGAGTCTGCCAGCGTGACATCCAACCAAAACTCCAACCGTAACCTGTGAGCAGCTTCGAAACCAGCTTGGAGTCTTTGCAATGAATGTGTTGATGGTTTATATTTCCATATTTGACTAATTTCACAAACATTCAAGCAGCTGCTTCATAGTAAACAGTCAGCCGCAATCCCCCCGTCCCCTTGTTTTGGTTCTACAGTGTTTGTTTCTATTTATGTGAGCCAGTTTGTCGTCTTCTCCTCGACTGGTTTCTTTAAAGAAATCGTTTCCAATTCAAAAACTAAGAGTTTTGCCCAGGCAAGTGAATGCATGTATTCCTGTCATTCTGTCTGTTTCATGTTTGCAGTAAAGCTGTGCTGTGGAGAGCCCACTGATGTCTGTGTTTTCCTTCAGATTTAGCCCAGGAAATGAAAATGGTCATGAGATGAAAGGTAAAGCTGCACTGCCCCCTTCTGGAATCTAAAGACAACACCTGAATCCCATTTCCAATAATGAATCCCTCTTTAACTTTGTCACCTAATTCTGGAACATAAACATAAGTAACATCATTTGTTGCTATATATGTTGTGAACTGTTCTAGTGGTTATCAATTTTTGTATTTTTTTTTCTTTTGGCAAGGCAATTTTATTTGACTTTAGTTTCAGCAACCAGGCTGCTCAAAGTGCTTCATATGATTACAATGAAAAATAAAACAAACGAGCAAAATGGAAAATCATTACATCACAGTGGTAAAGTAATGGAAAAATGATGATGGACTGAAAAACAGACCACAGTCCGATGTTCCAGTTAACTTGTTGGGTATGAAAGGCAACTTTAAAACACCTGGAGCTGCTTAACTTATTCCTGATAACCTTCCATACTTGACCATTAAGTTCCATCCATGCTTGATGGAACTTTGCGTTTTCTCTCTACCAGAAACACCTGAAGAACAGTCACTTTACGAATAGCTAAAAAATAAATAAATAAAGGCTGTGGGCTAGTTAAAGTCCAAATATAAACCTCATTCAGTTTCCCTCCGGAAACACCCTTAACCTTTTTTCTGGTCTTTCATATTTAATTCCAAGAAAACACACTGAAGTTTGTTTTTACAAAATCATACGTGATTTTGTAAAAGTTTGGGCCGTCTTCAGTCGCTCCAACTGTGCTCCTGTGTGCTGATGCTGTTTACCAGTTTTGCTATGATGTCAGAGGCCTGTAGCTTTCAGAGCGCCAAGTGTCAACACGCCCATTACATTTCTAACCATGAGAAAACCTTTGTCAGAAACGGCTTTCCCCTCCACGGCCGTACTTCCTGTCATTCTTTGCACAGCGCTGCCTGGAAATGCCTAAGTCACCACTTACCCTATCGGCTTCCCTGCGCCTTTCCACTGTTTGTTCAAATCCGAGCTGTGAGCAAGTTTGAAGAGAATAAAAACGCTGATAAGACGTGTCCTCTATAGTGTCCCGAGACTCAGAACGGGAAAGTTGCCGTAAAACCGATTTGTTTGCACTTCTACACGCAGCATCTCATTAACACCACCTATTAGTGGACACGTCCTTTGTTAAACCCATGTGTTAAAAAGCAATGGAACAGGTGTACCTAATAAAGTGGCCACTGGAATTGAGAAAATCCCACCTGCTGCTGTCACATGTCCACTTCCCAGGATTACGTCAGCTTAGAAAATACTAAATCGCAAGCTGAGGTTTTGGTCTGAATGTCTCAGAGTTTTTCAATCTGATTAGTTGATGGCGTGCAGGAAAACAGCTGACCATATCAAGACCCAACACACTTCCTGTCCAGGAGAAGACAGAGGGAGGCTACGGGGGGTGCTGGGTGGAAGGGAGTGAAGTCAGCAATTTGCCAGCACAGCTACTGTGAAGGAGGAACCGGAGGAAAGAAATAAGAGGTAAACTGGAAGACGTGGAAAGAAAGAAGATTTTTTTTTTCCAGAGTCAGGAGGACAAAACTGTAAAGAGTGGAGGAGACAACAGCAGCTGTCCAGGGAAGACAATAACCTGAGAACAAACGGAGCAGAAAGAGGGAGAGGAGGAGGAAAAGAAACGACCGAATCAAAACCTGGACGAGTAACTAACGGTAAGAGAGACCAATTAACCAGACGGAGAACAGATTCATTTATTTCTGGGTGGTTGTTTTTTTTTTGTGACATCTTCTTAGTAAAGTTTCAGCTTAGAAAAGCGTTTACATTGACACAAATAGCATGAAGAAATGATGTAAAGTGAGTGTGAAAGTTGAAATATTTGCTTTTAGAAACTGATCACCCAGTCCAAACATCTTAAGCTCAAATTCAGCCAATCTGACCGGAGATCCACGGCAGGAAAATCTACAGACAAGATCCTTTATAGAAAAAGTAAAAATTCTAAAGTTTACAAAGAAGAATAGGCAAACATTTCAGTCTAATTAAGACTAAAGGTCTGTGTGTTATTCATTTAGTGAATAGTTGCTGAAATAAATTTCAGTTAAACACAGTTAAATTCAATTGATCATTTCATGATAAATTCCATGATTATACATCCTCATGGAAATAATTGACTTCCAAGAAATAGGCTGATTGTCAAACTGGTTTGTTTGCTCTCAGTTAAACTGCTTGTGGCAGACGACCGTCCGGACTGAGCCAGGTTCTGCTTCTGCTGGAGGTTTCTTCCTGTTAAAGGGAACGTCTTCCCACCCTGGCCCTACCTGCATGCTCAGTACGAGGGATTGCTGTCTGGATTCTGTTGCTTTGTTCTCGTGAAGGAGGTCTCTGTACAATCTGTTGGGTTTCCTTAGATAGAAACTTTTTTTTTTTTTAGCTAATTTAAATAATGAATTGAACTTGATGCTCTGTTTGATGACTAGAAACAATCAGAATGTGTATGTTTGTTTGAACTGAAATAACTTTTTTTGTAAAGTGCCTCAAGTTAAATTGTGCCATATAAAAAAATCTGGATTAAAATGAAATTGTTGTGAATAAAACTGCGGGAACAAACTGGCCAATTATCCTATTCCTGACCATCATGGCTTTAATTAATAATATTGCTTATTTTGACAGTGACATCATCACCAAAGGGGGCGGAGCTTGAGGAAATGGAATTTTGGCTCTGCTGCTGGTGGAGTTCCCTTTGGATGGTTGTCTTCCTGCTGAGAAATGTCTCCAGCGACTTGTCCTCACACCCCCAATACAGTCTGAGCAACAGCAAAGCTTCCTTTGACCAGGCCATGATGAACTGCCGTCCTGGTGTTCTGCCCTCTGTGGCCACCCAGCAAGAGCGCCAGGAAATATTTCAGCTTCTCAGCAAGTCAAAGCTATTTCAGGAAAATATCACCGTCTGGGTCGGGCTGAGGAAGTCTAAACACGAATGTAGTACTGATGGACAACCTCTGAGAGGATTCAAGTGGGTAGAGAACGGTAACCAGGCCAGCGCCATCAACTGGCTGGAGGAGCCGAAGCTCACCTGCACAGGGCTATTATGTGGGGCTCTGAGGCAGCAGCAGGTCCAGTCAGAAGTTACTTGGGGTTTAATTCCCACCAGCTGTAAAACCCCCTACCATTTCATCTGCAAAGGGAGCGATGCGCATACGGAGCTACAGCTGAAAACGAGCCCGACAACATCAAAACCCGACTCGGCAACGTTCCGTCCCAACGTCCCAAAGACATCAGAGCCAGAATCCTGTGAGCATTCCAAAGACCCCAAGCATCCCAGCATTCGCTTCCTGGTGCCTGATTCCAGCGACGGCAACAAAGTCCTGATTGAGTGTTGGTCTGCCATAAAGTTAGACCTGTTCTGCTCAGGAGTTCCTGCTGTTTGGCGAGTGCTGGATGGCTCCCCCGCTAATTTCAGCATCATCTGCCAGAAGTGTGAAAAAGGCTTCCAGAAAGACAGCTCAGGGTTCTGCGTTGACGTGGATGAATGCAGCACCGGGAAACCCTGCCAGCACACCTGCCAGAACACCGAGGGTTCCTACAGGTGTGTCTGTGCCGATGAGCAGGACTCCTCATGTGAGGAGGTAGCACCAGCTACATCTGACAAGAAGTCACTGTCACACATCCTGATCCCCGTACTGGCTGTGGTTGCTGTGCTGCTGGTGATACTGATAATCGTTGGCGTGGTGAAATGCTGTTTAAAGAGGCGCAAGAAGATGAAGACCAAACCATAAACAACAAGGAGTCCTGTGTATGCCACTGAGGACGTGTTAAAGAGCTGTTTGATTTGGGGTATTATGTAAAATCAACCTTTTTTGAGCTTGTGATGTGATTCCCTCATCAAGAACATACCTGGAGTGTTGCTTTGATTCTTTCACGCATCTTTGAGAAATCCTTGAATCTCCCATGGCAACCATTGGGGTTGTATAAACACTTGCTCTCACAAAGTGCTACCTAAGTTCCTCATTGAAGCTACAACCCCCAACCAAGCTTCTGCTCTACAGAGTACCCTTCCCCTACTCAACTCCTCCAGACTAGTGGCAGCAGCAATTAGCAAACACCTGGTGGAACTGGGAGTCTGCTGAACTCATCATACGAACTAAGTGCAGTGCTACAAAGAACAGTTGTAAACGGCACAGTGGAGGAGCATTTTTATGATGACTTCTTGTAGGTTTAGTATTGGAAAGATCAGGAGCTTCTTAAAGAGACAGAGGTATCAAATTGCAAAGCTAAATTTCTTTTCAAGTCATATTTGATATATGCAGCTTTCTGACAGTAACAGTTACTTGATTGTGCTGTAAAATGGCACTTTGTGCCTGAATAATGCCTCTTCAAACCTTAAGGAATTAGAAATTATAACTTTAAAATCATCTTACCTAATAACTTCTCCCTTGTTGGTATGAACTGGAATGATTTTATTGTATATTTCTCTGTAACTGAATCTGAAATGGGGGAATTGAAAATAAACTAGATTGAAACTGAATTGTTTTGAACAGTTGTAAAAAAAAATAAAATAAGAAAAGCAGCACTCAGGTAAATTTATCTGTAATTGTGATTTATTTGTTAAATAAAGATTTGCTTTTAAAGCCTTCTATTGCATCTCAGATTCTTTCCGCTCAGTTTCTCCAACAGTCAAAAAGAAAGGACAGTTTTCCTCATAACATCTGTTGGACTTCATTCATTTTTGTCTCTGTGCTCCTCCAGGTCCATTAACCAGTTTCAGGACCCGACCAGAACCTCCCAGTGTAAATTACCTTGAGAAATAATGAGATTTAGTTATATAAAAAAAACAGGCTGTAATGCCGAAAAATGATCAAGTGTTACAAGCCATACATGTCATACTGATGGAACAAATACAGAGTTAGTTAGCTCACCTTATAGATGAAACCAAGTGAGGCAAAGATTGTAGCGAGTTTAGCTTTTTATTCTTCTCTGCAATCTGTACCCTCCCTAAAGGGTTGTCTAATCAGTTTCAATCTGTTAACATATGACTGATGGCAGTCACACATAAACACGGTTATGTAAGCTGCAGTGTGTGCGTGTAAGCAGATAACAGAGGCTAAAAGAGATAGAGGGAAAGACAGAATCCCTAACATCCATGGTGTTCAACATCAGGGTGCTCAAACATTGTTGTGAGTTTAATGGTGAAAATAAAACAAGGCCAAAAATCTGGAACGAAATAATCCAATTTTCACAAGTGTTTGTCTCCTATGTGTTTAGAAAGTGGCTTCCTGTTTGCTGGAGCCCAGCACTACAGAAGACAGGAAATGTTTCCCCTCACACTGTCTTTATCACAGGGGCGGCCCGGTTGGTAGAACACGTGCACCATGTTCAGAGGCTAGTCCTCAACGCGGTTCTCCTGGGTCATTTGGTCATTTGCTGCATGTCTTTTCCACCCTACTTCCTGTCAAGTTACTATTCAATAAGGGCAATTAGTGCCAATAAATAAAAAGAAAAAGTCTTCGACGTGGCGTGGCACATTGTTTAGAGCGGGCGGCATTATGAACCTCGACTCGGCCATCCCGAGTTCCTTTCCCCTTCCTTTCTGATTACTGTGGAATAAAGGCTGTAAATTCAGAAAAAATGCTGCTCTTCACCCCCAACATAGACTTTGTCAAATGGGATGTCATGTGACTTTTGAAGGTTATCTGGCTTATGCGAATGTGGAGCAACGCAAAAGTATTTAAATCTTTCAATAGACTTTCTCTAAGTCTGCCACAGTTTCATCTCAAGCCTGTCTGGACCAATGGACAGCAGCACTTTATGACGGGCCATGTGGCTGGCCACCCTGGACACTATCTTTAGGGTGTAACACAAAAAGCACATTTTCTATTGTTTACTGAATATAACCATACAGTACATCACTTGAGGCTAATGAGACGTTAGCATCTGAGCTGGACATTCCTATTCAGTGCTCAATTAAAGGGCTAATCCTTTTTTTAAGGAACATTTGACGACGTTGGCAGTAATGGCATCTGTTTTCCCCAATAGAAGGCCACTGAGGTTAATGTTCTGATGTGCTACAATAATTCTCCACTTTAATTTTCTCTGTTCTCCTCCCTGACGACATGTTTATCCACACGCTGTCATTCAGCTGCAGTCACTCAGGAGGTTGACTCCCTGCCTCAATTCAGAACTGTGTACTTTATATGCAGCCTGCTGCTGCATAGATCCATCTGACTGAAAGTGTTTCATGTATTTACTCCATCCAGATCAGACTATTGCAACCCCAAATTGACTGGTATCCACTTTAATCCTTTAGTATCCAGAACTAATGATCTTGATATATTTGAATTATAATCAAATTTATTTTATAGATTTAAACTGGACTTATTTACCTTCTCCATAAATTCCTTTACTTTTATGGTGAAATTTTGTTGCACAGATTAAATGAAATTATAATTAAACTTATTTGTTCCTGTGGTAATGTGTAATCTGTTAGCTCTGACGCCATCTGGTGGCAGTAGTTGACTGTTGCATCTCTTCCAGTGGATTTATTTCATTTACCGTCCTATGGTTTGTTCTAATGGATTTACAGAATACATGAATAATCTTCAAATTGGATAATTTGAAGTTTAGTGGAGCAGCTCGCTTTATAGGCTATTTTGTTGTCATTATTCTACAAGTGTTAAAAAATGCCTGTTAAAGATAGATTAAACTACTAACTTTGTGGTTTTTTTTTTTTTTTTAGAAATATTGTTTATACTAGAACTCCTGGGATTGTGTTTCAATATATATTGTTTAGTTAAAATACACATTTTCATTTTACTAGACATGCTATTAAAAAGAGATGTTTTTTTTCTCCTTTTTTTTTTTTTAACCAAATGTTATAACTAATGTACAGAAAAGAAAAGTGTTGTTCTATAGTATGCAACTGATTATATATTTCCATCCAACCATCCATTTTCTTCTGCTTTATCTGGGGTCGGGTTGTGGGGGTAGCAGCTTCAGAAGGGAGGCCCAGACTTCCCTCTCCCCAGCCACTTGTTCCAGCTCCTCATTGGGAATCCCAAGGCGTTCCCAGAAACATAGTCCCTCCAGCGTGTCCTGGGTCTTCCCCGGGGCCTCCTCCCGGTGGGACATGCCCAGATCACCTCACCAGGGAGGCGTCCAGGAGGCATCCTGGCCAGATGCCCGAGCCACCTCAACTGGCTCCTCTCGATGTGAAGGAGCAGCGGCTCTACTCTGAGTCCCTCCCGGATGACTGAGCTTCTCACCCTATCTCTAAGGGAGAGCCCAGACACCCTACGGAGAGAAAACCCATTTCGGCTTGTATCTGCGATCTCGTTCTTTCGGTTATGACCCAAAGTTCATGACCATAGATGAGGGTGGGAACGTAGATCGACCAGTAAATCGAGAGCTTCGCTTTTTGGTTCAGCTTCACCACGACAGACTGGTACATCACCCGCTTCACTGCAGACACTGCTCCAATCTGCCTGTCGATCTCCCGCTCCTTTCTTCCCTCATTCGTGAACAAGATCCCGAGATACTTGAACTCCTCCACTTGGGGCAGGACACTCCCCCCGGCCTGGAGAAGGCACTCTACCCTTTTCCGGCTCCAGACCTTGGCCTCGGATTTGGAGGCACTGATCCTCATCCCAGCTGCTTCACACTCGGCTGCAAACCGCTCCAGCGAGAGCTGCAGATCATGACCTGATGAAGCCAGTAGGACCACATCATCTGCAAAAAGCAGAGATGAGATCCTAAGGCCACCAAAACGGATCCCCTCAACACCTTGGCTGCGCCTAGAAATTCTATCCATAAAAGTAATGAACAGAATCGGTGACAGAGGGCAGCCCTGGCGGAGTCCAACTCTCAAAGGAAATGAGCAACTTACTTCCGGCAATGCGGACCAGACTCTGACACCGGTCATACAGGGACCTGACAGCCCGTATCAAAGGGCCCGGTACCCCATACTCCCAGAGGACCCCCCACAGGGCTCCTCGAGGGACACGGTCGAACACTTTCTCCAAGTTCACAAAACACATGTAGACTGGTTGGGCAAACTCCAATGCACCCTCCAGGACTCTGCCGAGGGTGTAGAGCTGATCCAGTGTTCCACAACCAGGACAAAACCACACTGCTCTTCCTGAATCCGAGGTTCAACTATCTGATGGACCCTCCTCTCCAGGAACCCTGAATAGACCTTGCCAGGGAGGCTTAAGAGTGTGACCCCTCTATAATTGGAGCACACCCTCCGGTCCCCCTTTTTGAACAGGGGGACCACCACCCCAGTCTGCTAATCTAGGGGAACTGCCCCCGATGTCCATGCGACAGAGTCGCGTCAACCAACACAACCCTACAACATCCAGAGCCTTAAGGAACTCCGGGCGGATCTCATCCATTCCCGGGGCCCTGCCACCGAGGAGCTTTTTAACCACCTCGGCGACCTCGTCCCCAGAGATTGGAGAGCCCAACCCAGAGTCCCCAGGCTCAGCTTCCTCAATGGAAGGCATGTTGGTCGGATTGAGGAGGTCTTCAAAGTATTCTGCCCACCAGCCCACAACGTCCTGAGTTGAGGTCAGCAGCACACCATCCCCACTATAAACAGTGTTGGTGCTGTACTGCTTCCCGCTCCTGAGACTCCGGATGGTGGACCAGAACTGCCTCGAAGCCGTACAGAAGTCTTTCTCCATGGCCTCTCCAAACTCCTCCCATGGACAATCTGTGACGAACACAGAAGTCCAGCAACAGAACACCACTCGAGTTCAGATCGGGGGGGGCCGTTCCTCCCAACCAAGGCCCTCCAGGTCTCACTGTCATTGCCCACGTGAGATTTGAAGTCCCCCAGCAGAACAAGGGAGTCTCCCGTAAGTTTGTACTTTTGACATTGTCATGTCCCGTGTTTTTCTGTGTGTTTATTTTGAGTTTCCTGTGTCTCTGAGTCTCCGTGTTGTCCTGTCTTCCCCTTGATTGCTCCCAGGTGTTTCTCGTTCCCTGATTGCCTCCTGTGTATTTAGTCTCACCTGTGTCTCTGTGTGTGGTCGGGTCCTTGTCAATGTGTCTGGTCCATGCGTGTAGCCTGTTGCTACCAGTGTTGAGCCCTAGCCTTCCGCTCTACTGTGCTGCCAGGGTTTGTGGACTTTTGGACTTATTTAAGTATATTGTCATCATTAAACTTCCATCATTCATCTCATCTGGGTCTGCTGCGTCTCCCTCACTTCATGACAGACCATGTCATTTGTTTTGTTTTTGTTTGATTTCTAAAACTTGTTTTAGTAATGTAATGAAAGATCCTAAACTAACTAACCATCCAACTAACCAACTAACTAACTAACTATGGATAACAGTGTTAGGATGACAAAAAAATCTCTTCAGTGCCAGAGACATAAAAAAGTGCTGGAGAAGGAAGCACTTTGCTTAAAATAAGCAGCTGGATATGTAAATCAACAAAATGAATTAAATGTGAATGTGACACCTGATCAGAGTGAAAATATTTTTCCCAGGAAGCCTTGAGTAAATAGTTCCATCATCTTCCTATGTTTTCTACCCCATGTTCCTGTTGGAAAAAGCTCCCAGAATCCCTCAGGCTGCCAGTCATCAGGATGGTGAGTTCAGGCTCACATTCAGAAATCCTTTATGGCTCCCAAAGACAATGAAATGTTGTTGTAACTCATATTAACTCTAATTCTTCAAAGAGTTATTGTAGATACTGGTGGCTTACGGCAGGAAAGATCTCTTGTAGCAGTCTGTGTTGCAGTGAATCTGAAGAAGCCTCTGACTGAAGATGCTCTGTTTTCCCAAGACGGTCTCACGAAGAGGATGGTCAGGGTGGCTTGTAATTTTCTTGATTTTATGAATAATCAATGACTCCCCTGACCTCCTGACCTTCTGAGTTAGTAGCAGCAGTTGTACTGCTCCACTGTAATGAATGCACTGAACTTATATGACACTTTAACAGGCGAATCGCAAAACTAATAAAACATGTAAAGGGTGGAAATATTACGCCTCTCTGTGTCTTGTAATCCTGAGGACAGAATTGAGAGGAGGTGCCAGCGTCTCACCAGGCTGTAAGCTCTGCTCCTCCTGCTGAGCTGCACAATGTGATCATATGGAGCAGCAGAGCAGGAGGAGGCACTGCTAAATGAAATCAGTGGAACAGGGATTACCTCTGTAGGCTGTCGTTGATAACGACTGGGGAAAAAAGAAAAGATAAATAGTGTAAAAAAAAAACAACAAAAGAAAAATGTAACTAAAAGAAGCGATTGAATTTTTTTGTGATGGAATGTTTGTGTTTTTGAGAGCTCTGCAGCGTTTTATTGGTCACTATCCATGCATGGAGGATGTTCAGCAGCAGCATGGTGTTGAAGAAAAACATGGCGACATTCTGCTGAAAAATAATGTTGTATATGTTTTAAACAGATGCATTTTAAACAAGGTTTGATTTCCAAAACTTTATTGAAAAAGCAACAACTCATCATTTCAACAGGAGAACTTTTCGTCTTAGAAATACAATGAAACTGGATTCTTAATTTTAAAGGGGCAGTAGTATAATGTAAAATCAACTCTTTGGAACTAACATCATGTTATTCCCTCATCAAAACCATACCTGATTCTTTCATGCATGTTTGAGAAATCCTTTAATCTCCATGGCAACGATTCATGCAAAACTGCTGGGTGGACCTAGCTCCGCCTTCGAGGACACAGCAGTTTCCACGTTTCTGAGCTTCCGCCTCACAGCTGACTTTCCCACTCAGCTCCTTCAGACTAGCCAGCATCAATTAGCAAACGCATCAGCTGAGCTCACTATAGGAGCTACTTCTCAGAGCAACGCTGGTAAAACCATTGATAAAGAGTTAATAGAGGAGTTTCAGAAAGGGCAGGGCTTTTTAAAGTGTGCCTGTGTGCCTGGAAAACGCGTACTGCCCCTTTAAAGACTGAGTCTTGGTTTTATTGTCTCAGAACGTGACGTGCAGGATTGTGGTTAGAGCGAAGCTTTGGGTTGACTTGGACAGAAAACTCACTGACAATCTGTGCTATTCTAAAAATAATTTTAAAAAATAGAATAACACTGTACAGTTTCATTTGTGTGTGTGTGTGTGTGTGTGTGTGTGTGTGTGTGTGTGTGTGTGTGTGTGTGTGTGTGTGTGTGTGTGTGTGTGACTGGTATGGATAAGGCAGAGGTGAAGAGTTCAGCAGAGAAACAAAGCCTTCAACATGACTGTAATAACAGGCTGTGACACACACTCAACTTTGTTGATTCTGAAACAGGTACAGGTCACCTGGAGGTGAGCAGCTGCCACACACACAGCACAACCTTTGACCTAACCAGAACAGTTACACACATACACACACACACACACACCCCTGCCCACACACTGCAGAGCTATGTTCTGACAGTTATTGCCAACATCCAAACAGCGCATGGAGCATAAAAAAGGGTCCCATCGATGCAATTAAGACTGGTTATGTTTTATCATTTATGAGTAAATCAAGAACACACTTTATGGTGACTTTTGTTCACCACTGAGGGACCAAACTTAAATAAAAAAAAACTGTTTCCCTCACTGGAGGCTGTGCTGTGCTCCCAGAGCGCGGGGCGCTGCCAGGCTGTGGAGCCTGTCAGTCTGGGAGAGACGGCCAGGTGAGTCAGTCTCTACAGTTACAACATAATTACCAGTGAGGAGCTTTTCATCTGACAGGACGCAGAATTTACACTCCTGTGAGTCACACCGAAACCCCCCAACGAGTTCCACTGAATCCTCAATGACCAGCAGGATCTTCCTCCTCCTCCTCCTCCGCCATGTCGTCACTGCTTCCGGGTCAACCTGGTGCCAAGGTTTTAGTAACATCTTCATTAGTGTTTGAAGGGCAGAATGAGATTTAATCTGACACAAATTGTTCAATGTCGTTCAAGCTCTGCATCCAGAACCAGAACCAGACATGGTTCTGCAGCATTCAGCTTCTATGCACCACAAATCTGGAAAAAACTTCTAGAAAACTGCAAAACAGCCGAAACACTGAGTTCCTTTGAACCCAGACTAAATATTTGATGTGTGTTGATGATTTTGATCAAATGTAACAGATTCTCACTATGATGAGATCATGATGGGTTTTTGTTTTCATGTTTTCATGATGTAAAGCACTTTGAACTGCCGTGTTTCTAAAATGTGCTCCGCAAATAAACTTGATTGATCAAAAAAGGACAAATCTTCCATTGGGTAACCCATGGCAACCTGCAGGACGATCAGGGTCTCCTCTGCTCCGTCCTGAAGGCCCGGTGGGCCGAGGGTCTGATGGACAAACAGCCAGAAATAAACTTCTCTCATGCAGCCTTTGTTCTCCTCTCTTCCTCCTCTTCTTCCTCCCCTCGGTGTTTTGGTGAGTGTCCTTTAAGCCTCCAGCTCATCCAGTTAATCCAGTGAGATAATGGTGAACAGTGAGTGGCTGTTCTACTCTGTTACTTCACCATCAGGAGCTTTTTAAACCACCGCATTGGAAAAAAAACCCAGGGCACCAACAGACACCAGGGGTGGGGAGTAATAAAATAAAAAGTCTGTCAGTAATAATAACAATAAAAAATAATCTTCATCATCAACGTTCCAGCTCTACTTTTTTCTTACTTCTAACTGAAAAACCTACTTTGTAGAGATTTTTGGTTTTCCAGCTGCTTTCCTTCAGTCTCTCTCAGGCAGCTGAGGAACCTGAGATCATCAGTGTGAAGGACGAGGAGAGAGAACGGGTTTCAACCGGGTTTCAACCGAGTTTCAACCGAGTTTCAACCGAGTTTCAACCGGGTTTCAACCGGGTTTCAACCGAGTTTCAACCGGGTTTCTCTGGTTGACCAGTGGCGAAGGCCGTACCTGATGTCTCATTCTGATCAACAATATTTGATTTTGTTGCACATATTTACATGTTAACAGTAAATTTCTTCAATTTCGCTGAGGAGAGATAATCAGTCACTTCAGTTTCGTTTCTTTGGATGAACGTTGATTTTGTTTCTCTATGAAATCGACATGATGTCACGAAGAACGTCTCAAGTTGGATTTGTTGTTTTTCCCCTTCAATCATGAAAAACTGACAAATGTTTTATTAGATCAGCTTTGGAGACACTGAAGGTGAAATGTGACCCCACGACAATTATTAATAACATTGTAGCTGTTAAAATGATGACACATGTAAATTTGCCTGTTGGGTTCCGTCGTCAATAAAATTTCAACTGAACATTTTAGCTATAAATTATTGAGAATTCAGGAAATATTGGAACAATTTTTGGTGAGTTTTACTTCGAATGGGAACTTTTAAGATCTGCCTTGAGCGCTAGAGCCCAAGTCCCGTTGGGGACCCGCTGCATGGGGCCCTGAGCAGCAGCTTATTGGTTCCTTCAAACTGTTTGAAGTGAAGTTGCTGTTTCATTTTAAATTCATGAATAAATGTAAACATTATTATTTACAGTGATTTCTGTTATATCAAGAATTAAACTTTTAAATCAACTTTTTTTTTCTCTTAATTTTTGAACTTAGTGACTTTTTTAAACTGACTGTGAATCTGAGATTTTTTTTTAAATCACATGAAATCTTGATATTTATTGGACTGGATATTTTCAGGTCGGGTATCAGTCAAAAGTGATGACGCAGCGAGCCGGCCCAAGGCTTAAGCACACTATGCTACTGCTAAGGGCCACATGCATACAGGACAGACATACAACTTCTACCACAGAGCCACGTGGAAATGATCATAAAGTCACAATCTAAAGCTGATTTCAGTTACACTGCTGCTTCTGTCAGAGATGGTAGAAATATGTAGAGCTCTGTGAATAGATTGGCCAGTGATTATCAAACCAGATCTACAACTGCTTTTGAAAGCAAAATTTAAAAAAATAGAAAGAAAGAAAAAGAGAGGATGAACCACAAACAAAAGGTCAGTGACTCACAGAGAATGGGCCCCAAATGAAACTCAGCTTAGGGCCCCAGACAACCTGCAAACAGGAGAGCATTAAGAATTTTAGCAAATCCAACAAAAATGACCTCTGATCATGATTGACCTTGGAACATTTTGAAAATTTGAAATATATCAAACAAGAGTTTTATTTAGCAACAACAACAACAACAACAACAACAACAACAACAACAACAACAACAACAACAACAACAATAATAATAATAATAATAATAATAATAATAATAATAATAATAATAATAATAATAATAATAATAATAATAATAATTCTGGGCTCTTTCTAAATTGGACTCTAAATGTATCAGTCAGAATTTTCTCTTCGTTTGAAGTGATGTAAACCTTCCGAATTTGAAATATTCTAAAGAATATCACCAGGTTTATTTTAAAACAAGATATTTTTCTCTCTGTCATCTCCTGGTGAGTCTCGGGTCTTTGTGGCTGGAAAAGTGATTCTCTGCTGCAGAAACGGAGCAGCAGCTCAGTTTTTCTCTCTCTGTGTGAATTCAACGAATGAAGAAATGAGAAGTTGTGAGAGGAGGGAGGTGATGAAGGCTGAACCTATAGGAGAAGGAGGATCACAGCAGTCCGCAGGTCACCATCACCTCCTCCCTCTTCCTCCTCCTGCTCTTCTTTACTCCTCTCTCCGCTCCGCTCCGCTTGACTCGACTCGGCGCTTCTATCCGGACCGGGAGGCTCACACTCAGGGAGCGGGACAGGTTCACCCGGAGCGGGAGCAGCAGGGTCCGTGTTCCGGCTGCGGGCCGCCGTCATGCTGGGCACGGTGAAGATGGAAGGCCACGAAGCTCCGGACTGGAGCGGATACTACAGCGAGGAGGTCGGTCACTCTCCGCCCGCTTTAACGGCGCTGGAGCCGGATCAGCCGCTCCGCATCCTCCCGGGATTAATCTAGAGGAGCCAAAAAAAAAAAAAATACCCGCAGCTTTTATTTCATTTTGTTTTTCTGTTAAAAAAAAAATTAAATCCTGAAGCAGATTGAATCTGTTTTTTAAGATTCATAAAGTAATTACAAATCATTGAAGTTAATAAAAGCGGGGTTCAGATTTGGATAAAGCAGAGAAAAAAAAACCCGGAATATTTGAAGAATATAAAAAGAAACAAAGCAAGAACCGCGTGCAAAGCGGGCCTGATTTTATTTATTCCAAACATTCAAATAAAAATAATCAACTACGTGAAAGTAAAATAATATTGATGATTGGGGCTTTCTTTTTCATTATTATTCTTTGAGTAAATTGTGTAATAATTACATGTCTTTTATTTATTCTGAGTGTAAGTTAGAAGACAATTTAAAAGCTTATTGTCATAAATTATTTTCTAATCTACACGTATAATAACTGAAATCCTAAATATGGAAAAAAAAACCTAATCCGGGATTTGCTATTGATTAATTATTAATCATTGCACGTGGATTTGATCATTATTTCTAATGATCAAAACGGAATTTTTGCTTCAAATTCATTCATTCACTCAGGTCAGAAAATGACTTCAAACCCTCAGACACACGCTGCTCACACACACACACACACACACACACACACACCGACCTCAAACCACAAATAACTGTTTATCAATTACAGATTTTATTTAACAGCATTAAAAATATTTAAGCAACGATATTTCAAAAGCTCAGTATCAAAGAAATGTGTTTTATCATGCAAGGTTTTTGTACATGTACACGATTTAATATTTCCTCACTTAAATGAACAAATAATGTATTATGTAAACAAACAAGAAACAAGAAAATAATGAAAAATATAACAGAGTCATACTTCATCAGGTTAAAATCTTAAGGAAAATGAAAATGCTCCAAAACGTGAATATTTCTGCTATTATCCACGTGAGTTTCTTTTCAGAGATTAGATATCAGCAGTCTTATACACTTCCTGTGTCATTTACTTTTCTTTTTACACCTTTATCCAGAGGGTTTGGGGGGGGGGGGTGGACAGATACACACACCAGGCCAGAGATGGGGCACACAGAGACACACTGGACATTATGCAAGGACAAATTAGACTGTCCACTTAACTGAACATGCATGTGTTTGGATTATAACTTCAGCGATGTGTGTGTGAGATGTTGATGAGTTCTCATCACTTTGATTGCGCTAAGGGAGCAATCAGGTGGTGTTGATTCCTTAAATGAAATTTTTTTTTATTGAGTTTAGACAAAAAGAGATAAACACTGACTTCTGCGTTAACAAAGGGGAAATGTGGTTGAAAGGTTTGGGGTGAAAAGACATTCACATAAAGATGTTTTCTGATGTTACATTGGGGTTAAGTTTTGGGCTAACCAAGCCTGTCTTCATCTTTGTCCAGGCTGAATGTGGACGGGACCTTTGGGCCCAGAAAGGGTCCTATATATTTTTAGGCTACATAAAGACAAGGTCTGGCCAACCTGAAATAGTCATAATAGGATGTCTGTGGACCCTCAGTGTGTGGGGAGTAAGTGGTGGGTCGTAGGAAATGTTGAAATGGAAAAATTTGATCTGGTCCACATGGTCCTGGTTTAATGACCCTAGTTCTTTTGACCAAACTCATGCTGGTCCAGAATGTTTTGCTTCTGATGGCTCCGACCAGAGAGCAGGTTATGATACAGTTTTTAAAACAAGTGATGGCATTTCAGCATTGATGCTCATTTTAGTTGACCCTGACTGTAAATCATCCTGACTGATTCTTGAGTCTACCACTAATGTTCACTCCATCTTCAAATGAAAGTTGACTCGTCCTCTGTCCTCCCTGCAGGTGTACTCTCCGATGGCAGGCACTGGGATGGGTTCTGGTCTCGGAATGGCGTCCATGTCTGGCTACATGTCGAGCGGTGGCACCACGTCGGGCTCCTTCAACATGTCATACAGCGGTACCGGTCTCAGTCCGTCCCCCGTAGGAGGGATGGGGGGCTCTGCTCCAGCGCCTATGTCGAGCTTAGGTGGGGGTGTGGCTTCCATGGGTGGGCCTCTGAGCCCGTCCAGTATGAACTCGGTGTCGGCCCAGCAGGCCTCCTTGGGTCTGAACCCGTATGGAAGCATGAGTCCCAACATGGGCTCCGGCATGGCGTACGGCAGTGGTGGACTGAACCGAAGCCGTGACAACAAGACGTTCAGACGGAGCTACCCTCACGCAAAACCCCCCTACTCCTACATCTCACTCATCACTATGGCGATCCAGCAGGCGCCAAGTAAGATGCTGACTCTCAGTGAGATCTACCAGTGGATCATGGACCTGTTCCCCTACTATCGGCAAAACCAGCAACGCTGGCAGAACTCCATCCGCCACTCGCTGTCCTTCAATGACTGCTTCGTCAAGGTTTCCCGTTCGCCCGACAAACCGGGGAAAGGTTCGTACTGGACCCTGCACCCAGACTCAGGCAACATGTTTGAGAACGGCTGTTACTTGCGACGTCAAAAGAGATTTAAGTGCGAGAAGAAGACTCCGGGGAAACCAGACGGGAGGAAGGAGCATATGGGAGCAGGGGGCGGCCGTTGTACCTCTCCTGCCGGAGATTCTGCCAAACCCGTCGGACTTCTGGACTCATCTGTGGCCTCCTCCAGCCAGACGGGTTCCCCCGCCGGCCTGGATCTGAGGGGAGGTGTTGGCGGGGTGTCCGACCTGAAGGTATCCAGCTCTCAGTTATTGTCTTCCCTGTCACTTCCTCCCCACTCCATGGCCCATGAAACTCCTCTGCATATAAAAGGAGACCCCCACTACTCTTTCAACCACCCGTTTTCCATCAACAACTTAATGTCGTCTTCAGAGCAGCAGCACAAACTGGACCTGAAGGCCTATGAGGCTCTGCAGTACTCTTCTTACAATGGTGGGGGGGCGTCCGGTCTTGGGGGGAGGACCATGGAGCCTCTTGAGGCCTCCTACTACCAGGGCATGTACCCCAGACCGCTCCTGAACAGCTCATCATAGCCACTGCATGGCGCACACTTCCTGTCTGGACTTGGACCTTCTGCATGCAGCTGTCCTGGACTTCCTGTCTGATAGTGTTGATACTGACCTGTAAGCTCAAGAGAACTCCCCGCACTGTGACCAAACCTTGACACTGACATTTGAATCCTCAGCAAATTAAAACTGACCCCAGGTCTGTGGTCTTCTTTCATGCTTTTAAGATACCTTCAGGTCTAAAAACATCAATGCAGGATCTCATTGGTCACATTTATGCCTCCAAAACAGTCCAAGATCTGTGAGCTCAGGATCTGGAGGAATGTTGCTGTTGCGGAATTTGGACTATAGCACTGATGGATCGTTTCGGTCACATAATTCCAAACATTTTGACCTGTAGTGAAGTTGTTGTTGCTTGAAATGCTTTAGTCTGGTTTGGGGCATGCTGTTTTTTCAAAACATAACCTCTGGATTGGTTAAGCCCTTACCTGCCATGAGGACACCGGTGTCCTCAGGGATCCATAGACTTGCATGTATTTGTTTCTGGAGTGACATTTAAGGGGCACAAGACGAAATCAGCATTGGAATGTTTGATCTGGTTGAGGCACCATCATTCCCCTCACTGTAGAATCATTCAAATAGGTAAACCATCTTTTGATAAATTAAAAAGATATTTTTTTTCTTATGTTAAACAGCCAAATTTAGCAGAACTTCTGAAATAGATTATCAGATGTCTTCCTTGCTCCTTAATTCAAGTGTTGGTGTAAGACTGACAGGTATCATGAATTTCTTCATGGACAACATGATGATACAGAGTGGCATCTCTTTATTTTGGTTTATTGTTGGTAGTACCATATAACCAATGCAGACTGGTCAGACAGAGTTACACCTGTTGTCACAAAATGTTGACAAAATCCCAGAAATATTATGTTCATTTTCACTGCATCACTGCAGCTTCACACACAGATGTTGGTTGTGCTCAGTGGCATCCGCTGCGTAACCATCCAAACCTAAAGAACTCATTTTTTAAGAATTAGTGCGTTGCTAAGGCGGAAGCCGATGAGAGAGGCTGAAAAGCAAGTTAAACTAAAACCTCCAAGCCTTCAGTTCTGCCGGTCCAGAACACGCCAAATTATCCACATTCTGTCCCGGTTGTGTTCAACCAGTCTGAGGTCAGAGGTCACCTGGATATGATAATGTGCCTGTTATGCCGATGTTTACAGAACGGATCGAGAACCAAGATCAGAAACCATATTTCTCTGTAGAGCATGATGAGGATTTATTTCTCCCACGACCTCCTTTGGATCTCTGGTGACCTCTTGAGAGGTCGTGGCCCTCAGTCTGGACACATGAATGGTGTTTTATTTAAGGGGTCGATTTGTGTAAAATAAAAGACAGAGGGGGTTCGGGGGAGGGATCTATATAAATGATGAGGATGGCCGATCAATAATAAGCTCTCTCTCTCTCTGTAGTTGAACATGAACTGATCTCGTTAAGATGAACCAAAGCAGTTCAGTCACACAACATGAAAAATGTTTCATTTGTGTTCCGCCTGACCAGAACTCCAACTTGATTATCAGAAAGAATCAAAAAACAATTAGATTTCTGTTCATCAAATCACTCATGAAGCTCCATCAGTGGAAGAAGTGGGTCTGAAGAGTTTATGCAGAGTATTCACATACTTCGTAAATGTCTTCCCTTAGAGAATGAAAGTCATCATTTAGTTAGACCAGAGACACGTGTAAAATAGATGAAATGATATTGCATATTTTTTTGTAAATTAGTATTATATAAGCGAGTAAACGACAGCAGTACTCATAGTTCAAGTGGACCTCATGCGTTCATTCCCATGGCATCCATACAGAAGCAAAGACTTTGCTTTCATTTGAAAAAAGTTTCGTTTCTTTTTTCTGTCTCTGACCCAAAACAGAGACTAATCCCACAGCCCTGTATCAGCGCACGCCGCAGCAGAGCCAGCAGAACCGTGGCAGCGCTCCAACCGTCTCACCAGCAGAAAAAAAATCCTCCCAGCTGCAATGTCAGAACAACACACTGCTTAACACACACACACACACTCGCCCACACAAACCGGCGTTTGCTACATGGTGTTGCACGTTCAGGTGTTCTGGTGTGACCTCTGACCCTGGAGGCTCATCACGCAGCACTGCACGGTCTGCTCGTCTGCAGGCTGGTTAGGGAGCCACGTTATGATCACTCTGATCCTGAATCGATGTTTGACGACTCGACGCAATCACTTCCTGTTCCAGGCCACCTCATCATTCCATCCGTATGAACGGAGTGAGTTCTGTCCTCTTCTTCGTTTGGATTTTTTTTTTCTTTCTGGAAGAGAAGCCCTGTTTTATCACCCTGCCCTCCCTTCTTGCTGCGCCTCCTTGTTGTGTTTTTGGTCTTTGTTGGTTTTGATTCTGCATGCATGTTCTTAACTTATTCTGTCATTTTCAAATAAAACCGACGAATACAAGAAATATTTGCTTTTTGGCTGATGATTGCTAACGGTCAGTTTGAATGCGCAAATCATTTTGTTTGGTCAGGTAAGGCTGATCAGTTGGAAGGCTGGTTCAATACCTAGAAACTTTGAGTTACTTTAATTAGAACTTCATAGAAGAGCTTTCCTCTGGTTTTATGTCCAAACTGATCGGTTGATAAATCTATTTTAATTCAGTTGAGTTCAGTTCTGAGGGCCAAATTTCTTCCCATTAAAATAGCTTCTGTTCATATCTAGTTCCTGTCTAGCCTCGCATGATGAACTAAATGTGTGACATGGTTGTTTTCGCTTGGCTAGAATTCATCTGAGCCACGTGTCAAACTCAAGGCTTGTGGGCCAAATCCGGCCCTCCATGACCCCCTAGAGGGCCGACAATAATTCTGTGCTTAAATATTATTTTATAAGTCAAAATAAATCGGTTTTTATCTGGACAGTGCCAAATTACAGCATTGTAAAAAGATGTTAAACATTATTTCATTTGAACACAGAGGATGTTATAATAAGACATTCGGCCTCAGCCCGCCGTCATACGGACAACAAAATGAAAACGGTTTTCACCGAATTTGGACCAAATGGAATTCTGGGAAACTCCATATGAAAAGTTCCTTCAAATAATATCTGTTGTTATTTGACTGTGCAAAAATTGAATTGAAATACAGAATCTAATTCCATGAAACTTCAGGTTGACTCATTTGACTTTGGGTTAACATAGAGGTTTCAGCAAAAAAAAAAAAAAAAAAAAAAAAAAAAAAAAAAAATATATATATATATATATATATATATGTTTTTATTTTTTCAAGCCAATAAGGACTGTAGAAATAGATAGTGATTTGTATTTTAAACACTTGATTTGATATTTTTACTTTGTTGTAAATTATTCTGTGCAATGATCAGAAGTTTCAGGGTCTGTAACAGATTTGAATTTAAATGTTTTAACAGCTAATAGATGCTTCAAAAAATGAGTTCAAGCGTTTAAAACGAACTGAGCCAAATGAGAGAAAGTCCAACTTATGATGGGATCATTTTTGCTCCCATGTTTTGTTCTTCATGTTAAGAAGAAACAAAAGGAAAAAAGGAGTTGAATTTTGATTTTGAAAAACATTTAAGTTTATTTTAACGATGGCGTGTAAAAACCGTTTCCTTGACAACAAGGAAAAAAAAGAAAAAGAAAGATGTGCAGCAGATGCCTCCGCTTGTAAGCAAGTTTGGGTTCAACCTCCATGTTGTCGCTACCCGGACGACGAGCCCCGCCTTCTCTGGATGATACACACGAGAATATATATATATATATATATATATATATATATATATATATATATATATATATATAGAGAGAGAGAGAGAGAGAGAGAGAGAGAGAGAGAGAGAGAGAGAGACATTTTTGAGAAAAATTCAAAATACTAATTTTTGTTTTAATCAGTTTAGATAAAATGATCCAGGATTAGGTTGTCCTGAACCCCACCCCCCCCTCCCCCTCCCCCTAAAAAAAACCCACTTTATTTTTGTTTTGTTTTTTTCTGCATAAAACATCCGGTCACCTCCACTGACTTCACATGATAATAAGCAATAGAAAAGTTTAGCGAGCAACGGGGTTATGAGAGCCATGTTAGAAAACTAGAAACTAGATCAAATCATAAAGTTTTGCTTTAACAAAGAAACTTTCACATTTCTTTAATTTACAGGAGTTCATAATAATATAAGAAAATAAAAACCACACCAGCCCTATTAGCGCAAACCGCACAGCAGATGAGGATATGAACTACGTCACCAGCATCTAAACAGTTTTTCTCACCAAAATAATTTAATGGTGGTAAAATGTTAAAGGCTTTCACAAGTTAATACAGCAGATTAAAAATTGAACACATATTGGATAATTCTTAAATCCATCTAAATGTTTCTTTTTATGCTGTAGTTTTTAATGGCCTGTCCACGTCCCGAAATATCAGATTTTTCAGGGTGAATAAAGCTCCAGGAACAGCGGAGGGCCGAGCAGCGGAGGGCCGAGCAGCGGAGGGCCGAGCAGCGGCCAGCCGCCTCCGGCAGAGGATGGTGGAGTTTTGGGATCAAGCGGAGCCGCTCAGCCTGAACGAGGAGCCGATGAATCACCAAAATGACGCCGTTCAAAGTCCGAGCAGCTCTATGCTAACAAGGCTAACGGTGAACATTTTGCTCCTGATGGGACGCGACTCCAGAGGGATTATTTTCATTGTTTATTCCTTTGTTCTGAAGTTTTTATGCATAAGTTTTAAATTTATTTATTTATGTCGATACGTTCTCCAAAACAATTAAGTGTTAATTGTAAAAAAAAATTTTTTAAAAGCTATTAATTTCTAGAGAGGTACTTGCCTTTGTGTTTACTTATTTATCTACTTAATTATTTATACCTATATATTTTTAATAATGTCTGTAGGTCAGTGCATCACCTCGACTCCCAGGACCGGGGGGTCCCAGCTGCGTGTGAAAGCAGCCGGGGAAGGGGCTCGCTCCGCGCGGCCTCGCCGGATTTCACGGCTCGCTGTCGGCCTTAACCTCCGCCGCAGCTCCGTGAACCTGAACACATCCCGACAGATTTCACTTTGATCCGAGGCTGTCTCACACACTTTCACCGCCGAGCCGCAGAAAGGCCTCTAATGATCCAGGAATTATCCGCTAATTATCCGCACACAAAAGTAACCCGAAGCGCACGCGCGCGAACCGAGGCGGACACGTCGGGAGCGCGCGAACGACGGCGGGCCTAATGTTGAGGTCATCAGAGAGGATTATTATTATTATTATTATTATTATTATTATTATTATTATTATTATTATTGTTACTATTATTGAGATAATAACTCATTAAATCCAAATCTTATTAATAATAATAATAATAATAATAATAATAATAACTGGGTGTATTATTTTAAGTGGGAGTCAGAATGATTGCGTTGTATTAGAATGACTTGATTTTAATTTTGGACTCATATATGAATTGGTGCATGAATTACTGGCACAAAATCTAAAAAGAAATTAAAGATAATAATAATCATAATAATAATAATAAGAAGAATCAGGGAACCACCTAAAATTTTCTTAACGCTTTTTTCGTGGAAGCATCACAAACGTGATTTCTAAAAGTAAACATCAGATTCATAGTGAGACAGTAAATTATTATAGATGACATTGAGTTGTTACACTTGTAAAATATGAATATAATTTAGTTCTGGTAGAGAGCTCATGTCCAGCAGACAGACTCTATTCATTTAATCACAGTTTATTACAGCTACAGATCTATTACTTTTCATCTATGACAAGAGATTATAACTCATTAAATCCAAATCTTATGATTTAATCATTTTCTTCGAATTTAGTTAATAATAATATATATTACATTAATTATATGTATATAATTAGTTTAATGAGCATTCAGTTTTTATTGTGATGGTGATTTATTATCCACTATAACTATAAACTTGATTGTAAAACTGCATAAATAAAAAGAACTCCTTTTTTTGTAACAATTCTATCAAACTTAATCTAAGTTGGTCACGTCTCTCAAACATTAAGAAATGTTTTACAGGAAATCTTCAGGGTGCTTTGAGGTTGTCTAAACGGGTTTCTGTAAATACCGACTTTCCCACTAAAATAAAAGCACGACTCGTGTTTGCATACGGCGCCTCTGCCTGAGTACACAACGTGTGTGTGTGTGTGTGTGTGTGTTTTGGTGTCTGCGTTCGTCCCTGAGCGGATCAGGTGAGAGGAAGCAGAACAGAGAGAACAATAAGCCTGAAGAGCTGTCTGAAAGTCACAACACTTCACACCGCCACGACAGGAAAACATTCCCATCTCTGAGATGGAACAACAAACCGAACCAGAACCTCTCCAGATGCTGCTTACCCAGAATCTGGATTTACTCATACGGGCCAAAACAGGTACTTTAATTTCATTTGTTTATTTCTATCTGGGTTACTGGAGACAGGCCTGCAGAGCTGTGGCTGTTTTTAATCCCAACATTTGTATAAGTGGACCTGATATCTGGATCAAAGCTGCACTGAGGCTGACACTTGGTCGGTTGGGTCCGTTTCTGAGGTTCCGATCTGAGAACAGGTTGTGCTGCTGATCCTCTGCCACCCAGCCTGCTGTTGTAATACGAGCCATATGTTCTCTGTGGGCCAAAGCCAGGGCCGCTCTGGACACAGCGCCGGCGGTGAGGGCAGTGTCAGCGGCGGCGGGCCCCCCGGGCCCCCACCGTCGCTTCACCAAAGCCCTCAGCCTCTTTTCTCTCGGCTCGCTCCTTATGGAGGAAAATGTCGGCCACAATACGGCGGCCTTCAGCCTCTTTCTTCCCCGTGCCTTTCATTGCCCCACTAGAAAGCCAAGAACAGGGGCCCCAGGGCCACTAAGGCCTTTTGATGGGGATTGGAATTAATTATCTCCAATAACACAATTGTGCTCGGTCAACGAAAAGAGCAAAGAAATCCCCTCCAGAATCAGAGAGATGAGAAGAGAGAGGGAGAGAGAGAGCCCCTGCTTTTCCATTAAAATAATTCAGAGGAAGTTTATTAGAGCTTTGTGAGGTGCTAATATGGATCAGCCGGGAGGTTGGTGGTCCTGGGTGGGGGTGTGGCGCAGGCGGAGGGGGTGGATGTGTAATTGGCAGAGACTCACTGGTCATTCTGGCTCAGATGGAGGAGAAGTCACTGAAGGGGTTGAACTAAATCTATTTAAACTGTTAAAACGGCCAAATAAAATCTCACCTGTCTTCAAACCTTCAGCACTAATGAGCAGATTCTGTTCACACTGATGAGCTGCTCTGGCTTTTGGTTCCACCAACACTGATCACCTATAAAAATCTGAAGATGTCAGCTGACGCTGTGTGGATGCAGCTCTGTGAGGCTCCGTCCTCACAGAGACACACCAACAACCTGATCAACCTGGAGGATCTGAGCTTTGACTGGACCACACACAGAGGAGATACTTCACTAAGACGGAATCAGAAGTACCTGATTTTGTAACCTCTGAGAACATTTGGTTGCAACGGATTTCATTAAAAGGGCTACGTTTTTTAGCTTTACATCATGTTATGTTATTACCTCATTAAAATCATGCCTGTAGTGTTGCTTTAATTCTTCCATGAATGTTTGATGAATCCTTTGTGGCATCTGAATGGCAACCACTCAGTTGTACAAGACGGCTGAGTGGCTCTAGCTCTCTGCCTTTGAGGCGCAGCTCCTCCTCAGAGCTGCAGTTTACAAGTTTCCACCTCACAGATCAGCCACCCCACCCTCTACCTCACCCTTCACCCCACCCTCTACCCCACCCTTCACCCCCCGTCACTCCCCCACTCAGCTCCTTCAGACTAGCCAGCAGCAATTAGCAAACACCCTTTGGAACTGCACATCTGCTGAGCTCATTGTAGGAGCTACTTCTCAGAACGACGCTAAGTTAATAGAGGAGCCATGTTGTGATGACTTCCTGAAGGCGGAGCTTCAGAAAGAGCACAAGCTTCTTAAAGAGGCAGAGGCTCAATTTCAAAGTGTTATGCTAAGACATCAAATTGTTTTAAGTCATGTTTGATATACATTTTTACAACTGAAGGTAACATAGTTCATTTATTGTGTTACAAAACGGGATGATGTGGTTAGAAAACACATAATACTGCCCCTCTAAGTGGCTTCAGAGTGAAGGAAGCTAAAAGTATTGGAACCTAATTTTTTAAGTGTAAAATGTTGCAATATTGTCTTTAAGTTCATTGTGCTAAATTAACTTCAACTGGAAGGTATTTCTGGGAAAAGATGTGTTTCTGTTGTGATTCTAGACCTCTGGGTGTAATCTGGATCTGTTTGTCATGTAAAGTGATAAGTGAAGAATGATTTTTGATTTTGATTTGATGTGTCAAGCATATTCCAATGAAGCTCATTGTTTCTATATACAATATAGGCCTTAAGTTGTTTTGTTAATGGACAGTTTTTTTTATCTAAAGTCTTTTTCTGAAGACATAAGCTGTTAAAACATGTCAGATAAAAAAAAAAAACTAATAACAAAACAACCTAAAGACTTTAGTTTCCAGCATGTTCTATGGATTAATTTAGGAAATATTTCACAAAATCAAATCCTAGTTCTTATCTGACCTACAGTGGGAGAAAAGATCAAACCGTGTCTGATTTCTCTCTTGCTGGTTTTTCTCTCAGGGACATTTAACAGGAGATCTGGACAGAGACGTGATGCAGTCTCTGTCCAGGTCCTGTTAGTGTTCCTGAACACTAACAGGATTCAGGAAAAATAAAGCTTTTAGTTAAATCATAATCTGACCGTCTACAGTTCAATTCATTTCTACAGAACCAATTCACAGCAGATGTTGTCTGAAGGCACTTTAGAGAAAGTCACACACACGTTCCAGTAGATTTCAGTTATCAAACTCAGCGAGTTCAGTTCATCATTCAGGACCAACATGGAGCGACAGCTGACAGCCGCTTGCGTGGTCGTTGACTTTACAGCAATCCCTCACACTGAGCAGGCATGGAGCGACAGTGGGGAGGGAAAACTCCCCTTTAACAGGAAGAGCCCTTCAGCAGAACCAGAACCGGGTTCAGTGTGACCATCACTGCCCAAACTGAATCACAGGATCAGCTGGACTGGAGAAGAAAGACTGTTCGGCAAGCGTTCTGATTCTCAGCCCAACACTGTTAGAACGGATCTAAACGGCTTAATGGAGGAGCATTGTTATGAAGGGCTAGTGTTTGAGAGAGCAGGAGATTCTTAAAGAGACAGAGGCCTAATTTCAAGGCGCTAATTTGCAAAGTCAAATTCTTTTAAGTCATGTGTGATGCATGCAACATTTTCTATACCAATTGAAGGTTACGTAGTTCCTTGATTGTGATATAAAATGTCACCATGTGCCTGGAAAACACACAATACGTCCCTTTAAATTAATCGTCAGCAATGTGATTGAATAAAAACTAAGTACTTGTTTTTTAATCATTTGCAAGGTCTCAGTCATTCAGTTACTTTGAAAGTCACTTAACTATTTCATGCTGCAGTGCATTGTGTTCCTTCATTATATGTTATTAAATTTTGTATTTTTAGATTGAACAGAGACATTAACAACCATAATTACTCTTGTTGGTGATGTTGGAGGTTTATCGTGACTTCATGCTATCATCTCTTCCACCATGTGCTAGAACTGGAGACGCTGTTCAGACTTGAACTCTTTAGTTTCCCTCTGACCTCTGAGATAACGTCTTCATCTCCAGAGGGTTCTGCTCGTCCTCACTGGAAGCAACGTTTGCGTCGTGTTGCAGAGTTCAGGTAAAAGAAACCTGCCACATCTGTGGATACTCTGGAACCGGCTTCTCTACGTTCACTTCACATAAACAGAAATAAACTCCATTTATCGGCGCAGCATGTCTGCCTGGAGACCGGCTGATGGTGACGGAGACGCTGGAGATCTGTTCTCATGGTCTTTGTTTTGACATGAGAGCCGTCTGAATGTTATTGCAGAGTTAACACACACCACAAAGATCAATGTCTTACGCACGTACACACACCCCCACACACACACTCCCAGGTGGCATCAGAAGCTGGAGCTCCAACAAACTGAGTCTTTCTTGAGAACAAGCAGATTAACGGCCACAGGATTAAGAGCAGGACACCCAAGTCGACAACAAGTGGTCTGCTATTGCCATGGTAACCAGCCCGTAGCGGGAGGCAGCCCGCCCCCCTTTTTATGAGCCACACATCACAACTGATGAAAATCCCGTCTCCCTGATATCTTCATTAAAGGAGTTCCTCAGCTGAAGCCAACTTTATCTCCTCGGTTTTCATTTCTAACTTGTGTTGCCAACCTGGAAGCGTTCTGATCCTTATTAAACTCCTCATTCTCCTCTGTCATCTGCAGTTTACAGAGCTTCAATAATGCAACTGATGAAACAATCGACTGCGAGAATGTTTTAAAGGTCATCTGTGGTATTGATAAAATGCAACCGAATGCACTAAATAGACTTAAAAAGATCAATAGAACTTAGATTAGATTTCAGTATTTCTGGTTCATATTAAATATCTATTGATAATCGAAACACTTTGACTGTATTCTCGTTTCCAACGACTAAATCGGAACATTTAGTTGGATCCAGTTCAGTTTTGTCTCTGCTGTTATTTTTTATTTTCAGCAGCGTTGATGTTGCTGCATTATTTAATTTATACCTTTCGCTTTCTTCAAAACCTACTGAGAAACAAACATGGTGCCCTCGTTACCAGAACACTGAACATTATCACTGATGTTGAAGTGAAAAGTATTCAATCCCTTGGATGAGTCACAGTTTTTTTTATTGCTTTTACAAATTAATCATGATCGCAAATTGTATCTTTTTTTGACAAAAGAATGAGGAGAAATTAGTGTTTTCTGCAAAAATAATTACAAATAAAAAATCTGAAACATAGAATAGGAGATGGCATAAATATTCACCCCCTTTGAGCTTGAGTGGATCGGTGTCACTCTGGCTGCACATTCGGCTTAAAAACTTTCAAATATGTCTCCTTTTTCTGAAACTCTGCCTTCAGGAAGTTGTCGCAACATGGTTCCTCTATTATTCCTTTAACAATGTTTTTACCAACATTGCTCTGAGAAGTAGCTCCTATCAGGAGCTCTGCAGTTCCACCAGGCGTTTGCTAATTGCTGCTGGCTAGTCTGAAGGAGCTGAGTGGGGGTGCTGCGGGAGGGGAAGGGCTGAGGAGGAGCTGTGTCCTAGAAGGCGGAGCTAGGTCCAACCAGGTGTTTTGCACAGCTGAATGGTTGCTATGGATACTAAAGGATTTCTCAAGCATGCATGAAATAATCAAAGCAAAACTCCAGGTATGTTTCTGATGAGAGAATAACATCATAGTATCATGTGAAGCTCAAAACAAGTTGATTTTACTTTAATTTTTCACTCTTTACAGAATCAACAAACAGCTGAAATGTGTCAACCTGCGTGTACAAGTTTCACATTTAAAACTATTTATGGAAATAAATGAATACTTTTTTTGTATAATACAATTTATTTAGAATCACCCAAACAGGCCTGGCAGTAAAAAAACTCACATCTCTGATCATCAAACAAGTTCTGATGACATAATCACATTTATTTCATTTTCTGCCTCCAGTCAAGGAGAGAAAAACACGCGGGATAAAAAGTAAAGGTGCTCAGTTTTCCAGCTGAGAACACTTTCACATGCAAAACAAGTGAAGAAAACAAAGACAAACATGTTGCTTAATTTCTTCTGCTGCTTCCACATGTGACCAAGTTTTAATCACAAGAAGTAGAAAAGCTTCAACAGTACAAAAGAAAAAAAAAAGCAAACAAACCATCAGTTTGGTCACATAAAAAGGATCTGATGAATCAGACGACAGCACGCAGACTTCCTGCTCCAACTTTCTTCCTCAACACTTCCACCAAACGCTCCAACCTGAGGAGGAGGAAGAGGAGGAAGAGGAGGGTTACCGAGGGGACAATGAACCCTGCAGACCTGAGTGAGAGCGGACAGGAGAAGGTCTCAGCTGGTTAATGCAGTGCTGCAGCAAAGCATGCACCGCCGACGGCAAAGTCCACTTTACAACCGTCAATGAGAATATTAACTGCAGAGAGATGTTGATGTGACGGGGTGTGTGTGTGTGTGTGTGTGTGTGTGTGTGTGTGTGTGTGTGTGTGTGTGTGTGAGAGAGAGAGAGGTTTGGATGACCTTCTAACAATCAGCGAGGCTCTCTCCCTTTCCTATTCAAATTAAACTCCCCATTTGTAATAAGCAGCAGATTTGACTCAGTCCTTCCCATCAGAGAGCAAACATTCCTCTTCACAGCCCAGAAACTTGGAAGGCACTCCCCCCACCCCCCTACTCCGCTCCCCCCGCTGGCAGCCAAATTACTGCAGAAAGCCCCAGGTTTGAGTCTAGGAGGACAGTGCGGGACGCAGACAGAGGATTTAAGCTGTTTTCATCACCGATCTCATCCTTTCATCTTCAGGTTGATGAGCTGAGAAGCAGCAGCAGCAGCAGAAGAAGAAGAAGAAGAAGTCACGTTCAACCGGAGCGTTTTCCCTTTTCCTGAATCCAAACCTGCAAGGCTTAGTTCTCTCCTGATCTTCTCGGCTGCAGGGACACTCGCGCTGTAGACTGCTGGATATGAGCCATCAGAGCCAAATCTCCTTAGTCCCACGTACTTAATCAGTCTTTGAACACCTCCAGAGTCTCTGAGGGAACCTGTTGCTCCATCAACGGGAAGCAGCTGGTTCCCACCAGACACTCCCTCCATGATCAGGAGCGTTTACATGAAAACGGCATTCTGTGAGGTCATTATTATCTAGGGCTGCACCGGGCACCCAGAAATCGGCCTCAGTTTCCTGATGGGCCGTCAGCCGATACAAGGGAAGCCGATCTTGTCTGGCTCGACAGACGTCTGAGAATCAGCCACTGACCTTCATCACTCTGCCCTGGCAGACCTGCCCACCGGGTCAATGTCTGCATGTTTGCAGTTAACAATATTCAACTCAGCAACTTTCTTTTTAGTATCAGTATTAATTTTTTTTTTTTAAAGATCAGTGACAAGCCAGACAAGTGCAATCGGTGCATTCCCATTACTGTCGACTGAGGGGTGAACATCTCCCCTCTGAGTCCTGGAACAGACAGCAGAAGGTTGGTCCATTAACAGCTGCTGGTGGAAACACTCAGCTGGACTTTGGGTCACATGCGGGTCAGACGGTGATGCTGCACCATAAAGAATATTTACAGATTTAATCAAGAAAAAAAAGAATCACTTTCCAACCTTCTTCCCATCTGTCTCTACAAAGACGAGCATCCCCATAGCATGATGCTGCCACCGCCATGTTTCAGAGGGTGTGATGTATTCAGGATGATTTTATTTAACACACATTCGATTCATCCTGAAGGGAAATCAAATGTTGCTGTAACTCCTGTCATGCTGTGGGCCAGAGGGAGCTCCCAGACTGCAGACTGCTGGTTGTCCTGACATGCTAACAGCTTCGTTTCCAGGCAGCAGTTTTTCTTGGTAAAATGTTCTGGATGACACCATCAGCGTTGGCAGCACTGCTGATCCAAATCATTTGCTTTTGCTGCAAAAGGTCTGAGGCTGTTTGTTCTCTAACATACGTGTGGAACCAGCTCCACTGGCAGACGAGGCCCAACAGTGGACCGGGTTCTGGTTCTGATGGAGGTCTGCTCCGGTTAAAGGACAGTTTTCTCTTTTCTCTGTTGGTACATGCAACATGTATGACGGATCACTTTATGTCACTGACTCCACGCAATCTGCCGAGTTTCCTTAGAAAACTTTATAGACAGTTTCAATAATAATCTGAACTTGACTGCATTGTCTGAAAAATAAAACCGATTTAGAATTTTGTACTTGACTTGGAATCTGTCTGCATGACCGGATGGAACCGACTCATCTGTAAAGTGCCTTTAGCCGACGTGTGTTATGAATAATTCTAATTAATTTCAGCTGAATTTATTCATATTTTTGTCGTCTTGAGGCACTTAAAAAAACATTTCAAGTCAATCATACATATCAACTGATGTGTGGTTTGCACTGCACTGTTTGCAGTTTGATAACGGCATAACTGCTCTGTTATCAAACAATGCAGAAAGCTCAATTAGTTTTCAAGGTCATTTAAAACGTTTCCAAGGAAACCAGCAGATTGCACTGAGTCTTTGTTTCACAGCTTTCACTCCTCCTGGATGACAACGTGGTGACAGCAGACGACTGCTTTGGTTGGTTTTGCAGCAATCCCTCATACTGAGCATGCATGTGGCGACAGTGGAGAGGAAAACTCCTGCAGAACCAGAACCTGGCTCAGTACCAGCAGCCACCTGCCACTAATGAGAAGACAGAGCAGAATGGAGATGATCGAAAGTTTTAGGTTGTAGATTGAAAAAAGCAAAACTGAACTGAATTGAGTTATAAAAATATTAACTAGCTGACATCAGCCAGAATGTTACAAAATAAACAGAAGGCTGTCATTTAATGAAATGCACTCCTGAAACTAAAAAGTCCATTTCTGGAGCTGCAGAGAAACTAATAAAACTACAGAACAGGTGAAAACAGAGCAGATGTGGTCAGAGCGGTCAGGCCGTTTTCGTCTCAGCCTGATGGGACGAGGAAGCAGCAGGCAGTGAACAGATCCAAGACTGACCTGCAAACTCTCTCGCTGGCTTCCTGCTCAGCCACCCGGCTGCGCTGGAGCTCAGCAGCAGTGTCCTCCTTCTCCCTGGACAGCCGCTGAAGCTGCACCACCAGAGACTGGACCTGGGAGGACAAGTCCTTCTGGACCTGGGAGGACAAGTCCTTCTGGACCTGGGAGGACTCAGCAGGAAGTGACATCTGGGATGGAGGGGCGTGATCCTGAGAGCTGACGGAGGAGAAAGAGGACGGAGAGGAGGAATCGGGTCACGGTTGGTTAGAATAATGTTCATCTCATCAAATCTTCAACAACAGCCTGAATTAACTGCCTGCTCGAGTCAAAATCCGGCTAAAATGGTTCCAGGGTTTTGCTGTTTATTGACTTTTAGTGCTCTCTTGAACTGTTTCACATTTCGTCTGATTTTATATGACAGACCAAAACAAAGTGTTGCAGAACTGCCAAGTGGACAGAAAATAAAACGCTGTATTCAACAATTGTACAGAATCATTTCTGGAAATTGTGGCATGCATAAAATAAAAACTAAAGAAAAAAAAACATTAATACACACTGTACAGTTCAACAACTGAATCTAACTTTGTCAGATTTACATTCAGTCCAGCTCTACACACCGAACGGTGAATTTAACATGCTGGAGAAATAAATTATTTTAAAGCAGAGTTTTTATTTTCTTCATCTAGACTGAAAGCGAAAACAAAATGTCTTCCTGCTCCGCCTGCTTTCTGCAGCCTCGTCAGGTGTCTCTGCAGGCGTCCAGCATCAATCCTAGTAATTTATGGAGGCTCACATTTTCATCAGCATAGACGGACTCACTCCTCATCTTTATTCTGCTTCACTTTGTCGCAGCTGCTTTGCTCAGAACTGGACTCGGACCCCTCCAGGAAATCCTCCAACTGGTCTTAAAGCCCAAAACACACCTCTCTGTGGTTCAAATCTGCCTCACAACGTCTTATCTAATTACTGTTTGTTTGTCGTCCTCATTGCCGGCTGTTTACTCCTGTTATTATTCTACAGGTTATCCAGATTCCTCCGGTCACCAGTCGACTGGCTGCATTTGGACCGAGATGAATCAAAACCACCACTTTTGTGCTTCTTATCATTCCCCTATCCAGTCAAAGTGTCTCTTTCTGACACTTTGACTGGATATTATTTACAGAGCTGAGAAAAACTATCGGCCTCCGTACAGATTTCCTCTGGTTTTCCTCAGTATTTTTTCCCATGGCACATGATGATGCCATGTTATAATGTAATCAAGTAACTATGTTACCTTCACTTGTTGTAAAAGGCTATATATATCAGATATGACTTAAAAGAAATAAAATTTGACTTCATAATCAAACGCCTTGTAACTGGACCTTTAAAAACTCCTGTGCCTCCAGGGAGTCACCACAACATGGCTCCTCTATTAACACTTTAACAGCATTTTTACCAATGTTGTACTGAGAAGCAGCTCCTGTGAGTCAACAGGTGTTTGCTAATTGCTGCTGGCTAGTCTGAAGGAGCTGAGTGGGGGGAGTCATGGAGGAGGGATGCTTGAAACTGCAGAGGAGGAGCTGCATCTCAAAGGCGGAGCTAGGTCCACCCAGGCGTTTTGCACAGTTGAATGGTTGCCATGGAGATCAAAGTATTTCTGAAACATGCATGAAAGAATGAAGGCAACACTGCAGCTATGTTTTTGATGAGGGAATAACATTATAACATGATGTAAAGCTCAAAAAGGTCGATTTTACATGACACTGCCCCTTTAACTCATTTTAATATCAGACAACCTGAGTCAATGCTACATGTTTTCCATCACTGTGTAGGAATTTCATTTAACAGTTAATTCAGCCACACTGAAGGAGTTTTGAGCATACCTGGCTTGTTCACAGTCACAAAAGAAAATCTCAATTGGATTTAAGTCTGAACTTTGACTAGGTCACTCCGAAATCAGGTTTTGTTCAGCTATTCAGAAATGGCTCTGTTGGTGTGTGTTGGACACCTGTCCTAGTGCAGAGATGACCTTAAGTTCAAGGTCAATCTCCTTTGGGATTTTCTGTTCTGAGCAGAATTCATGCTTCAAGTAAAGCATTATGCTACCAACATCGTGTTTGAGGATCATGAAGAATCCTCAGGATTCTCTCTTACTAGTGAATCCTGAACTCTGACCTGAACCGAGGAAAGTGAAGCTGTAGATGCAGTTCTGGGTCATTCTGTGACCTCCTGGATGAATTGTTGAGTTCTTGAAGTCATTCTGGCAGACTGCCGACTCCTGGGAATGTTCTCCATTGTTCCATAGTCTCTCCATTTGTTCTCGCTGCCGTTCTCTGATTTTGTAACTCTCCTCTCCAGACTGATGGATGGAAATGAGTTTGATTCTTGTGTGGTTTATGACTGATGTGTCGTCTTACCTACCTCAAGCTGTCAGACAGGTTGTGTTTAGGGAATGTTTTGACTCTATGGGTCTGGTAATGATCAGTCCTGGGTGTGGCTCATGAAACCAAACCAAAACAAAGTCAGTCAGTTGTTTTATGATTTAACAGGATGAGTTGTTTCCCATAGATCCAGCTTGGTTTCAGTAACTTTTATCAAAATGACCAAAAATGGCTTTTTACTCATTTTACTCTATTTTTGATGTTAAAATGTTTTTAACATCAGACTGCCCGACTTCCTTCTATGGCACAAAGTGGATGAAATAAGAGTTATCTGTCATTCTTTACAAAACAGAGCTTTAGAGAACAGACAGAACTAACTGAACACACACTGAAGCTGTGTGTTTGTTGTTGTCAGACAGGTTTCTGTTTGAACATGTACACACTCCCTGACTCCAAGTAAAAATTCAAGTCTTTCTTCTGAATCCTGATAAAATGTCTTCAAGCACAGTAGCTGAAGGTCATTAATGTGGACTGGAGAGGTAAACAGCAGGTGGAGCTAATTCTCCACTTGGTACTGTTATTATCAGTGATTTCCCAAAGTTTGCAAATCCTCTGGACATCATCTTGGATCAAAAATAAAAACATATTCTCTTTTTTAAGCTGTGAAAACACTTGAAACGTCTCTTGATGGGTAACTTGGCTGCAGAGTTGATAAGTAGTTCAAGTTTTTTAGTATATTGATTAAATGTTCTGATTAACAGCAAGAAGAAAACCACTAAAACCTATTATGGTTAAATCAGTTTATTTATAGGGGCAGTATGATGTATTTTCCAGGCACATAGTGCCATTTTATCGTATAATTAATTAACAATGTGATCTTCAATTGTTATAAAAATGTTGTTTATATAAAACATGACCTAAAAGAAATTTTACTTTGCATCTCAACACAAATTGGGCCTCTGTCCCTTTAAAATCTCCTTCTCTTTCTGAAACTCTGCCTTCCATTGAACAACAATCTAAAACAAAATGTATAACATAACAACTGCAGTTATTTAAAACAAAAAGCCTTATTCCTATAGTAGAAATCCAGTGCTAACAACATCCAGCCAAATCCCAGCAACCTGAACGTGATGATTCCCAGCAAAATCTGGCTTTTCTACGTGGCATACTGATTGTGGAGAATTGCATATGTTTTTGAAATTCTGCTGTTCATAGAATAACACAAGTACAACAAATATCAACAAATCGATATCAGCAGGCTAATCAGTCAAGCTATCTGCTCAGCTATCTGCTGTCAGCTGCTTAACATACATGCTGTTTGCACTTTGCCAACTGTAGTTTTAAAATTGCTTTAGCTAAAGAAAAGTCATGAGTCATTTTCTGGTTGTGAAAAACACGTCCAGAAAATGTATATTTAAGGTGTGTGCAAGGAATGTGAAACATTTAAACTGCGTCGGACCGGACCAAGATCCAAATTTCTTCTACACTGGCGACTCTTTAAACGCTACAGAAAATCACATTGATATCAGAAATGTGATTCTGATAGCAACACAAAGAAAAATCTGAAATCAGGGAAGAGTCTTTGCACAGCAGGGAACTTTTACCGTTATTAAAGCTGCAGTATGCAACTTTTACAAACATTTTTTTGAACCTATTTGCTAGAACTGTCACTGTGTCATGACAGAATAACATGAGAGATGCTCTGAAACTAAAGCCAAGTTCTTCTGTTTTCTTTTAAATATGGTATAAAATAATCATTAACTAATGAACTGATTAGAAAAATATGGAGAGCCAAAATAGCCACTAGCTGTCCTGTCTGGTCTGATTTGTCCAGGGAAGAACGTTTCAGACATCGGCTGCTTTATAGAATCTGAAACGTGTTTTAGATCAAAATAAAGGAGAGGATGTACTTTCTGAAAAAAAAAAACAGTTTCTAGTTTTGCCAGATGGTCTTTGAGGCTCACAACCAGGTCCCAGACAGCAACAGCAACAATTGTGCTTGTTGCTTGTCACTAACCTGTGATCGGCTTGTAGTTCCTGAATCTGAGCCTGGAGCCTCTGTTTGTCGTCCAGAGCTGCGTCTCTCTCCTTCTGCAGCCTCAGCAGCTCCTCCTGCCCAGATGAAACACATGGCAGTCAGACATAACAGTCCTCAGCACAGTAGCTTAAAGTGATAACGCTTTAATTAAATGACAGCTTTTCTGCTCCATCACTCATATTCTGAGCGAATAACAGAAAAATGCATGTGTGGGTCTAGGGGCGTAGAACAACACTCCACAGAGTGTGTGTTTGTGCTTTAAATGTGCGTTCCCACTGAGCAGCAAGGAGATCAACTTCTGTATAACTACAGGACTGACTGTTTAAATAAAGGCTTAATTAACTAGCTAACTGACTAATTCATTAACATAAATGTCAACACACCTGATAATGAGGATTGCATTTACATCAGCTCCTGATCCCACCACAACACTACTGCAGCCTCCTGCACCACATCTGATGGTGCATTTAAAGACACAGTGGGGAGTAGGATTGTAGAGGTTTGTGAACTGAGGAGTGGGTTTGGATTTACTAAAGTCTGATAGAAAGTATGGAGCAGCAGCTGAAAACAGATTCAGAATGATGTGGTTTATTTATGGTACTGCAGCTGACCTTTATTGACCTACATTAAGATTGAATGATGGAAAGTTTCAGTGAATGAGCCGCATGGTGAGATCAGTCCGACCGTGACCTGATGGCTCTGGTACTGGGTCAAAAGAGAAAACTGTTGAATTTGAGGGAAATTACCCCCAAAATTAAAAAAATTTAAATTTCTGTTCTCACCAGGTTTTCTGGCATTGAGCAAATAGAAATAATTTTGGTAATTTTAACTGACATAAAACAAGAAATGTTTGGTTTGATTTAACTTCACACAGTAGGGAAAAAAAGAGTTTGTTTCTTTTTCTTTAGTATATGTAAATATCTGGTTTCAGCTGTAACTTACTGGCCTCCTGGTATGTCAGGGTTTTACAAAACTGGGTTCACATTTTCTGTCTCACTTCTCTTATGGATTTAAGTTCTTCTAATGAAACGCTGTGAGTGGAGTTTGGAGCAGAGCCGTTTCCTATTCGCTCCTCTCCACCTGGTCACTTTCATTTCTCTTGTTTACAAGAAAGACAGCCGGCGCCTTGGAATATTATGGGCTGGAAATGATCAGATGCTGGACATTCCTCCTAAGATAATGTTCTTTTAAAAGTAAAGCTTGCATAAACAGAAGTCTGTTAACCAGCTAATATCAGGCAGACTGATGTCAGACTATTGATGGCAACGAGAAGCGTCTCATTGAATTCGCCATAAGGTTGAATACATGCTTCCAATGATAAATTCATAAAGATCAGGCAATACAATGTCAACATTTCACATCAGTGTTGCGTGGTGCCGACCCAGCGGCCAGGATGACAACATACAACACTTCCTCTGCACTTCCTGGTTCGGCCTCAGCTCACAGGTTTCCTGCTGGACTAAAGTCTGGGCATTGGTCCAACCACTCCGTTTTATTTATTATGCTGGTTTGCAGTTGTTAAGTTTAACTTTGTACATGTTATTTTATTAAGGAAGGTGCTGAGTCAGCTGGTTTCTCTCCAGATATTTATTAGCAGATTCAAGGCGGGTGGTGCTCAGGGATGAGGACGAAGTCCAGGCAGGAAAAGATAAAGCTACAAATAAAGCTGTTTCAGAATACCGCCCCTTTAATATGCCACGTCATGGCTTTAAATACTCAACTACGGTAAACTTCCAAACTTTAAGACAACATGAGCACAAATAATACAGAAAGTGAAACATTACCAGATTCCAGCAGGTCTCCCACACCTGCTGCACCCTCACTCCACTCATCAATCAACTCTGCTGTGGGTGTTAAACCCGTCAGCTGACTCTTCCAGGACACACAGTCCCACTGTATCTTAGGTAAAAGTGTGTCGAGGCCGACTCCAGCTGGGATTACAGGCCCGACCCTGTCCTCCTCCTCTTCCTCCCGCTCTATTCTAATTAAAGCCTCCGAGGTCTGAGAGTTTAAAGTGAGACATCAAAAGAGGAACCAAACCCAGAGAGTCAATATGTGTCTTTTCCAGCCGGGCCGGAGGAGACGCTTCAAAAGGGCTGCCCGCCTTATTAATCAGAATCATTTCCAAATGAGGTGATCAGTAAGCAGGAGCGACACAGAGCTGACCTTTAACATGAGGAGTTAAGGTCAACGAAAGAAAGGAAGAGTAGTGGGAGGAGGTAATAAAACTACTGTGCTGGGACCTTTGACATGATGAGGGCAGATTAGAGAGGCAGGGGAGAGACGGGGGAGGAGAATAAAATGACGGCTTCTTTATTGGCCATGTCTGAGGGAGAGGAAGAGGATGGGAGGTGAAGTTGGAGCTGATGGAGCCGGAGGGGTTAGGAGGAAGGAAGGACAGAACGAGGGAACGTTCTTTGACCTTTAACAAAAAGAGTTGAGGTGAACAGGAGAGGACATTAAGGAGAGGAAAGAGCTCATTCAGGCAGCGGAAATGAGGTGAGAATGAGCTTAATATCATAAGCCTTTTTTACACATGAAAACCACATAATCAGCTGCAGACTTTCTGCTCAGAGTCGGACAGAGTGGGAGCCAGGACCCGAGAGGTGCAGCCGTCACAGAGAGAGACAGAGGCTGACCTGGAACCCGCAGAATGCAGCTTCAGATGAACAGCATAACGCCAAAACTGCAGCAAAACGCAGACACAGCCCTGTCAGCTGTTTGGTTTCTGTGGCTTCCTGGTGAGGGGAGCCACAGGGACCCACTTCAGGTCACCTCTGGTTGTCGTTTTTAGGGTAGACCACCAGCGCTACGGTTTGTCCCAAACCAGAATCCTGATGCCGTCACACAAAAACATAAAACCTGTCCATGTACTGCCTGCATAACACCGAGGTGATACAGTTAACTGTCAGCGTACTCACTATTTGATAGCTGCGTTCCCATCGACCTTAAAGTTGCTCAAATTGGAGCTATGAAAATAAATTTGCTTGTGTTTTTGAAAAAACCCACGTTTTACGATAAAAAGTTTTGGCGCCAGCATGAGGTGGTTTTCTTTGGCTGTATTGAAATTAATGTATCTCACAAAACTGCAATGGAAACACTTTTTTTTTTGCATCATAAAAGTCACATGATCAACAACCTGATGACAACTGGCAGAAAACACTAAGACAGGAAGTGGTAGGAGGATGATGGATGGCTCTTTGGTAGAGTAGTCGTCTTGCGATCAGAAGGTTGTAGGTTTGATTCCAGCTTCCTCCTGCCATGTGTTTGTGAGTGTCTCTAGTGACTCTAGTGTAAAGCGCTCTGAGTGGTCAAAATGACTGGAAGAGCGCTATAAAAGTTCAGTCCATTTACAAGCTGCTGCTTACCTTTAGCTTTTTACCAGTTTAAAGGAACATAAACTGGTGAAATAAAAGATTTGCTGTTTTTATTCTATAAATAAAATAGATATATATTCTGTCAGAGACATGTTTCACCACTGCATTATACTGTAGGGATGAACATTAATACAGTGATTAGGAACATACTTTAAATATTGGGATATGCATAAAAGTGAGAAGTAAAGCCAAAACATTTGGGGGAATATCATTTTCAGTTCATATTGCCCTGCAGTTGCTCATATGGAATCTTTTTTGCGACATAACAGTTTTTCACATGTTACACTGCATATTTAAGCCCCATGCATGGAGAAGGTCTTTAACCTATTTGTATTAAAATAGTGGAAAAATATGGTTCTTTGTTCTGAGAGCTTTCTAAGAAATGAGGTTGTTACCAGACTGACTGGGTGGAATTTTTTATCACTTTGAAAACTCATCGGTTTTGCATGTAGAAGGAAGAAACTTCATTTCATCAAACTCTGGTTCGCTTTATGAGCTTCTTTTTATAATTCTGAATCCACTTTTCTTTTTTTCTGCAGGTTAAACCTTTTCGAGGATTTTTAATCAAGTTAAAGATATTTTTTCTTAGACAGGTCATGTGCTGAAAAGTCATATGATCTTTCACAGCTTAATTAGATTTTTTACCAATCTGACTGGTTGCTTAATTTGCTTCATTAGTGTTTAACATTTGGCCAAAATGAGAAGCTTAAAACAAACGCTGAGTAACATTTTCTTATGAAGGCGCCATGTTTGAATGGAACACTAAAGGGATTTATATACAGACGCAGCCAAACTTGGTGTCCATTTTCTGTTTACTGGTAAAGGTTAACCAGAATTTTGTTTAAAATGTCCAGATATTTCACAGGATACATAATGTCATGCACTCTACCAAGATCCTTATGGACCATCGAAAAAGAAACAGGCCTACAGCATCACAGGACAAGAACAGTGAATTGTGAGGTTCCTAAAGGAGCAGTTCTTATTTCACATCTTCCCGTAGCTCACTTTACAAAATATCGCAACATCTTCTGCTGTATTTATGCAGAAGAGCCACAGCTTGATATCTCTGTCACCTCCTGACTCTAGTCTAACTAACGTCACCAGGGATTTGTCTGTAATTTAAATTAGTGAATGAGTCAGAGTTTCCACTAACATGTAAGACAGAAGTTTTTGGTTTTGGTCCAAAACATAGAAGAACAGAGATCAGCGCTCAACCAGACTAACGACCACAGAGCATGTTTGAAACAGCAGAGCTTAACCAACACAAAAACATACTAAATCAGCTTACAGTCTTCTTAAAACACTGTGTGAATAAAGGGTTTTCTGTCAAAACAGGGCACAGAAAAACTACTGCATGCTTTTTGATTTTGTAATTTTTTCTTTAAATCAGGTAGGCAGGTGGCAGCTCATCCAAAATGGTGCCTTCAGATTCCTGAACACCACCAGTAAAATGGTTCCCATAAGAACCAGTTCTCCAATCACTGCGCTGACTCTCTGTTTTCTCTCGGGCTGAAATCCAAGTATGAACCATCCACACTGCAGCAACAGCACTTCGGTCAACCAACCAGTTTCAACCAATAATGGTTCAGAAGCAGCTCTGAACTGGTGGGTTTTAGCCTCCATTTAAAGGAACTCGGTGTTTCAGCTGTTTTCTCTTTGTTCCAGATTTGTGGATGATAGAAGCTGAATGCTGATTCTCCATGTGTAATTTAAAATGTAGGTTCTATTTGAGTTAAACTTAAATATTTGTGTTAACTGAAGCCCATCTTTCCTCTCATGTCCTCAGAGTGATGATGCTCTGGACTGCCTGGTGTATGAAAGCGACTGAATAAATAAACTCGGCTGACTATTCCTAATCGGGAGCAAGAAGAACAAATTCCTCATTAATTTCTCTCACCAGAACAGAGTTTCAGTTGAAGCCACAGTGGCATTCAGGTTACATCAACCTCCATCACGTCCCGCAGCTTTTAAAGGCGTCTCTGCTCAAGTAACCCTGAATAATGGTCACAAGCTGTACTCTGTAACATTTCAGGTATGTGGTCCAGGTCTGGAATCGACACATACCGTTAGAAGGTCACGGTAAATTGTGCTGCATCCTTTAGTTTGATTTGAAACTTTAGGTTCAAGTCGGTTCAAAGGCCTGATTTAAAAGTTCAGCCAGGAATTGTGGTTTGTGGTTTGGGCTGCAGGATTTCAGCAGCTCACTGAGTGTCTGGCGTTAATTTGATGGCAGCTGCTGATGTTTCTGTGTGAAATTAAAATGCTCTCCCGGTTCTAATCCCCCCAGAGCCCAGCCTAATTAACAGGCTTGAGGAGGATACACAGAGCAGCGATACATTAATAACAAAATTTAATTTATTTCAGGGAAAAAAGAGATGCAGGCAGAGATAAAGGAGCATATTTGTTAGCAAGAAAATTTCATTCTTCTCCTCTTGTATGAGATTTTTTTGTTTTCTTTACAGTGTTTTAGTCTTGATTTAAGTGTAAGCTTTAAGCCTTAAGCACAGACAGGTGCAGGGTTTAAGCAGGAACCTATGCATGTTAGCCAGGATGAGGGAGGAAGGAGTTCTCTCCTCAGGAAACACAAAAAGTGATCGACAAACTGGAGCTGATTCAAAGTTTTCACAGAGTGAACAGTTTCAACTGAAGGATTTTAGATACTTTTTCATTTTATCTGCATATAAAATGCAGATAAGGGAGGATTTAACATGCTATTTATACTCTTATCCCAGTTTTCTCTCAGATGGCCCAATACACATTTTTGTGAAAAATGTCCCTACAGAATTTCCTCTAATCTCGCTGATTGGACCGTATTTGGCATGTGTGCAGAAGGTCACCAGGGGCAGAGTGTGGCTTTGAGAATTAAAAAGTAAAAATTACGATTCCTTCACTTTTTTCATAAAAAAGTTAAATCCATACTATCCGGAGTTCACAATCCATTTTTCATCAATTTTTCCGTCATAACACAGAGGTTTACTACAGACTGGGGCCAGGACTTAATGTGTCCCTTAATTAACTACAAACATTTTAACTCAATAAAAATGTTAACGCCATTATTCATATTCACATGTTTTTACACATGAACCTGGCCAGAGCCTTTGTACTTGTGCATTTATGGTACGCCCATAAATCTGACGCATAAGCAACGTCCGCCAACAGCAGCGGTGGACGACGAAGCTGCTTCTCTTGGCCCACTGGGGATCAACCTTCATTTCAACAAACGATCTGATGGGACCCTGGAAAAGACTAATGTTGTGTTTAAGTTGTGCTAAGGAGTTAGCCTTTCAGTGGAGCTAATCAAGCCTAAACTAGCATCTCAATGCTAAACATGTAGCAGCAACACATGCTAAACATGTGTAGACGCTAATGTCAGCGTCTACAGTTTCTGAAGAAGCTCCATGACTGATCAGGAGTTCCTGAAACACTGAAAAACTAAATGACTAGACCACCAATCTGATGGTTGAAGAACCTAAATAATTCATCTTTATTGCTCAAATGTCTATTTATAAACTATCATTCAGCTGCAAAAGGAGGTTTAAATTTAAAATATTGCCTATTTTGTCAATATATAGTTTATCTAAACAAAATAATGTGTTTAATTACATTAATTAATTCAATAAAAAAATTTTAATCAAGTCCCTCCCCTAATATGGACATACTGTATTTCCACAGTGGTGTTGGAGCAAATGTATGAATGGATGGAAGAATACAAGAATGGAGTCATGGGTGGATAATAATAATAATAATAATAATAATAATAATAATAATAATAATAATAATAATAATAATAATAATAATGGATGGATGGATGATGAACAGGTGCACAGACATTGAAGTTATCATCAGTAGTTGTTTACCTGGCTGAATGACTTGTCCCTCTGAAGCAGGTCTTCCTTCAGCCATTTACACTGCAGACACACAGAAAGAGGAGTCAGCGCTTCATTAGCTATTAACTCATGTCACTGGAATAGTAATGGAAGCCAGTAGAAGGGATGCATGAGCATGAAAATCTGGGACAATATTAATAACCAATATCAACATTGATGTTCGGGCCGACCACAGACCGATTGAGCGATCGTTTATTTTCTATACTCTTTCGACACGTCACAATCTTTCGCTGCATCACTATTGCCGTCACATGACCAAACAAACACCCCACGGTCGACCCAGAAACACACAACAAGCAACATAGAAATAAACATCTATTATTCATATCGGCCCAGTTTTACTCGTCGGACCAATACTAAAAAGTTAAAAATGAACAAAAATCGACCATGAAAATGCTCACTTTACACATTAAGAGGGGAAACAATGGAAATATGACATCATTGGTTCTTTGTTCATTAAACGTTATTACTTCCAAGTGATAAGGTGATTTCCACATGTACTGGGTGGAGACTGTAGATAAAAGCTTCCTGCACTACGACATGTAGATGGAATAAACCTCTTCCTTCCAGCCAAATCATGTTTGATTTATATTTATTTCACTGTTTTGACTCGAGTTTTTCCCACAACTTTCTTGAGTTTTCAAAGTTTTTGTTAAAGATAGTTTCTCTTACTACTTCACTAACCAGATTTATAAAGCCAGCTAAATTTACAACTCCTAACATTTCTTATAGAAAATCAATCATACACAAACTTTTTATTATTGAAAAAACAGTTTATTAATCTCAAAGGAAAATTAATATACCCTTCAAAGGAGTCATTATAGATGGTGATATCTGTGGACATGATGGCTCTGCTGTAGCTGTATTTCCTTTAACTGATTCATGGCCGCCCACTTCAGGTTCAGCAGGAGATCTCGCTGTGTTCTCCCCTGAGCATCTTTTTTAAGTAGTTTCCTTTTGAGGCTTTTCTTTATTAATCTCTGTGGTTTAGATTTAAAATTTGAATTATACAAACAAAGCGCTTTTAGGAGGTAAGAAAAGTGGGAGCACTGTTTCCCAGTCCTACTCCTTGCTTCAGTTGGGAAATTCAGATATAACAGCAGCATCAAGATATGTAGGATTCCACAAAAGATAAAAAAAATGTTTAAAATATTTTAAAAATGCCATATTTACAATAATAATTTCACAGCACAAAATAAAGTCACATAATTGTGAAGAGCCCTTTTGATAACTATCCATGTTGGTGTGGCACAGGGAGATTTCTGACAGTATGAGAGCGATGACTGCGTCACCACATCGGCTGAACTTGCTGAGCTGCAGGTCGCTGTGTGAAAAGACTTATGGCGTATCAGAACTGAAATGGTCTGTGCACAGAATTTTTTGACATGCCCAAAAACTCAGAAGCAGCCCAGTCTACCTGGAGATAAAAAAGTGTATGCAACTGTGTCAGATATACAGTATATATAGGCAGATACAGCCATTAAACAGTACAGACTGGCAGTTGCTTTATGCAATTCTGCTTGATTCTCATTTCCTTCGATGCTCCATCTGGGAGTTCTTCTCTTGACCTCGATTTCTTCTGTAGAATTTCAACCGAGCCAGTCAGTAATCAGATGAGTAAGCTGGGAACGATGTTGATTTTCTGCGCTGTTTTAGATTTATAGTATTTGCATTTTCAGCGGAGGAAGTGAACAAAGCAGTTCAGTTTGTGTTGGCCACATTTCCAAATACTGAGCAATGAAGTCAGACAAGACGAATGTAGAAAACAGTTTACTGCTGGCAAAGACGACATTCGGCTGAGCACTTCTGTCTTCATGGTGGGGGTGGTTGTTTGCAGTGCAGGGAATTTCTGGTAAGCTTCAATAGCGTTACTGGAATTTTACATACACCACGACCAAACATTAGCGATTGGGTAAAGTCAGATCCAATCATTTAAAACTTCTACAGAGTCCACACCTCCAGCAAGTAATCATTTCTGAACAGCTGAGGGATCAGACTTTCTGTCAAAAGCACAGCTTTGAACAAGGGTTGGTTTTTACCAGGGTAAATGGACTGAACTTATAAAGCGCTTTTCCAGTCATTTTGACCACTCAAAGCGCTTTACACTAGAATCACATTCACCCAGTCGCACTCACAAACACACACACATTTATACACCGATACACAGATCGGTAGGCAACTTGGGGTTAAGTTAAGTGCCTTGCCCAGAGGCACATCGACATGTGGCAGGAGGAAGCTGGAATCGCACCTACAACCTTCCGGTCGCAAGATGACTACTCTACCAAAGAGCCACAGTAGCCCTATAAACAATAGTGATGAGCAGGCTTACACTGGTAATAGTAAAGTTTAGTAGATGAATTGGTGTCAATAAAATGTCCTGATAATGACAGAAATGTGTGTGTGTACATGTGGGGTCAGGTCTGCTAAGCAATTTTGGAAAAAAAATAAATAAATTATTGTGTGAACAATTAGACCACTGTTGGCAAAAGTTACCAGAATCAAACTGGAATTGCTAAATTGTTGGACTTCTGTTTCACATTCCAGGTACTAAGGGATCACCATCAGGTCATATCGACACTGAGCACAAGATTTCCCAGCATGCATTAGTATGACATTAGTGTTTCTGGTGTAAGAAAAAAAAGAGGCTATTAGACTTAGATAAATCCACTGTCACTTCTCTCATTTAGAGACAAAAAGGAAAAGTTTTTCAGCTTAGAGTGTGACATTAGAAGAGATTCATTATTAATCGGGGTGAACAAGAACAGCCCTGGGTTCCTTCTAAGTATCGCAGACAGGTTGACAAAGAGCCGCAGCTCCATCTTCATCGGGGTGTTCTTAATCATCTTCAGAGTTATTGAAGTTATGCAAGCTATTGAAGTTTTAAAAAAGTAATTTATGGATTTATTCTCTTTTGCTGCATTTCGGCTAATAAAAGTTAATTAAAAACTGGAATGAAGTGCTCCAGTGACTCATGCACCTGTCAACAAGCAACTCCAGTTGTTTCTGCCCTTTGGGTCACTCAGGGTAGTTGCGTGGGCATCAAACTGGCAGGTTTCTTTTTGGGGGTCTTGTCATTGAGTGAGGTGGTCAGCAGCTCCAGGTGATGTTTGATGAGTTCTGATAACCTGTAATTACCTGATATCAATTCAATAAGGAGCAGGAAGCTCCAGCTGGCGTGCGGGTTGGAGTGCTCAGGAAGAACCCTCCCCCTCTTTCTAATACTTCCCAGAACCCCCAGCTGCTGAGGGAGATAATCCCTGAGAGATGAAAAGAGGGAATGAGGAATCGGCGAGCAACAAGGGGTGGAGTGGGATGGGGAGGGGTGGGATCCTCCAACGTGGAGTGCTCTTTCTTCTTCTTCTCTGAGGATTATGGCAGCATTTGAAACATATTTCACTGCGGCGCAGCGCTGGAATGAAGGCGGGATTAAGGTGTTACCATTGAGGGGTGGTGTTAACGTAATAGGGATAGTTGTTAAAAGACGGTGAAGCAGTGTTATTGGCGGGGGTCACTGGTAGTGATGGAAGTTGATACACTGAGGTACAGCTTGAAGGAGGCAGGCATCAGAAAGAGGTTAAAATGTAAGGCGACAGGTGCTGATGAGGGACAAGTCAAAGGTTTTACAGTCCGTCTAACACCGCCATACTGCTTCAGTTAGAAGACTACCATCTTTTACATGCAAATGAAGTATTTCCACATAAAGGTGCTGCAAGGTGTAGGATCTGGTACGGATACTACATGTCAATGCTCCACACATTCTCGTATTACTATATCTAAAATTGACAGAACACCAGCAGGTAAGGCGGGTGAAGCGTCTTGCCCAAGGATGCAATGAATTAGGCAAACAGAGCAGGAATTGAAATGGCAACCCACCGATTGGAGGGCAAACTCCTACTGCCGTCATCACCATCACTGCCGTCACCACCATCACCACAAGGGGTAATGCCTCCTTGGAAAAACATAACAGTAGGATGATAAGATGTGGTGGGTGGGTCAGCTGCTGTATCAGTGTGGTAGTTGGCCAGCAGTAAACTGGAACTAGAAAACCAAAATTTCTGAAGAAATTTAGCCGGGGCCTGCCAAGGCGCGCCCGTCGGGTTTGGGCCCGGCGTCGTCACGCTACAAATTGGCATCGACGCTAAAGGACGGCGCAACGTGATCAATGGCACGCAGAGAACCACAAGAACGTTAGTAAGGTGGACGTTCACCATTCGGTACGATTTAAAATGTTGTCAAGGCTTTTATTTTGGAAGTTTCAGTATGCTTCATTTCAAAGGGCCAAACTAATCCCATGCGTAATAGTCCTTGGGTTAAAATAGTTATATAATGCTCAAAACACAAGTAGCTGATGTAAAAATATTCAAGGCTTTTATTTTGGAATTTTCATTATGCTTCATTTCAAAAGGGCCAAACTAATACCATGTGTAACAGTGCTTTGGATGAAAAAGTCAAATAAAGCCAAAATGAGCAATTACTTCATTTAAAAAATATTCAAGGCTTTTATTTTGAAATTTTCACTATGCTTCATTTCAAAGGGCCAAACTAATACCATGAATAACAGTCATTGGATAAAATCAGTTATATAGTGCTCAAAACAGCAATAATCTCATGTAAGAATTCTCAAGGCTTTTATTTTGAAATTTTCAGTATGCTCCATTTTAAAGTTCTGAACGAATCCCATGTGTAACAGTGCTTTGGATAAAAAAGTCACATAAAGCCAAAAAGCGCAATTACCTGATGTAAAAATATGCAAGGCTTTTATTTTGAAATTATTATTATGCTCCATTTTAAAGTTCCGAACTAATCCCATGTGTAACAGTGCTTTGGATGAAAAAGTCATATAAAGCCAAAAAGAGCAATTACATGATGTAAAAATATTCAAAGCTTTTATTTTGAAATTTTTGTTAAGCTTCATTTCAAAGGGCCAAACTAATACCATGTGTAACAGTGCTTTGGATGAAAAAGTCAAATAAAGCCAAAAACAGCAATTACCTGATGTAAAAATATTCAAGGCTTTTATTTTGAAATTATTATTATGCTTAATTTTAAAGTTCCAAACTAATACCATGTGTAACAGTTCCTGAGTTAAATCAGTTATATACAGCCCATAGCAGCAAATAGTTCTAAAGGCCAGTTCAGTCCTGATCTGTTTCAACTGAGGGTTCCACTATAGATAGAACTACAATGATGCGTATCTGTAGTCCAAACCAGCAGCCAATAGCCTCTTGAGATCCGTTGCTATGGCAAATAATGGTCTCAGCAGGGTGTGAGCTCTGAGCTCTGAGCTGTCAAACACACAATTGTGTGTTTGAGCAAACACGTTTTACTGACAAAAAGCATTGGAAACAAATCCTTCCTGGTCGGGAACCGTAATACATATTCGAAAAGCGTTTGAAGCGTATGACAGGTCAATGTGTCTTCTGCGATAGTCCCGAGATTCATATCTGTACCTCACTCAGAACATTTACAGCGATGAGAGAAAGAAATGTTGTGCCCAGATCTGAAATTCTATTCAAATACATGGGAGAGAGCCTCAGACAGCCTCAGAAAATCCTGTCGCATGACTTTGCTCTGAAGCACCGTGACAGAAAACCGTACGATCTAGATAAATTTCGAAAACATTTTACCGGAGCAGACAGGCGTATCAATGTCAGGACCGATTTTGATACTAATCGTGCGATATTTGTGGGCGTGATGGCGATTTCAAAAATGATTTGGGTTGAAAAAGTTGTCTTGATCTCTCACTCTAATCAGCGAGAGAAGCACTCTAACTTTAGGAAAAATGAGAAACTTTGGGTCGCTTAGAGGCAAATTGTGGACAAACCGTAACTGTTATCGACGAGCCGTCTTCACTTTCGAAGAGATCACAGACGTATCTACAAAATGAAATTTGAATGGCATTTCTACGTGAATTAGTGACGACACAGAAAATCCTCAAAAATAGGGTATTTCCAGGATTTTTCCCATTGACTTATAATGGGGTTTTTTTCGTAGTTTTTTGCGAATTATGTCGCCACGTTAAGCCCAAATCCCACCAAAAGTAATAGCAACAATGGCGTGAATTTTCTGCACGTTTTGATACCTCATTTGTAGGTGTGCACCCAGCGGTATGAGCCGCATTAACGGTTAAATAAAGAACTATAATAATAAAGAGACGCTTGTTGGGTGTAGAGTAATAGGTTCCTGCCATTGCTTTGCATGGCAGGCCCCAATAAACGCCTCAGCCAGTAGGAGTGGTGTGAGTAGTGACAGGTTCTGACAAACAGGGCTGTGGCCGTTCCATCAGACCAATTATGGAAGAGATTGAAGCCAGTGGCCTTCAGCATTGACTACAGTGCATTGAACAAGACAAATTGTAGTAAAAAAGTTGTATGAGTGTTACTTCTGAGTGGAATAGGAAGTCTACATCCCCCTCAATCTTGTCAATCTTGCTTATCTGACCAGTGCTGTTCCTCATTGCTTTCTGGTATTTGCTGCAAATTACTCTCCACTGTTCTTTTACAGCACCACCTGCTTCAGTCTCTTCTTTAGGTCATGTTAGACACACCTCAACTTCTCCTGGTCCACCTCCTTAAATGCCTGCTTTTTCAGATTGAGGAGCTCCTTGAGGGTGATGCAGGTCTTATCATTTGGAAATCAGCATGCAGTCCTAGCTTGAATCACAACATCCCTGCAAAAGTGGTGTGTATTGTAATGATGTCCACTCTCCTCTCAATGTCATCATCCGTGTCGTTCTCCAGTGGGTCCAGTAGTGCACTTAAATTACAACAGACTTGTAAAAACTCTCTCTGTTATCCATTTTCTGAAGGAACAGGTTGTTGAACAATTTTAATCCTCTGGGGTTTTATGTGGGTTAGAAGAAAACCAGACCGTGATCTGGTCTGAGAAGGAAAGGTATGATAAAACAAAGGACATACAAGTGTCCTTGGCATTTGCACAAAACAGAACCAATGTCCTGTTTTCCTAAGCAGGCCGGTCCACATATTGAACCATCCCGAATGAGGCTTATTAAATGACAAATGTGTTCAAATACTGGGTCGGAAATCTTGCGACAGTCTTATGAATGACTTCAGAGGCCAATGAAGACAATCTACAACAACTCTCTGGCAAATAGTACAATCTGAGACCACCTACTAAAAGACAAAAAAATCTCAGCATTTGCTGCAACATCTCCATGATGAGACCATCTATTGCTCATAAGTAAAGTAAAGTCTCTCACCTTTGTGTTTTCTACTCGTCCTTGTATCCCTATCAGCTCATACAGTACAGAAGCTGGGTACATTAGCACAGGAGTCAGGTAGGCTGTCATTCAAACAGAGACTACACTCCTGGTATAGTCATTGGTTCTGTATCGGTGCTCTACTTGTTAAATGGTGAGTTTACAGTCCCCACAGTGCCATAACTCAAGGGCCGGACTGGTTTGTACCAGTTTCTACATGGTGTACATGCCTTGGATCAACCCAAAGTTTCCCGGCAGATCATTGTACAATTACATCACACTATCTCAACCTGTTTGCCTTTTTCTCAAGCTCCATCCTGGTGCCAGGTAAGCAATTCCCTTCAGCAGCATCTTCTTCTGTAGAGCCATGGTCCTTCTGAAGCTCACATGCCCAGCAAACACACCTGGGTGGTTTGTTGCTATACAGAACCATAAACTGGAATGCACTGTGTATTTTAATGGACCATGAGCATTAGAGGAGTTAGGTGAATATAAAACATACAGTACAACCCAATTATTTTCTATGAAAAAACCTTCACCAGGAGCAGTTTCTGAATTGCGGGTGATGATCCTTTCCATAAAAAAAACATTGTAAAAGGGTTAATAGAGGAGTGATGATGTGATGACTTCCTCAAAGTTGAGTTTCAGAAAGAGCAGTAGCTTCTTAAAGAGACAGAGACCCAATTTCAAGGTGTAAAATTAGGAAGTGAAGTTTCTTTTAAGTCATATTTGATATCTGAAGCATTTTTATAACAACTGATGGTAACAAAGCTTCTTGATTATGTTATAAAATGCCACTATGTGTTTAGGAAATACACAATACCGCCCCTTTAAGACTTCAGACCAAGAGTTCAAGTCAAAACTCACATCATTAGGGCAAAAGTCTAAATCGAGTCTGAGGTCTTTTATTTTTGGCAATGTAAATCAACCACTAACACTGTTAGTGTTCATCATGTCACTAACAGGTGATGTGATGAACAGACAACCATTGTTAATGACTTCAACTGTAGTCATAATGTTATGCCTGCTTGGTAAATGCCATGAATGTTAAAGGGTCATTATTCATTTTAGACATATCTGAACTCCACTGATGTGTAGCTACAGGTACAGTGGTGCTCCTCTATGGAAAGGAGTTTCAGCTTTTATGTTTTCCAGGAAGAACTTTCTCATTTCTCTTTTCGGTCCCTCCCATTCTCTTTTGAAGCCAGTTGCTTTGGTTACCACCGCTGTTTGGCGATGCTGGAGCAGTTTAGGTAACCATGGTTACCGCACTCTGTCAGTCACAGCAAGGAAACAGATGAAGGCTCCTGATCTGATTTTTTTTTTTTCATCTGGAAAAATATCAGAGGCGGGGCTTCTGAGCCCACCACCTGCCGCAGAGCATGCTGGGAGCACAACCAATCTCCACGTTCAACTGGCCAACTCTATTTCGCTCATATCCCACCAACAGCCAGACTCATCTCTTTTCATTTCTACTGATTTCAACCCCACCCCCACAGAGAGCAGTATATAAATTGTGGGTAATAAATCCAACACTCTGCAGGTTTTGGTAATAAACTCTGTGAATTGAACTTTGATCATAATCAGCCTCCAGAGGAGAGATGGGGGCTTAGGGGGGGAGAAAATGTGGATTTTCTACTTTAAAGTAAGAATGAAAATTGTAGCTAGAAACTTAGAAATAAATAAGAAACCACATACAAAAAAATGTGGGACATATCTCTGCTGGCAAATAAAGGATCGATAATAAAGTGTAGCATTTAGATTGATTATTAGATCCATCTTTAAGCGATTGACTTTTGAAGCAATCAGGAGATATTATTTGTTATATTCCATTAATGCATGAGTGTGTGTACAAATAGCAACCTGATTAGATATTTTGTGTTTTATTAATAGAAGTTTGCATATCAAAGTATAACCTCTGGAAAAATAAGTGATATAATTGCTTGTAAAAATGGTTTTGATCGTAAGACACAGAAGGTTTCCATTATGACACTCTACTCCCTTACTAGCCAATGGTAAAGGTCTAATGCTAAAGGTCACAGAGCGGTGGAGGCACAGATTATGAGGAGAGAAAAGATCAGAATAGATAGTTCTACATGACGTCACGCCTCCTACATCCGGGTGTTCTGTCGCTGATGGAAGAAGCTTTCTACTTCATTCTGTTTGAGCTAACTGTGCTACAAACTCACAAAGCATTGATAAGTGTGTCTGGCTAATATCCAGAGGAGACACAAGTCATGCAATACAGGACAGATTTGCTCTCCTCACTTTATTAGCGGTAAGGACATTTTCAAATGTTTCTAAAATTAAGCAAATTTTGACGTCAATAGTGTATTAAACAGACTGCTGTAAAAAAATAACTTTGTGGGAAAACCTGTAGTTAAAATCATTTTAAGTTAGAGTTCCACAAACTGGAAATTGGCAAAGAAAGAGGAGAAAAATAGCTTATTGATGCATCCCTATTGGTATTCACTCATGTGACTAATGTGTTGAAGCAGAGACACATGGAGGACAATAGGGCCAGCAGATCAACCTGCTGGCCCTTTTAAGCCAAAAAAAAATCCATTCCATCACTATCTTGCTGTGAAAACATGGACTGAATAAGATGTGATAGTGGATTAAACCCTCCTTATTGAGCTTTATAATTTTTTCTTAGCTTAATTAAAACTTTAAGTGGTAGAAATTTATCATTTTAGTAAAGATTGTTGAATATTTTCAGAGATTTGACTGTTTGAACTAATAAAATTTAGAACTATCCGCCTCTCTGGGGTCCTCCTTTAGGGGGCGCCACAGCAGATTATCAGCCTCCATCGCTGGCATGCTTCTCTACATCACATCCCTATGAAACCTTTTCCTTTGATTAATCTCAGAACATCCTGAGGAACAGATCAGGACATTATTCCTAATGCTATAACATTTAGTTCCTTAAAAAAAGAAAACAAAAACATTAGCAGCCAACTTCAGTACTTTCTTCTTATTAGCTCCATCATCTCCAAACATCCACTTCAGCAGGTTTCACTCCCTTCCTGCTAACATGCTAACATCTCTTTTCTTCCTTGCATCTGTTCCTTTAATGCATTTCTCCTGGCACTCGTCTCCGATTTCTTCATCCTGCCTGCTCTCTCTCTCTCACCTGTTGCTGTTGTGAACATCACTGGCCCTTCGGTCTGACCTCATCTGTTAGCCTGTTTATCAGCACCGTTAGCTACAACAAGGAGCTCAGAACTGATCCCTGATGTACACCATTCCACACTTTGAACATATTTACCTCACTACTGACTGACATCCTAGCTACCCATCCTGGACCTTTTTCACAGCCTCTCTAGAGCCTGCTTAACCATCTACGGTTCAACTAAAAATCACCATCACTCTAAATGTAACATTTAACAAAAGTAGCAGTGAAAGCAGAAAACCCAACAAATGGCATGCTATCTTAAAATGTTTTTCTTTCATCGGGTTGTGAATCACCAGAACTGTTTTTGCCTCAAAGGCAGTTCGAAGGTTTGGCAAAATTCAGATGGAAATTTGTCAGGATAAAAAAAAAGAAAAAATCAAACGGATGTTTGATCTGCTTATGTGTAAACTCACCTTGTCTACAGATTTGTCTCTCTCCTCCATCACGGCCTTCATCTCCTGAGCAGTGATGTCACTCCTTCGCCGCTGTGCTAGCCGTACGCACTGAACTAGAGCTGAGCCGAACTGCCTCACTTCCTGGACCGAGTCGGCTTTGCAGACATGCTGAAGGAGATCTTTGATGTCCTGAGAATCAGAAACAATCAGACTGGACCTGGTTTGGTCATCAGTTCCAGCATAAACCAAAAATGTGATGAGTCAGCTCACCATGTCAACGTCCTGCAGGCTGATATCATCCGACCTGACAACAGAAGAGTAGATAATCTGTTTGTGGAGCCTCTAAAGCTGGTCTGTCACCATCTACCATGTCTAAAACATTTGTGTAAAATAGTTTTAGTTTAGGCTGCACAGTGGCACAGTTGGTAGCACTGTTGCCTTGCAGCAAGAAGGTCCTGGGTTCGATTCTCGGCCCAGGGTCTTTCTGCATAAGCATGTGTGGGTTCTCTCCGGGTTCTCCGGCTTCCTCCCACAGCCCAAAAACATGGTAACGTTAATTAGGTTAATTGGTCTCTCTAAATTCTCCCTACGTGCGTGCGTATGTGCGTGCATGGTGGTTTGTCTGTGTTGCCCTGCGACAGACTGGCGACCTGTCCAGAGTGTACACCGCCTGTCGCCCGGAACGTTAGCTGGAGATAGCTAACACCTGACCCCACTAGGGACAAGGGTGTTAGAAAATGGATGTATGGAGTTTTAGCTTAAGCAAAGACTTCCAAGATACAAAAAGCAGGGGACTTGAAGGATTGAAGTTTGTTTATGTGATGCCATTTCACAAAAAATTATTTCAGTTCAATCATACATTCATTCCAACTGATGCTATCAAGCAGCAGGTTAGCATCAGTTTATCATTCAAGGGAATTTAAAATCTAAGGAAACTCAGCAGAGCATCGAGTAACCTGCAGAATTCACTCCTTCTGGACGAACGAGTAGCGACTTAAAACAAACGCTTGCTTTGTGTTGATTACTTAACAGCAATCCCTCATAATGAGCAGGCATGTAGCAACGGTAAAGAGGAAAAACACCCCTGTAAACAGGAATTTTATTTTACAGGCACATAGTGGCATTTTATACAATAATCAGTTACCTTCAGTTGTAATAAAAATGCTATATATACTGTATATCAAATATGACTTTATAACTTAATGCCTTAAAACTGGCCCTCTGTCTCTTTAAGAAGCTCCTGCTCTTTCTGAAACTTCGCCTTCAGGAAGTCGTCACAACACGGCTCCTCTATTAACCCTTTAACGTTTGCACTGAGAAGTAGCTTGTGATGAGCTCGGCAGATGTTGCTTTTCCAGCAGGTGTTCGCTACTTGCTGCTGGCTAGTCTGAAGGAATTGAGTGTGGTAGTCATGGGGAAGACTCAGAGACATGAAGAAGATGCTGTTGAAGCGTGGCAGAGAGTTACTATCCAGTGAAACTAATCCTGTGCCACTCAGCGAGGCAGCATAAAAAGTCAGAATGAAGTTTGCAAAGAGCTTCAGTCCTGGAGACTTCAGTCCTGTGCTCTGATGAAACTAAAACTGAAGTGCCTGGCCATAATGAACATTATACCATTTAGAGGGACTACTGCCACCTCCGTACATTACGGAGGTGGCAGCATCATGCTGTGGAGCTTCTTTGCAGCAAGAACAGAGAAGCTTGTCAGACCTTAAGCAGCTAGAGCTAACATTAGGGGGTGGGAGGCTTGAGAGAGAAGCAAACTTGTTTGTTGGAATGGCCCAGTCAAACTCCAGAAATAAATCCACTTGTAAACAACAAAACTTGACATTTTAACTGAGATGAGATTTCAGCAAAAAAGAAAGTTTTATATTAAAGTATTAGGATGAGTAACCCTTTCACTCAGCAGTTAGCTATTAACCACTATTTTAATCCATAAAATCCATAAAAATTAGTGGCAGGAATGTAACAAGATGTGGAAATGCTGAAGAGATACAAATACTTTTAGAAGACGCCGTCACCCTGGTGTTTGACTTGTCTATATATTTAACTTACAGAACACGTTTGCTCTTCCTGTTACTCTGCATGAACCGTCCTCCAGTGTTTGCTCTTCAGACTATTCAGCTTATTTCAAAAGTTCCAGCCAAAGCAATGCAAGCCATGCTAATATGTATATTGTGAATGACAAATAAAAGGTGTAACTTGGTGCCCTGTAGTCAATTACTGAGGTCCTACAAAGGTTCCTGGTCTCTGTGTTCCTGGTCTGACCACAGCGACCGCCTGTTAGATTACCTGAGCGCCACGCAGCAGCTGTGCAATAATTTTGTTCTGCGATCCCTAAAGTCCGTGTTAAAATCTGTCATTTTGAATTCATTTTGAAGCAGTGGAGGCTTCCCTGGAACGGACCGCTCTCTGCTGTTCTCGGATTCTTCCTCCTCTTGACAGGAGTCTTGACGGAGGACGTGCAGCTAGTAGTAACTACCTGATCTTCTGTCTCTCCTCCTGGGAAGTTCTTTTCATTTAGTCTGCTGCTGTTTTGCTGTAATAAACTGTAATAAGGTGGTCGAGGCGGCTCCGCTCTGCAGGGAACAGCAGATAATGAAAGACCGGCCAACTCCAATAAAGCTCCACTAACACCCTGCTTACAGACCCCCATCCAGCCTGGCTCAGCCCGGCTCGGCTTGGCTCGCTCGCTCGGCCGCCTTCATTACCACTCCCACACACCTTCACTCAGGCACGCCGCGAGCAGCCATTAGTGGGAGCAGATCCAAGAGAGAATACCATCAGTCTGCATTTGTTCTTTTGACAAAGTTTTACAAGTTGTGCCCTTCGTAGAGACAGAATCTAATGTGATGTAGCTGCTTTTCTTGGAAATCCTTCATTTCATCTGAAGGAGTTTGCTCTTCCCGGGAATCTGAAAGAAATTCTTGTCTTGTTCCGTAACTTGAAAGATGGTTGGAGGGTAACCCCTTGTTGCTACTCTGTAAGTCCATATGGGGGCGCTTTATTTGACAGAACTTTGTTTTTACTGAGAGTGATTTTTGTCCGATCCGTTCTCTGGTCTAAGAACACTTTTTGTATTTTTAACCTTTATTTTACCAGGATAAAAAAAACAAAAAAAAACAATTGAGATTAAAAGCCTCTTTTTCAAGGCATGAATTGCAACATGAAAATGATTTTAGGCATAGAGGTTTCAAGGATGTCAGAGTGTGAACAGACCTGCAGCAGAATGTTAGACATGTATGCAAACAAATGCAGAGCCTCTGAAGCGGTGGTTAAAGTTACGTGGGAGAACGTTTTGGCCTTACTGCAAAGTGATGTGTGTGGGGTGAAAACCCAACACTGCACATTCCTATGGACTCACTTTCCCCACAGTAACATATGATGGTGGCAGCATCATGCTGTGGAGATGGAATACTGTAACAGAGAAGTTTAGACCAAAGCATATTCCACATGTTAAAATGGCCTACAAAAATAACCATTCAAAAAAACCCATTTCAGTCACTTGCTGATTAAAGCTGATAGACATACGGTACCTTCATGAGATTTAAATCTGTAACTTTTGTTGGTCCATCTTAGAGCGGGCATAAAAATTCCAACCCGGCCCCATAGACATCGTGTCAAAGTCCGATCCGATCCGATCTGACTAACTAACAGAAAGCCCAAACCCGAAGTAACTGCTATCAGTTTAAAGTATTTCCAGATCTCTGACTACTCTGCTGGCTTAGTAGTGAAACAATGTGTCACTCACACTTTATACACGTGAAAATGTGTATAACAAAAGTTTTGTTGTTTTTAGCTTTTGTGTAACATATTCCAGCTCCATGTTGTCGCTTGTTGTAACCACAGTGTGAGTCAAGTGCAAATCTTCTGGGATGTGTGACAGGTAGGAGTGGAGCAGGCTGTGTGCATCAGCTGTGCAGACAGTCGGGCTTCTTACAGTCTGACTTCTTTCTTTCCTCACCAGGGAGCATCTGCCTTGTTCTTCAACCAGCCTACCAGAGGACATGTCATCCCTCTGATCATTGAGCTCCAATGGCTACCATCACCTGCTGGTCTTGGTCAGAAGGGTGGATGGGGCGGTATGACAGCCTGGCTTCTGTCAGACTGCCCCAGGGTAGCTGTGCCATTATCAGAAAGTGAATGTGCGGGTGAATGGAAAAAACTGACTTTATGAAAAGCATCCTGAAAAGCGCTACCCAGGTCTGATGTCATGCCATTACCAATCGTTGCCCACATGCAATAGAAGTCTACTTCAATGGCCTTGCAAAGATGTTATGACTCTGCTCTGTCACTCCGGTCATCATGGGATTGCCAGCTTGCAGTGCCAACATCACACCCAAGACAATCCAGACTCTATTCATGAGCCGTTCCATGATGGCAGGTGCCACTGGAATGGTGGCATCTCTGGTTAATGGGGGGTATGGTGGGAACAGAGGTAGGAGTTCTTCCTGCAATCGGTAATTCGCCGGTTTGAGTCTCTTCCCAGTTCTTTTGTCATTGTGTCCTTGGGCAAGGCATTTCACCCACCTTGCCTGCTGATGGCGCTCTAATCTGAAGATCACATGAAATTTGGAGGTTGGCAGACAGATGGGGGCATCGGTGCACCCCAGCGACCTCTGACCCAGTCCTGTGATTCCATGTGGTCTACCTCTTCTAGGCTGAGCTCCTGTCTTTTAAAACTTGTTAGTGAATGAAACAACTAGGCAGACACTCAATAGCGTGACGGTCTACAAACATCTCTGGTTGTCTGAGCTTTTTGGTCCACAAGAATCCTAAAATAATTACAGCGGCTGAGAGACTGTCCAGCAAACTGTCAGCCAGGAACTTCAGGAGAAAAAGAAGCACAGCCTCGCTTTATACACACGGACATGAAACACACATTCCCTGAGGTCACCTCCTCAATCAGCAAAACACACATGCTAATGCCCACACACTAACACACAACAACATGAAGCGGCACACTGCAGCACACTCACTGAGGTATTCAAGGCTTCCTCCTGCCACTGGAAAACACACACGCACACCAACAAAAACTGACACACACTCTGAGTCCTGACAGATGGAACATGCTCCTCCATATTCTGTCCTCATAAAAAAGGACTGTGGCCTCCAATATCAATTACCCTCTCACTCTGGGGGTGTGAGGGTGGGTGTGTTTGAGGCAAAGGAAGAAGAACTAGGAAGAGGGGGTTTAATTCTAATTAGATTTTCTGGTCTATTTGGCTGCTGCTTGAAGAAGACAAGAGCTCATTTCACAGCCCTCAAACCAGAGTGAGGAGGTGCATAATGAAGGGGGGAGGAAGAGGAGAGCAGTGGCAGCTTGTGATCCTTCTTCAGCAGACGCTAAACATGTTTCCCATGTAAATAAATGAAAACGACAGATCTTCCTCAGAGAAACTGCTGGTCTACAGACGGGTCACTGGAACAACATCAAACAAACATGGAGGTCTTAGAAAACACACCGTGGTAGCTTTCCGATACCAAAAATGAACAGAGTGTGATGAACTAGGAGAGAAGCTCTCCTCAGAATGACTCACTCTTACTCTACAGTGTCAATTTGTCAAAGCTGCTTCATTTGGTTCATCAGTTCTGCAACCCAAACAGAAGTCTACCAACCATCAAGTCAGTAGAGGGATTATTTTTGAGTACGCAACCTGATTGCAGAAAGCTGTCACCGGCTGCCATGGTTGCCCATCATTGTCTTCCCTTTTTAACACTAGCTAGCATGTTACCAACGTACTACAACTGTTTATCACAGCCTGATCAAATAAGTTTTGCTACCAAATTGACAGCGAATGAGATGCGTCTCAATGACCCAAATGCGTTAAAGAGAGTTTGTTCACGGTAAGATCTGCTCTCTTTCAGTCCCTCTAAAAATATCACAAACATATCCATGGTGAGGAAGGACCCAAGTGTAAAACCTCAATAGGGGTTTCCTAAAACTGTAAGTTTATATATAAGCACAATTCATATTTGCAAAGGACCAATGTTAAATGATCATTTCATTTACTTTGGTCACAATTAGCATTCCTTTAAACTACAAGGAATTTCATAATGTTCTAGTTCATATTTTCTGGCTAAGCAAAAACAAAAAAAAACAAGATAGCAATGCTGTGTTTGGTCATTCTTACAGAAACATCCCACCAATTTCACTTATTAGAATCACTAATGAAAACCAGGCACCACATGAATGGGATTCGTACAGAGAACCTGCTTGCTGCAAGGTAACAGGGCTGCCCACTGCACCCCCTGGGTGTTCTGACAGAACACTGATCCAAAACACTAATTCTACTTTTCTTTGTCGAATGTTGAATGTTTATGATGTAATGTCATGTCTGTCATTTTACAAGGAGGCATTTGACAATTATGTAAACCAAATTTCCATTTTCATAACATTTTTATCTTTTCGACTGTTTAAAAACTGGACTTCAACCAACTCTAATCATGATGAGAGTGATTATCCTTCTTATTTAAATTATTTACTCATTTAAATAAGAAGGATGTTCAAACATCCAGTCAGTTATGGATACAAATATGTATTTTACCATCTGTTCCTGTTATGTTTTTATGTTTATGCTTTGTTGTTTTCTTTTTCTCTCCTTAAAGTGCTTTGTGTCTGGATGGTGCAATAGAATTAAACACATAATTTTTCCAATTAAACCAAATACCAGTGGCAGCATGTAGACAGGTAAGCCCAGAATTATTCATACCACAGGTAGATTTAGATTTTAATTAATCTTAACAAGACCACCATGGTCTAAATATGATATTGATGTGTGCTAAAATTATGCTTTAGTTTGTCTTAATATTTCAGCAAATAAACCACTTCTACAGTTGACCTACATTTATGTAAAAGAACAACACAAATATTATTTACACATATTGCACATTGGCAGTCTGTGGGAAAATAAATAGAACATTCATTACGACTTCATGACCACTTACATGAAAAAATACTGTGCATTATAGTTATCAGTATTTCATGAACTGTTGGAATCATACCCAGCAGCTTCCTGCAGCCGGCGGGCACGGAGTAAAGCTTCATCTCTCTCCTCATTGGCCAGCAGCAGTCGTGACATCAGAGCCTGGTCTCTGTCCTTTTGAGCCGCCAACATCTCCTCTAGTACCTCTGAAAAAACAATGAGATGGGGCAGACAAGAACCGGTCAGAAATCCTGGTTTTAGCAAAAACAAAACTGCAAAACATTTCCTTTCAAAATCATTTTACTGAAAACGTAAAGAAACCGAAGAGACGAAGAGATCGGTTTGGGTGAATTGTGTAGAAACTAATGGAACGGGGTATTCCTCAAGGTGTCCGCCAATCAGTGCAGACATGCTTACTGCTACATGGTGTGTGTGTGTGTGTGTGTGTGTGTGTGTGTGTGTGTGTGTGTGTGTGTGTGTGTGTGTGTGTGTGTGTGTGTGTGTGTGTGTTTCAGCAGTAATAACACAGAAATGACCACAGCTCATTTGAGACTGAGAGCCAGGAGACTCTGCTGGTTATTGAAGGGTTCTGTGTGGGCTTCTACCAGGACCCATCTCAGACTGCAGCTCTTGTTTCAGAAAACAAATCTAACTGAATATAATTTTTAGATTTTCTAATTTCAGACAGGCTCTCTGGTCCCTCCCTTCAGCTCAGGGGAGCCAATGTTCTGCTAATGAGCTGACCTCCGCCTCCTTACCCATGGGTCTCTCCCAGTGTCGGGCCTCTCGCTGCTGCTCCTTCAGCTCTTCGTCCACCTCTCTCTGCAGCAGCTCCTTCTCCTTCTGAACCACCTGCCCTTGAAGCTGATAAGCAGTTTCTGAGTTAGAGCGCTCCCAAGAAATTCACTCTGGCTATCAGGTTAGCAGTCAATCGAGGCCTAAAGTCAGTTCAGTTATGTGCCCAAGTACACAATCTTCCTAACAAGTTCTAACTTTTGACAGGGGGACAAAAGGGGACGCTAGACGTGTCCCATCTAATGGACACAGTCTGCAGGAGAACTGCTAGAATGAAAACAGGGGGTCTTCTGACCTTGTTGTTGAGTTCCCTCATGGCGTCCAGCTCCTTCAGTAAGAACGAGATGTTTCGGGTTGGATCCACAGTCTGATGTGGGCTGGAGGCAGAGATCTGAGGAGAGCTGAACAAAACCAAACAGCTCATTTAATCCATCAGCGTCTCAGTAGGATCCATAAGGGAACAGTGTCTTAATTATTGAGAAACAGAGTAAATATAAACAGTGACTTCCTTTCAGTAGAAATTATATTTGTGGCATCAAATGTTTATACAGTCATATTCAATAAATTAGACTGTTATTGAAAAGGTCATTTATTTATGCAACATCATTCACTTAGTGAAAGATATTTTACAGTGTATATAATATCTTTCCTATGTACATATACATATTTTTAAATATTATATATTTTTTTATTTAACTTGAGATTAAAAACCTCTTCCTCAAAGGGATCTTGGCCAAGTGGCAGCAACAAATGCAACAGTTCTGTGAAAATTGATGCAAACTCTTGATGAAATAAAAAGAAAAAAAAAAACATGGAAGAACAAATTCAACAGAAGGCATAGAAATAAAGCAATTAAAAAAAACAGAAAAATACAAACTGAAAAACTCAGGACAGATCAACAGATGACCAAATATTTACATGATCTCACCCAAGGTATGCATGCTCCAGGAGCAGACTTGAGCAAAAACGGCAAAAAGAAAAATCCCCATGGCGCGTGTTGGTAACTTTTTATTTTTATTTTTAGAATTGACTGACTGGTAGTTTCTGAATGTTTCCGTCTGAACAGACAAAGCTGAAGTTTCTACAGTAGCAGGCAGGGAGGCGACTCCTGGTCAGTTTAGCTGTGTTTGGTCAGGTCTCCTGAGACGTCACCTCCGTGTGTTTCATTAGTTTCCTCCTGTGTGTTGTTAGGTGTTTTAAAGTGAGGTTGCGCCCTCACATTATCAGATCTGGAGCACAGAAGTGCAGGCAGCAGATTTAATAAGCACCGACTGATGTTCGCCTGTAATTCTCCCTTATTACCTTAAAGGTCAGATTGCTTCTTAGTGTAATAAAGCAGGTAAATAAGGCACTGAAATATGAGTGACACTGTATTTTGTAATTGACTGTTTCTGACTTTATTATATCAGCTCATTCTAATCAACTGCTCCCCCTCCTGCTGCAGCTGCTTTTACTAGCTTCCTATTTCTATACGGCCCTCAAGCACTTCAGCTAATCAAATCAAAGGCTAAATTTATCAGCTAGCACTTCATACAGCGCAGCACCTCCAACTGCTCCACACGTTTATTTGAAAAAGAATCGGAAAGAAGAGACGCATTAACATGAATCACCGCATCTACAAAAAAAAAGATGGGGTTTCAATGAAAAGCAATAAACTTTTTAATAAATCTTTTTGTGGCACAACTCGGCAGACACAAAATTAATCCTTAAAAATAAGTACACATATTATAGGATTTCCAATATTATTATTATTTAACTAACGTAGCTCAGGTAGATGACATCGACGATCTCTCTTATTTATTGTAAAAGCTGGAAGGTCAGCCAGACCTCCTCCAAGTTTCACTACTAACATGTGGGATGTTGCACTTGGAATATAAGTAAGAACTGGTGTTGCATGATAACTACCCAGTCTGACCTAACAATAATCCCATATTGTTGACAATGTTGTACTGCACTATGACTCAATCAGGTCCTGGACGAGGCTTAAAGCTTTCCTTTTTGACGAGGCCTATAGATAGACTGGCTTTGGTTATTCTGAGCCATCTCTGTTATGCTGCTATACACTCAGGCTACTGGAGGAAAAACGGATCACTTTTTCTCAATTTCTTCTCCTACTACTCTAACTTGATTTTTTTTTTTACTGCAATTTCAAATGTTAATTTTATGTTTTCTCAGATATTTTTTTTTCTCCATATCCATAGAAGCTGATTTTACTTTTGACAGGTATATGTTTGAGCAAAATGAACATTGTTCTTTTATTCTATTCCATTATATTCTTTTATTCTAACTACTGATAACATGTCTCCAAAATTCCAAGCAAAAATGTAGTAGTTTTTATTTGTAGAAAAGGAGAAGTGGTCAAAATAACAAAAAAGAAGTAGTGTTCAAATAATGCAAAGAAAACAAATTCATATTCATTTAGAAACAACAACACGAATGTTTTAACTCAGGAAGAGTTCAGAAATCAATATTTGGTGGAATAACCAGGAGGTTTTTAGTGGGGCTCAGTGCAGTGGACTCTTCATTTTTTCCAGTGCTCTGATAAAAGCTGCAGTAAAAAATAACCTATTTCTGCCATTTCATTTTATTTCTGTAAGATTTTGTTTTCTAATTTACAAAAATACTTTACGTTTCCAACAAGTTCTTTCTGACTCCATTAAGATTGAATGTCATTAATAATAAAGCTGCAGTGCTGTAAAAACGTTTTTATCCCTGTACAGATTTCTTGCTTTTGATGAAGGTTTCAACCTTCTTCATTTAACTTGATGCGTAAAACTTCAACTGACATCTAAACTCAACAGGCACAATTTATTTTCCACAAATATTTCATTTTTCAAATTTCTTTTTGATGAGTGATGAATCTGAGATGAATGGAATATCACAGCCACCGAAAAGTGACTCATACAGGAATAAAATGGAAAAATAAAAACAAAAGGCAGCCTATGAACTACGTATATAGCACAGACACTTTGAATCTATCATTTTCTAGAATGAAGAAATCTTTTATAAGCTTTCATCTACAGCAAATAACCACTTTCTTAACAGAACAAACGGTGTGCAGACATTAAAGCGTCTACTTTACAGTGTTCAGGTCATCTTGACAGAATGAACTTTGTCTGAAGAGTGAATACACATTGTCCGGCCGTCCCACTAATTACTTGAGGAGTTCCTCAAGAGTTTGTTTTAGGCCCTGTCCAGTTCTCGCTGTACATTCTGCTTTTAAATCCTCAATAACCACAAGATTTATTTTCATTCTTATGTAAATGATATATTAGCATAGCTACTGTTGTGAAAAGTGCTTTTTGCAGCTCAAATATCTTGTAATCTCGAAATGCAACATTTCTCCTCAAGAGATGTTTGTCTTGCAAAAAACTACCTGGCTGCCTTTTGTCATGTCACTTTGTCTGGTTAAACATGTAAGCTGTTATTAATAGCCCCGGATATGAAGGCATGCACTTTAAACCGTGTGTATCGATGTCTGACTCTTGATTTTCCTGGATTAGTCTTTATTGGTTGACAGAGTCGACTAATCCCAGCTGCTCATCAGGACGCCTGGCAATACAAAAGCAAAGCAGAAGATGGAGCACAAACAATGTAAAAAGAGGCCGACTTTTGTTAAGCTGTTTGTTCAGCAGCATTTCATGCTAATGGCAGAAAAAACAAATGCTGATAGAGTGGAAGAAAATATACAAATAAAATGTTAGTGGAGTGATTTGGCCTTCATATCCACAAAGAGCTAAAGGGCTAGTTCACCAAACACAGAATCACAACCTTACTTATTAAGTGCATTTCTAATTTAAAATATAAATAAATATTATAATGCTAAATAATAATGGAAAAATACTTGCGCTGATCAGTCCTGATCTGGATAATTCTACAATCAACAGAGATTTATGGTGGCCCAGAAGGGTCAACATAATGCACACAACAAAAACCAAAATGGAAGTTATGATACATTTTCTAGCTTAACTTTTGTTTTAGTGTAACCATCACTCCAATACAAAAAGTGATGGTAGTGCTGTAGTATTACAGCACTAGTAGTAGCAGACACTAACTAGCCTCTCACCTGTTTCCAGGAGGCTCCAGGTTTCTTTCCAAGACTGGACTCTTTGGACCTCTTAATGCTGCTTCTTCATCTAAACAGTTCTCTGAGTTCTCTGCCCAAGGAAAAGGATCACTGCTCTGCAGGATGTCCACCTCCATCTCCATCTCTCCTCTGCCTCCTGGTAAGCTTGAAGACAATGCAGCTGAGGCGCTCCTGATGGACGGAGGCGACACAGGAGAGGCAGTCCTCCAGGCAGGGGACCGGTCAGGGCCAGGAGAGCAGCAGCAGACTGGTAACTCTGGAAGGCAGGAAGGGGCTGAAAGGCAGACACAAGAACAAGTCGGTAAAACAGAAAAAGAAAAAGAAGAAAAAACACTTCACACAGACTTACCCTGAGGTGAGCTGCGGTCCAGGCTCAGGCTGCTTCCTGACCTGTAAACCATGGAGAACAGGGAGTCATGATTCTTAAACACCTACAGATGCAGCATGTCTTCTCAGTGAGGAAACGCATCAGATGTTTACTGTCAACCAAGACCAAAAATCAATCAGACTAGAATTCTTATAGTCTTCAGTAAGTCAGAGATTTATCTGCAAAAATCTTGCAGCACCTTCAGCGGCGCCCAAAGGTTCTGAGACTGACAGAAATCTGTTACCTATAAACTTTACTGCTTCAGTTCTTATGCTGGCAGTTTATACAGAATAAATCTGACATGGAGTCAGATGAGAATATTTGCTTAGAAATACAATAAACATCAATGAATGTGTACCTCCAAGGAAATAAGTGCGATCTAGTCACGTTCCCTTTACCATTGCAATATGATGTTGACAGTGAAGCTACCAGAGATTATTCAGGTATGGGGATCATTCAATACTTTGCCTGAAAGAACTGCCGTAAATAAAGAGCTGGGTTAAAATTCTCCAGCTTCGACATTTGACCCCCAAAATCCAGGATGAGGAAAAATGTGTGCAGAGTCACTCAGAAGTGTCTCAAAGCAAAACTTGTACACCATCAGAGAGACTTTGACCCAGAAACTGATATCCTGTGAAGTCAATGCTGTCAATACAGACACTTTCAATGAAGTTGATGAATTTCTCAACTAAAAATCTCTGAAGTTTATTGCTAAAGTGAATAAACCGATAAGACAATACTTAAACAGGAACGTGTGTGACGAACAAAATGTGTTTCATTTTTTAAAAACTTTTGGCCATGACTGCATATTGTGAGTGTGGTGCACCACCTGTTTGTGTTGCTAAGGTGATGTCTGGAAGGTAAAGGCAGACGTTGCCGCAGCTCCTCGTTTACTTTGGGATTAACTAAAAAAAAACAAACAAACAAAACAAAACAAAACAAAAAAAACAAGAAAAAACTCAGAGGTTAAAGAAAAACTGACAAACTGCCCATTTACTAAAATCTGCAGTTTAAAATATCACTGCAGATTAGATGTTATGATAATTTTTTTTTTTTTACCTGAAGTAAAAAAAAAAAAAAGTCTAATATTTCTCTTTATGTATTTGAGCCAATTTTCCTGGAGGCTAGAGCTAACAGCTAAGCCGTACCAGGCTTCAGTTCATGAACATATCAGTTCAAGAAAACACTGTTTTACTAACTTTTCAGGTCTGTGTTTTTTCATTAAAACAACAGATTTGAGGGGCATTATGTCCTGCAGTACAGGTTTCATATCAGGTAGCCACTGTTAGCCATCTTTATGGTAGCCAGACTGTTTTAGAGCTGGTTTTAGAACTGTTGGTTGGAAAACTAACATGAAGTTCAACTAAGACAATTATCTAGAGCAGGTAAGATACTGACTGCTCAAAACATAGAGAAATGCTTTAAATAAATATTCTTCTTACATCGTCTTTTCTCTTGTCAGTAACTTAATTTAAAGAGCATGTCTAGATGTCCTTTTGAATAATAGAGGAAATAGTTTCTGAGCTGAAAATCGTTTCTAAATTAAATGGTGGCCCTAAAAATCAGAATCGAATCGAGTCTCTAATGCCTGGTTTGGAATCATCTTATGATAATCTCAGAGTTAAAGTAATGAGCTACAGATCCAGATGCTGTTTTTGTAATCTATCCACACTTGGAACACAAATGCTAAAATGGATCATCTTCATCACTGTGCTCAAAATAACAGAAGAACTCTGCTTTTACAGGGACTCTTTTCACAAACTCAGCAGCGCGATCGACTGGAAGACTAGAAAAATAATATTTCCACTTCTCTTCTTATTCATTATATCAGGCTCCGAGTCAGTCCTGGCAACACCATCACAGCGTTTCTAAAGCCAGAAATCATCAATCGGTCACAAAATTCTGATAATTATCTTTCTAGAAACAATAATAACTAATTAAACAGTACCGCTCGCTGATTATATTTGACTTTTTATTCCTAAATTTTCAGGTGAAAAACATGTCAGAAAATGTATGAAATTTTCAGAGTATACCTCACAAACATTGTTTGTTTTTAAAGAAGTGGGCACACCATGAGAATATGACTGACAACTGTTCTGTGTGAATCACTCAGGTTTACCACAACAATCCCAAAAGCTGCGGCTCCGGCTGAGCAGCAGCCGAATTGCAGTTAAAAAGACGCCTTTTCTTCTTCACTTTGAAACTTTTCTAATTTCCTGCCATCCTCTGCCTCCCCATGCTTCTGATCTTTTTGTGGACTCAGAGCTAATTGATCGCTGCAGTTCTCCTTATTATTCATGTACAATTACAGATGTGATAATGTGCTTAAATCCTTCTAAATGACCGTTCATGCCTCGCAATCGCTTTGAAGTCTCGTCCAAGTTCAAAAAATCTGCAGAAAAAAAGGGAAAACACAAAGGCCAATCAGAGAGGCAATCTGCATAAACCAATCAGAGGAGAAGGGGGAAAAGAAGGGGGGCTGTGCGTTCCCCTGCCTCCGCCCTTTATTTTTACGGAATATCAACTAAAGTCCATTAATTTTTTAAGCTGTATTTAATACATTTTGTTCTGAAAGTTTGGAGCTGTGAGTGCCGGGTGTTCCAGCTGACTGCATGAATATTAATGATGGTGTTACGATGATTAAAGAGGCTTCAAGTCAAATCCAACACAATCCGCCTGTGATCCGGCCCGCCGTCACCACACTGCCACCACGCCGCACATGAATTTAGATATGGACATTAAGCCAAGGATAGAGACGACACACACAGGATCCTCACCCCTCCCTCCACTGCCACCCCCTCCACTCCCCTTGCACCACATACACGTATGCTGAAGAGAGAACATACAGTAAGTATGATTCACAACATGGATCCCATCATGAATACCACAGCTTCAGACCCGAGGTTGGTCCTGCTATTCTGACAACCAAACAACGCAGCCAGTAGGCTTCACTTTCCATAGATAGGTTTCTGAGACCAAGCAGGTATATATTTTCAGTTACATACAACCATTTAAATGTTTCTCCACTGAATGCATGAGGTTCTATAAACCAATCAATCTCCTGCTGGTTTGTTAGCAGCTGCATAATTCTTGGAACTTCAGTCATGGTTGGATTCCAGCTTCAAATATACGATCCTGATCCACATTTTAGCACTTACACTTATTCACACTTTAAAGAGGCAGTATTATGCATTTTCCAGGCACAGAGTGCCATTTTATAGCACAATGAAGTAACTATGTTACCTGGCTAGCCTGAAGGAGCGGAGTGAGAGGGTCAGGGGTGGGGGGGCTGCTCTGTGGCAGAACCTTGGAAACCTGAGAACTGCAACTGTGAGGAGGAGCTGCGCCTTGAAGGCAGGGCTAGGTCCAGCCCTTTAAGTAGGTTCTACGTTAAACTTTAATATCCCAAAAAAAGGAATACAAGCAGCTGATCATGTGTTTTTTCTTTAGTCGCACTTATTACTGCAACGGTGTAGTCACAAGTCTGACTAAAATTAAATTAAATAAAAAAATTAGACAGCTGCAGCTAATCGAGAACGTTCTGATTGAAACCAGGAAGATGGAGAACATCACCCAGTTCTAAAGTCCTTCCGCTGAGAGAACAGACTTTAAAATACTGATGTTAGTTTATAAATCGCTGAACGCTTTAGCACCAGAAAACATTAAAGATCGGCTGTTGTTGTATCAACCTTCCAGAACCTCTCAGGTCTTCTGGTTCTGCTCTGAATCCAGAACCAGAACCAAACATGAAGAAGCAGCATTCAGCTCCTATGCACCACAGATCTATAACAAACTTCCTCAAAACAGCAAAAACACCGAGTTCCTTTAATCAGGGCCACCTGTTTAGAGCTGCTTTTGATTCTTAATAACTAGAACATTGATAGTTATTAATAGTTATTGATGATGGTATTTGACTAAATGCAATGTTTACTGCTGTTTCCTAAGTGGTTGCTGTATCACGTTTATGGTGTAAAGCACTTTGAACTGAATGGTTGCTAAAATGAGCTACTCAAATAACTTGACTTGATTAATTCTTTGGTCAATAGTTACAAACATCTGATCATCTCTGAGTTTTAAGCAGTTTTCATTAATCGAGCTAATCTAGTTTTGTCTCTTGTTTCTTCTCTGATTCAAGAATTACTTTTTCATTCAGAACAACTTCAAAGATTATGCAGAAAGAACTTATGTTGTATCAGCTCACATACAACAGAAAAAGTTCACTACTGTTTAAAAAGAGAAACATGATAAATAAATATAAAATAGTCAGTAAGCCAAAGCCTCTAATGCATATTAAAACACACACACACATACACACACCCCCACGCACACAAAGCGGTGCTTGCACTCTGGTTATGATCCTGCATCATGAAATGTATATGCTACCATTTCTTCCTCAGTCTGAGCTTTTTGCTCTTTTTACTTAAAGATGAATCTTTATGACATTATAAAAATAAGTCATATTTACAATAAATGACTTTGTGGAACCTCTTCTGTTCACTTCATGTTTAAACAACTTCAGCCCCCTGATAAAGATTTTTACAGAAAACTCTGAAATTGACAGTTTATTTTTCCAATGTCAATGCATATTAAAAACAATAAGACTCCACAAATGCACCATCCGCCTGTGAGTGGAAAAAGCTAAAACTGTGATGCATTTCGAGAAGGTCAGAAACGAAGGAAATTCTTCAGTGAGAATGTTTGTTTGCGCTTCAGATTCAACAATGTTTCATAGAAGAAGATGGATTCTCATCCACAAATGACCTTTAATAAAAGGTTAAACAATCAAAGAATCACTTCAAATTAAACTAAATAGCTCAACCTCAACATATTGTTACAGGCTGAAATATTCATACTTGTTGAAGTTTTAAAATTTTACTATTATTATACTGTTATGCAACCAAAAAAGTTGGTTTCTGACAGGAAATCAGACGTGGATCTGTCAAAAGATCATAAAACATAAACGGGGTATCGATTTACAAAGAACTAAAATCATGGCTGTTTTTAATTGACGTTTTGTTCAATTTATCCCCTTCTAAAAAAAAATGTTATGTATACATCTTCATGGGTATTACAGGAATCAAAACCCTTCTTCTGATATTTTGATGATTTATCACTGATGATCAGATTTGCAGAATCCTCGTTCTCACAGTCTGACATCATAGCAGAACCAGCACTTCCTGTTTCAGCTCAGGGTTACCTAAAACATTTCAGAAGTCACACAGTCCCTACTGTGAAGTATGGGGGCGGCAGCATCATGGTGCGGGGGATGTTTAACTGCAGGAGAGGTTAAATACTCTCTGCAAAATTGATGGCATCATGAGGAATATTGGTGAAAATGATGTACAGTGAACCCTCGCTATAACATGGTTCTCCTTTCACGGCCTCGCTGCTTTGTAGAGTTTTTTGTGCAGTTTTTCTTCACAGTGCATTGTGTTCTGCGTCCTGATTGGCTAAACAGTCTCCGCGCTTCTTCTCTATCTGTGTGCCAATAACGTTACGGTATTTAAATATACAGCTTGGCAAATTTTGGCAAATATTTTTGCCCAGAAGAAAAAAGAACAACAACAACAACTACCGACAACTATGTTCTTCTCTTGAAAACACACACCTGCACCGCAGGCTTCAGAAGAAAAAGACACTAGAGAGCGGAGTCAGGCCGCAGCATCACAGTCAGAAGAACAGTGAAATAATCGAGTCACAATTTGTCCCACTGTACTTCGTATTGATGATTACAATTATTATTTTACTGTAGTTATTTGTAAGAAAGTGTTCTATTTGTTTAAAAAATGCTTGGGCCTGAAAACAGGTTTTGTTCTTTGGTTTCAATGTAGAATATTTAATTATGCTGTATAATAATTGTAAAAAACATAAAGGCAACTACTTCACGGATTTCGCCTTTCACGGGTTCTTTTTGGAAGGCGAAAATCATACAGACAACAGGTTCTGGTTCCTTATGAAATAAGAAAATTAGCAAAAATAAATCCCATCGCTGCTAAATTAATTTTGCCAAAGGAAACATTTCCAAATCAGTTTTACACAACATGAAATGTTTGAAACAAATACTTGAATTAGATATAACTGTCAGGTTAGTAACCGTTATATAATCAGCTACCTGCTGAACAGCGTTAAAGCAGTGAAAATAATGCAATATAAGCAGAGATCAAGTAGTTCAGTTTGTTATGTTTCCTCATACTGTTTTCACCAAAAACAAAAATGCATGCAGATGGTGGAGTTACCCTCCATCTCCTCTATAGTCTACTCTTTGTCCAGCTGCTATAGCATTAGATATAACTGTAGAAAACGCGGCTTCTTTGTTCTTATGACAAAGAGATTCCTTCGAACCTTCTGGTCTGAAAAGACTTTTGTCGTCACCAGTCATCCTCAAGGACACAGAAGTCTGGTTCTGATGAGGCAGAGGTTCTGGTTAGATAGAAGGGTGAAGGTGTGAAGGGCAGTGCTGGGTAGAATGGGTGAAGGGTCAGAGTTCAACTTTCAGTACTTCTCAATGAATTGAAGTCAATGCACTGTTCTGAAAAAGCATGGCAGAGATAGCTTGCATGCGTGCATGTGCGTGTATGGATGTGTGTGTGTGTGTGTGGGGGGGGGGGTGCGTGCGTACCAGGTTCTTATGTCTTTGTGGGGATCTATTTCTGTCTACAATGTGGGGTTGTGGGGCCACTGCTCCTTGTGGGGACATTTTCTTGGTCCCCATGAAGGGAAATGTTGTTTTGGCATTAGGGATTGCGTGCGTGTGTGTGCGTGTGCGAGTGCATGTAGACACTTTAGAGTTAGCGGTTAGGTTTACAGGTGTGCTGTGGATTAAGGTTTTGGTTAAGATTACAAACAAACTAATGGGGAGGGTCAGGGGAGGTGTTTGGGTTAGACATCAATGCAGTTAGTAAAATAAATGGAAGCCAATACAAAGTCCTAATATGGGTAGAAATACGAACTTGTGTGGGGGTGTGCGTGTGTGGGCATGCGTGTGTGTGTGTGTGTTTGTATTTATAGACCACCCACTTAGCAGATTAAAGACTGTTCATACAATCGTCTCCTCTCTCTCTCCTCTTATTCACTCTTCAGTCTGCTTTGGTCAATAAATTAAAGCTCTTAAACACACTGTGCATGTGTGCGGGTGTGTGTGTGTGCGTGTTCACATGTGTGTGCGTGTTCACATGTTTGTGTGCCTTCTGGAAAAAGAACCTTTGATAGAGCCCAGCTCAAACGTCCCACACTTTTAAAGCTGGCACCTGGTTTGTTTCGGATTATTAGACTTTATTTTTGGTTTCTGAACACTGTAGGAACTATTTGTCGAGCCTCTGGATCATACTAATATGCCTTTTTAAAACTTTTGTCATTATCTTTGACTTGAACATGTCCTTTTAATTAGAGTTGGGATCAACCTGATCCAGTATGGGCATTGGATCTGGTAACATTTGGTCTTCTTGGATCAATATCAGACTGAGGCAATAGATCCATCTAATAACCAAGACTTCATTGTCCTCCATGCATAATGTCCTATTTCGACTCACTGCACTTTGATTTTATTTGTGATTGGAGAGCTGGGCTGGTCTCTTTGGTACAGTAACGGACCAACTCAAGTCTAACCTAAAAGACAGATATTTCTTTGTTTCAATAGATAACTTTTCATCACAGCAGACAGAAGTCACAAATGGGGTACCCAAGGTTCAAATCTAAGACTCCTCCTATTTAATATCTATAAGCTCCTACCGTCTTAGATTATAACAGGAAATAAGATTAGTTACCATAACTACGCATATGACACACAGCTCTACATTACGAATCAATCCAAACTGAATTTTTCAGCTGAACAGAAACAAAAATTAAGTTATCTTTGGACCTAAAGAGGAATAATCTAGAGTCAACGGACAGCTTCAGTTATTACAGCTAGAAACTACAGATCATGCTGAAGTCTGGGTGTATTGATTGACTACATCCTGAACCTTCAGAGACACATAAAGACAGACACAAAGTCGGCATTCAAACCACTGAAGAACATTTGTAGGATTAAAGGACTAATGTCACAGTGTGATCTAGATAAACTCATCCATGTGTTTATCTTTAGTCACATTGATTACTGACTGCAACAGTGTCTTTACAGGTCTGCCTAAAAAAAATAAATCAATCAGAACGCTGCTGCTGGTGTTCTGACTAAAACCAGGAAGACCGAGACCACTGAACGAATAGACTTTCAAATATTGTTGTTAGTTTGCTGTTGTTGGATCAACCTTCCAGAACCTCTCAGGTCTTCTGGTTCTGGTTCTGCTCTGTGTCCAAAACCAAACATGGAGAAGCAGCATTCAGCTTCTATGTACCACAAATCTGGAACAAACTTTCAGAAAACTGCAAAACAGCTGGAACACTAAGTACCTTTAAATCTAGACTAAAAATCCATTTGTTTAGAGTTTCTTTGGTCAAGAAGAACTGAAAAAATATATTTCAGCCTGGATTCCAACCTTCCATTGCCTCTTCTTTTCAAATATGATGAAATGTTTTTTTTGATTGTTCATTATGTTATATTTTCATCATGTACAGCACTATGAACTGGTTTGCTGCTAAAATCTGCTGTACAAAGTTGACTTGGAATTTTGTCATTAATGAAAAAGTTATTGAACTTTTGGATGTTAAAATATCTACTGTACAAAAAAAAGAAAAGCTAAACTAGGTTGCAGAAGGACAAATTCAAAGCAGAAAGATAAAAACACAGTTCAGCTCTTTACATTTTCCTGATATCATGTAGCCCTGCTTCTGACCAGACTGGAAATAATTACCTATATTATGATTTCAAATTATCTGAGCAAATGGAAGTTGTGCTTGCAAGAGAAAAAGAACAAAAAGGTTTTTAATAAATTGGTGTTAATTAAAATATAGGGTAGAGGCCGGTTGGATCAGCACACGTGTGTGCCAAACAGATAAAGCCTTGTTTTATACCTGAACATCTGCAGAATGTTTATGTGCAGAACTGAGTGGGGATCTGTGGTCCGCTGCGCAGCTTTAAAACCCGACAGCACAGCAGCAGACATGTCTGCAGGATTCCCTCTAAGGAGACGGGATAGCCCAACAGCTCAGCCTTTAAGGTGCATTCAGGGACAACTTGTACACCGGACCATCTACAAATCAAACAACTTCAAAGTGACAACAACTTTTTTTAAATTCTCAACTAGCAATGCAAACTTCTTGAAAAATTCCTAAATGACAACCTTGACCCTCTTCACGTGGTTTGTGTTATTGCATAACTTGTATACAATATCTGCTGATTTTTATTAATTAACTGAAAATCTCCAGTCAGTTCTTTTCAAGCATCTTTTCAAAGCTCTAAAACATAATAAACTGTAACTATTATTTGAAAATGTGAAAAATTCTTTCTTCACTACTGAATAAAAGTTAAACATAAATTGCTTCTCTTGATTGTAGTGACATTAAAACCAAGTTACATACTAAAGCTGGGTTCCATTTAGGTTCCGCTTATATTCATAATCAGGCTTATGCAAACGTCCAATTTTGGTGATTTTTCTAGACAGAAACATGTTGAATATTGTTTACATAGCTGGTGCTGAAGCATCTAAAGAAAATGACATTTTAATCGAGACTAAAGCTGAACCAACACATTCATTAAAAGGAGCAAACAGACAATGAACTTAATCCATGTTTGTTATGTATTTTAAAGGTTTAAAGCTATGTTTCAGCTTAAACCTTTATAATACATAAAGGCATTTCTGAACACCCAGAAATGCTTGCTAATTATTGTATTAATAGTTAAACTCAGAATAAGTGCTTCCATTTTTCCACAAATGTAAACGACCTTGGCTCTGCCTGCCTCACATAAACAAGGCACCATTACTTTACTAACGCTCCATCTAACCTACAGACGTCATGTTCCTGGACCGGGTTATAAAGTTGCAATTACAAATTTCATACTGATAATAACTACCTAATGCCACGCAAAAATCAGCCGTGTTCAACCTCACAGAATTCATCCCACAGTCGGTTTACTCCAGCTATGACGAGTCCTGAGAAGCAGTTGCAGTTCTACTGTGTTGCCAGCAGGAGCAGCAGGAGTTCCAGTAGCAGGAACTCAACCTCAGCAGCATGCTTGATAACCGAGATCATTTAGAGATACTGAGAAGCAACGTCCACAGAAACCTTAGAGAAACTTAACAAACCAATGTAAAAAATAAAAAATTTGAAAAGTGTGATGTGCATTTCCACTCATCTGCTGTGAGTCAAAACCTTCGCTGCAGGTCCAGCTACAGGCTGATTAGAGCTTTTGCACATCTAGATACTAGAATTCTGGCCCATTTTTGATTGGAAAGTTGACTTTATTTTGGCTTTATTTTTCCTGAAATCATGTAGCCCTGCTTCTGACCAGACTGGAAATAATTACCTATATTATGATTTCAAATTATCTGAGCAAATGGAAGTTGTGTTTGCAAGAAAAAAAGAAATTAACTGAATTTCTTTTTCCCTCAACTTCCATAAGCTCCTGTCCTCCACCAAGAATGTTTCTGCCATCACTAGGTGTCACTGTAGGAGTGGTGTGTTCAGGGTCGCTGCGTGGGGTTAGTTTTACGTCACACTAAAATGACCTTTCTCCACATCGCTGCTGTAAAATCCAAAAAGTATGAATCTGGACTTTTTTCTAGACTTTTTTCCAGATTTCACCACCTTTCTACAGCTCATCCAGAGTTAGCACAGGCAGCTCCTGTTGCTCTACATTCTAACTTTACTTTAAACTTCTCCACTTCCTCCGTGGTGTGTTGCTGGCCTGCTTGGTCTCCATGGCGCTGCTTACTGCCTGATGTTCTCTAACAAACCTTTGAGGCCAGAAACACAACAACTTTATTTACATAGTTTACAGATTAGGTGACCTCTAAAGGCTACCAATAGATTTTATAAAGTCAGTGGTATCGAGATTTTTGTCATGTGGACCAAATCGTCAATTAATAAGTATAAATTCAGATAAATTTAACATCTAAAAAAACATGCAATATTTGAACGAAACAAAGTAACTGCATTATCTGGAAAAGGGATCTTGCTTTTACGCCTTATTAAAAAAGGCTTATAGTTTCCTAGAAGTTGGTTTTTAGGGGTCGACTCTTTTCTAGTTTGGTCAGCAATAAATGCTGATGGCTCAACTGGATATGATCCAATCAAATATACTTGCTGTATAAAGTCACATATAATAAAATGCTGCACCAAACTCTGCATTTTGAGTAAAAGTTGGTGAATGTTTGTGGTTCTTTTTACAATGAAATGAAAATTAAAGGAAAACTCATGGCTGATCTTTCCAAATATTTTCCTTCTGAAATAAAAAAATAAATTCCTCGAAAACATTAAAAGATTTCCATCGGCGTCATTCGGTCGCATTTGGGATTAACAAAGACCATTGAAAGGGCCAGAAATGACTCCTAGGCCACTCTGAACAATTTGATTTATGGGGTTTCAGATAAAAAGAGGCTGAAAAGAATTTTTGGATTATTATAATTAAATAGATTTTAAATATTACTGTACACTAAATCATGGAACGTTCCATTAAAACAGATTCCAGGTTGACAAAATGTGAAACATCAACAGTTCGGAGTGAAATTTCAAACTAAACTATTTCAAAAGAGGAAAGCCCAATTCCAGTCACAGCAGATCACCTACGGTGTCAGCTTGTTTGAAGAAGCACAGCGCCCCTACATGGACAAACTACTGCATTACAGACGTGATGAGTTACAGTGAGAAAACGTGGGAATTTACCTCTGTACATATCCACCAGCGAGTCCCTGAGTTCCTTCTTGGAGGTCCATGATGGAGAACTGATGACGTTTGGATCCTCCAAACTCTTTTCTCTGAAAAACAAACAAAAAACACATTAGATTCACAGTCAATCACAATTCCAACACTTGCGCGTGACATAAATTTTAAAACAGAACAAAACATGTCACATGTTCATTTGTAAAAAACTATAGAGACATCAAACGTACCAGTAGGTAAAAATAATTCAACAGCTATGACTTCAGAAATGGTCCAATCAGAAGTTCAAAGCACCTGACTGCTTGATGGTCCACTCCGACCTCTATCACCTCCTCCGACTATATCAAACTACTCACAATATTCTCATGTTTGGCACACAGACTGAAAGGCAGCAAAGCAATATGAGCAAATATGGACTTCCTGTCTCCTTAAAGCAACCCAGCATAGAGACTGGACCCAGTGTGGAACAAACACAGACAGGTCGTACCAGTTCACGTTCCAGTAAGACTGGTCACACTGCCGGATGAATCAGTTCACTACGCTGGTCCCCAGCTATGCCATACACGTGATCACATGACATTAGGTCACATGGATCCAGATACTTCCTGGATGTTGACTCTGTATCTCAGTAACTTAGTATTATGTTAGCATATGGACCTCAGTCCAGGCCAGGTTTTCCAGAACCAAACAAATCTAAAACACTTCAGTCTTCAGTCATGTATGTAAATGGTTTATGTGTTGTAGCAGCAAATTTGATCACACTTTAATTTGTGTGATGACCTTGTGGATGATGTTAAAGCAGGAACTGACTGATTAAGCCTGCCAGGATTTGAAAAAGTCAGGCTTCAAACTTGCATCATACCGAGACTCTGAGTTAAAGATGTTTGAGATGCTGGAGCAATAACACTTTTCTACAGTCACATTAAGCATGGCATAATGCATAATTGCTTTGTTACATATTAAAACAACCAACATGCTGAAGTTCTTGGCCATTACATCACTGATGTCTAAACATCATCAGTGATGACTTCCTGTCATCCTTCAGTTTTCGGTCACCAGCAGTGTATTATTCTGCGTTTGCTGCCAACAGATGAACCACAGAGAACACACCAGACAGGGTTTTGTTCTTACTCCAGCTGCTGCTGCAGATCACAGATCTTCTTCTTGGCTTTCTGCAAAGCAACCTGAACATCCACAGATCTGCTGCTGTAACTGCTAGACGCCATTACATGAAACAGACTTCTCCATGGCAACCCCTTCCCTCTCCCCACACACACACAAACAAAACATCACAAAATACAACTTCCAGGTCACACAGTAGGAAGCTGGGCTGGGATTGGCTGAGAGCCCATCCCGCTCCACTTTCAGGTTAAATATTAATGAGCTCATTGGAGCAGAGCCATGTGACTCAGGTGTCGTGTTCAGACACATTTCTCATCTTGCTTGACAAATTGGTGAAGGTTTGCCTGGAGTTTTTTCTGCCCAAAACACAAAGACTGGTTTGAGTAAAACATGACAATGTCATGGTTTCTAAACAGCTTCTTCACGAGGCTTACTGGAAAGTTGTGGCATTCCCTCTACAACTCTTCCACATCATCTTCTGATGAAGGGACCCTATTGATGTATTGGTCAACCATTTGTTGCCCAAAGAGCTCTGTACTGTGGGATCTGACACCAAGATATTAACAGCAAGTGTGAGTTGAACCCTCCACAGATCAGACTTGTTTGTCCGGAACATCCCAGAGATATTGGTTTGGATTGGGAACTGGGGAATTTGGATTTTACATCAAAATCTCAAGCTCTTTGATGAGCTTCCTTAAACATTCCTGAAGCATTTTTAGTTTGCTGCAGGCAGCGTTGTCCTGCTATGAGAGACCGTAGCGTTTAGGAAATACCGTTTCTATGAAAGGGCACACATGAACTGTCGCAATCCATTCCATCACTGGTTACGCCCTCTAGTCTTTCCCATACTGCATCCTACTGTCTTTTGTTCTGGGTAAGTGACTAACTCCCTGGAGAACACCTGACTTATCAGTTATCCACTTCTGATGCCCATGTGTTGGTTGTTTCAGCGGTGCGAGTGTTCTGCATGAGCACCCTAGCTGGTCTGGCTATGTAGACCAGTGTTTTCTAAACCGTTTCAACATTTTGAACTACAGTAGATGGTCTCGAGGATCAGAATACACAGGCCAGCCTTTGCTAACTAAATGAATCTTGATGGCCGATTACCACGTTCACCTCTCTTCCTTCCTTGGACCAGTTTTGATAAATACCACCAGACTGGGAACACCCCCTCTTTACAAGGGTTTGGTCACAATTTCACCCAAAACCCTCATTCCTTCAACAAACAATGGTTACATTCTGCCTAATATATCCATTGGTTAAAATCTCTCATCTTAGAGGCAAGAATATTTCACTTGGTTAAAGATCCACCCTGTCCTCATGACTGGATGTTTGTTGTATGAACTAAGATAAGAGCAACTCCACAAGAGGAAATGTGTCCAAATAACAAAATTAGGCAAACACAGAAGCTGACAGACAGAAGACAACCAATGAATTATTGGGAGGTTGTTTTTATTGAGAATTAAAATAGACATTAGCTCAAATAATTTAAACACAAAAGATTCTCATCACATGTTTTTCTTCTCAATATCTTGAAGCAGTTTGTCCAGCAGTGCAACATCCACTCCGTGTTTCATCAAATACTGACCATTCAGGTGGAACACTGGGATGTCCCACTTGTACTTGTCCCACCACTGCCTGTTTTCTGGGAGACTGATGTCCACCTGCTGCAGGATGAACTACATGAAGCACAGAGAGACAGACAGGTCGTCAACAGAAACCAAGGGTGGAAATAATTACAGTAGGTGACAGCTTATTACATGGCTTTTATGATGGTCAAACAAAAGAAAAGATATGGCTACCGTGTGATAATGGGGATGAGCTTAACTTTGAAAACCTTAAAACTTATCCACAGACCTTTGTCGTTTGAATTATACAGTCTGGAGGTCTGCAGTCATGAACTCTGTAGGAAGCTGGTGACCTCAGCATCCTCCAACTCTGGGATTTTACATGGCTGACCACTATGATTCCTTCCTTGGCCCGCAAGGAATCATAGTCTAAAATGGGAATAACTGCGAATTTTCTGCATTGAACTGTGATAGAATATTGCTTTAACTTCTTGCTTAAATAAAGTGAACTGTGGTATATTTACTCAAGGTTATCATACAACCCATGTAGAGATGCACCAATAATATCTATAATCCAATTTTTAAAAAATTCTAGATGGGGTATCGGTGACAATGTGTCCAATCCATAAGGGCAGATCTATTCAGTCTAATTCTATGCTTTGTAGTCTGAACAACGTCAAGCTTTATTATTTTTTACATTATCAGAAGGAAGCAAAGAAGGTTTGTTGAAGTTTATTTTTAAATGTCTGACCAAGGTAGTCAACCTGTTGGTTTAGTGAGTTTCAGTTTCTTTATCATTTATTTTCCATTGGCTGTTCTACTCCTAACTGCACTGACTGAACCAATGAAAGTTGTTTTTACAAGATTGACCAAGCTTGTGAAGTTTTTTGTGTATTAAAGTGTGATGTACTGGTACATTGTTGACAAATAAATTTGTAATTCAGTACATTTAAGACCTGTGTTTAAAACAAATGTTTTATGTCAATTCATCTTGGTTCTTCTGTATCAAATTGGTATCAGCCGATGCTGAACCTCAGATATCTCTATCAGAAGTGGTAAAAGTGGATTGGTGCTTCCCTACTCCCATGTCTACTGAGAGAAAACCTAATGTACATTGAGAAACATCAGAAATTAACTAGAAATTGGTAGAAGAGCTTAATCCTCACCCTGTGTTTGAATGGCTGCAGCAGCTCTTTAGCTTCATCACACAGTGGACACGGATCCTACAGAGAGAAAAGTCAGTTTGAATTTATTCCTGTTTATAGGTCGTCTATAAACACGATACATAACTACTAACAAGATGTACATATTTAACACCACTGAAGTAACAAGTAATATTAGAGATGCACCGATCAGGGATTTTCTCAACCTAAGTTTTTTATAAAGATTTAACCAATTTTAGCTGGTCTGGTTTCTATAATTAACAAAAATCTAAATGTTATTTATTTTATGTAAGCAGCCGAGGTGACTGTAAAACAGGGTCTTATGTAAAACAAATACAAAATTATTTAGATTTCACATTTACACTGTCTGAGGGGGGCATTACTAACTGCAAACATCAGTCTCTGTGTCTATTCATTAAAAAAAGATGTAGATCCTTACCTTGGCTAAAAGATTTCCAAAAAGCTGCCAGCAGAAGAATGAAACAGAGTACCTTTGCTCTAATACATTCAGCCTCCCCTGGTTACTATGGATACCAAATCACTCCTCCAATTCGACGAAAGCGTACAAAGAGCTGTGCTGAGGTAGTGCTGAGGTCAGATAAGAACCGACCAAAACCGCAAAAGTTTCAAAATGGCAAAGGAGCAAATTGACCAGTGTCTGTTCCAGTTATTGCTCTAATGGACCTGCTCTTCCTCTGCCTTGGTTTTTAAACACCAGAGTCAAACTTTTGGCTTTCTTCCTTCAGTATCACCTTCCACATAGAAGAGTAGTGAGATCAGCTCGACCAGGCAGGTTGGCCCAGGTATGGCATCTTTTCTGATTGGAAAAGAATAATCAGATTTTTGAGTTTCCAACCAAACTTTCACCAATCAGTTTAGTGAAAGTGGGCAAAAAAAATAAATCAAAAATCTTCCGATCCCAGTCGGTAGCCAATGTCACGGTGCATCTCTAATAGAAAGTTGCTTTCTATTAAGAATGGGGAAAAAAGACGCTCGCTCTGTGGGGTGAAATGAGGCGTGCCGGGTTTTGTGACAGTGTTACCTTTGTGAACAGAGTGAGAGTAGGTAGAGAGGTGGATGAAAACATCCTGCAGAGCTGCAGAGCAGGACGGCCACACAATGTCCTGTGCACAGACATCCTGTCTGAGAACAGAGATGTTAAAGGGGTTAATTCTAGGCAAGAGGCAATGCGCTTGAATTTTTTACACACTGAACCAAGCTTCCTGCGAGACCTGAATGACTGGAGAACAATACATTTGCATAAAGTTTCTGGTGAGATTTTTGGGTCATTGTTCTGTTGGGGAACACATGGCTGCCGTGTTTCAAACGCCTCAGGATTTATTTGAGGTGATGTTGAAAAAATGTGAAGGTAGACCTGAGTGAAGTTGACCCTCCACCTTCTTCAAATCAAACAAAATTGGTGTCAAAACATTTTTCATTTGAGCCTTTATAATTCTAAAGATATTAAATGTTTCCTGAGGTCAAAGGTCAACCAGCCCTCAACATTAACAAAAATAAGATTGTATGTCAATCAAATATGCTACAAAATCTTCGCTACAAAAATTCTTTTTAATTATTATTCATATCAGTTTTGTTTGATTTTCCTCATTTGTGAGGGGAGGGCAGGTTGGTCTCTGGTGACCTTTTTAACCTTAAAAACAACAAGACAAACAAAACATTTTGCTGCACAAACGCAGCACAATTGATTGACACTGTATTGAGTTTGATTTTGTAAATGTGTGAGGAGGCTGGTTGACCTTTGATGACCTCTGGAAAACATTGATTAATGTCTTTAAAATGATAGCGGCACAAACAACTATTTGTTGAACAAATGTAGCACAAATATCCGACACCAGTTTGGTCTGATTTGAAGAAGGTGGAGGGCAGCTTCACTCGTAGCAGGATGTTTGGCAGCTGCTGTAGGGTTCACCATGATTCCTCTAAACATACAGCTTTGCACTGTGGGGGAAACTCAATCTTTCTGTCATTGGGCCATTAATCTTTTTTCCGGAAGACATTTGTCTTGGCCAGAGTTCTAATCTGTTGCCTGGCTTTACTAGGTGAAAGCCCAGTAGATCTACTGGGTTTTCACAGTACCCAGGTAGTTCCTGAACAGCCTAACCAGTACCGTTTTATTTGAGGTGACTGGCGTCTTCTAGATCTTGGCAAAGTGGTGACACATCCTATAATTTTGAATATCCGTCAATCCGTCACCCACAATCCCTTCCAGTCATATTTTTCCACATATCCAGGATCAGGATCAGGGACGCTGGGTCCAGGAGGAAAAGATAACATCCCTGTCAACAACAACACTCTCCAGTTCATTCCTGGGGCCAATGCAAAGAAGCAGCAGCTCGACTCTGAGCTCTAGTGTCCTAAAGTGTCTGGCACCTCTACAGATGAAGCTCCCTTCAGGCACCAACAACCAGGATCTTGTCCACTGTAGGTGAGAGTGGGAAAATAAATAGACTGCTAAATCAAAAGCCATTTCCTCATACAGACAAAAAAGAACAAAGCCTGGATTAATGCAGACCGAGGCAGAGACCATCGGTTCATCTCCCCCTTCAATCTACCGTCACTCAAGAGCAAGAAACCAAGATACTTGAACTCCTCCACCAGAGGGAGCAGTCCACCTTTATCCAGTCAAGGACCATGGCCTCAAACATAGAGCAGCTCCAGTGTACACTGAAGGTCATGGTCTGAAGACGGCAACAGAAACACACCATGTGCAGAAAACAGAGGCGACACCCCGATGTTTTCACACCAGACACTTTCCTCTCTACAGCTGCGCCTTGAGATCCTGTCCATGAACCCCCAGGAGATGAGACACACACACACACACACCCGGAGGAGTCCATCACACACCAGGAGCAAGTTTGACTTCCTGTTGAGAATACAGCACAACTCTTGCTTTGGTTTATACAAGGAGAAGTTAGCCAAGGTCCAGGCTCTGTCAGGTTAAAGAACATTCTAGAACCTTCAGTTCTACTTATTTATGAGGACTGGAGAAAAATCCAATATGAAGGATTTTATTAAGTATGATAAATGCTCTACACTCAGTTTCTGGTGACACCTGTCAGATTCTATTACCATATTATATTGCTGTCCCAGTATTTTATTTTTTTCATCAAAATCAAACAAATACACACAGTGCCAAAAAGACTTAGTCAAAGTTGCATATGAATATAACATTAATTGAAAAAAAAAAGAAAAAAAGATTTGATGTTATATTCTTTGGTTAAAGCTGCATTGACAAACAGCTCAGTCCTTTACCTTTATGAACCGATATTCTAGTCGGCCATGTTTAGGAAGGGTGGCCCGATATGACTAGCAGTAGCATGAAGTTTGTTGATGATTATCAGCAAAGGAGGAGATCACATCCCATCGTCCAACATCATTAAACTGTGAGTCAAACTCAGATCAAGATAAGAAATGTATCAATTCAAACAATGTTGGATGGAATTGTGATTTCTTTAAGCCTGCATTGTGTTTGTCAGGCAGATTTCTTTATTCTACAGGTCTACAATTAGTGGCAATTAATTGCCACCAATTGCTGCAGCAATTTATCTGCCACAGCAATTAGTGTGGCAGATAAATTGAACTATGTTAAAATGTGATTAGTCACCTTTCATTATTGATTTTAAAAAATATTCCACACAGGATCAAGTTGGTTTGGATAGCTTTTATCAGTAATAATTACAACTTTAGATTTACTCAAGTTAGCGCTGATATAACAGTTTAATTGCTGATATGATAAAAGTGAGACGGAACAAATATATATTGTTTTACTTATTTGCATTAATTGTTGTCAGTTTTATTTGGTTAGTATTTCTGGTTGTGAGAGCAGTCACCACACGCTGCTGTCCGGGATGAACGTCTGGAATTCCTTCCATTCCTTCCAACCGGCTCTGTGGTCGGAATGACTGCTGAACACCAGCAGCTGCATCAGCCAAATGAGAGTCTAAAAACTGGGTCAACTGCAGACTCGTTCGCAGAATTAGGCCTGTGTTAAATAATCTCGCTTTTGTGTTTTCTGCCACAGATTGAAGCAGCCGGCTGAGCATCTTCCAGCAGGAGCCGTGTTGTAGTTTAACAGACTGAAATTCACCTGGACGTTTGTTTCAGTCGCGGTGCTTTAAGCGACAGTTTCGGGATGGAGGCAGGCTGGAACAGCTGGAACAGCTGGAACAGCTGCAGCGAAATGCGACCTTCTCTGTCCAGTTTACACACCAACTGCTGGGTCAGGAAAGTTACCGGAGTCAGCTGCGCCTCTTTTGGAGCCACAATGGCCGCAGGACTCTGCTCTACTCGGGTCTACAGCTCACAGACAGAGGAGCCTGCCTGGTGGAACAACAACAGCTGCGGCTGGAAGGATTTTACCTGCTTAGTGAGGTCCTTCCTCTGCTCCCCGTCTGCTGCCAGCGGTGTTTGGGAACGTGGTATACCAACAACCACGCACGGCCACATGGAGAAAGAAGAAGAAAAGCAAAACGAGTGTTCCACAGTGGACGACGAGCTCCCTCTGCTGGCCTTAAAAAGCACAATATGAGCGCGTAATTAACCGGTGGGTCATTTTTGATTGAAATTGGTGGACTTTATTTTCACTCGTGGGGTATTTTCAAGAAATGATTAGAGAAAATGACTTTTTTTAGGGAGCAGCCAGGTGATTTGTTATATTCTATGCTTTTTTTGTGGCTCTACTGGCATTTGTCGGAAAGTGAAATGACAGGAATGTTGGTTATGAGAGAGGGGAAAGGTCAGCCTGTGACGGCTGCTTCAAGGACTGAGGCCTCCGTGCAGGGGTCGCGTCACCACCGCGCCCCATATTCCAGAATTTTAAGTGTAAAATAAAAAAATTGTTTCTCATAGAAAATGTTCATCTGTGTGATGGAATTATCTCAACTTATGTTGGGTAATGAATGAGTGACCTTACATACTAAGAAAATGGGAAGATATGCGGGAAATGATCCAAGATTGGGAATAGAATCCAGGACAACTGCATTGATCACTACGGCCTTTGCATAATCATCCCTATGATCTGAATTTTTCTTCCATGTGCAGCCAGGTGCTTTATTATATTCTCCAAATAACATTGTAGGATATAACAAGGTGCTGTCTGTCAGGACAGATTTGTCAAACTATCTGTCAGGACACAGGCCATTGAGGACTGGAGATGGACACCCAGGATTTCCAAGACTCCCATCAACTCTGACCATATTTTCTGTTTCTACCAGCTACTTTATCTATTGTTAACATTAACTATAATTCTGTGTTTCTTTATTTTCCAGTAAAGCACTTTTGAATTACCGTGTACGAATGATGCTGCATGTATAAACTTGCTTTGCCTTACTGAGGAAAACCTTCCCCCAGCATCATGCCGTCCCCTCCGTCTTTCACCACTGGGACGGTGTTACGGTTGGGAACAGAGAAATGTGTTTTGTGTTTTACTCAAAGTGGCAAGAAAAAGACAAAAATCCTTCTGTCCAAGACATTTCATATTTCATGAGAACTCAAAGGCAGAATTCCCGGAACGTGGTCATGGATCCCTCTTACTTTAACATTTGTATATAATAGTTGTTGGACACTGAGCAGGACAATGTTCTGCCCAGAATACGTCTAAAGAAAAAGCTGGAACAATTCCCAAACCAGAGCCCCCTTCACTTTCCCACCACACCCAGTGTTTTGCATTGATGTTGTTCCTTCTAACATCCATTCCCTCATTTTCTGCATTATTGATCACTTATTACCAGTGACTCAACATTTAAAATATCCTGTGTTGTGTAGAAGACCAGAGAAATGCTGGTAAATACTTCACTTCTTACAGTAAGCAGAGATAGACTTTTTATTACCCTGATTTATCCCTGGATAAACTGGGTCTTTCCATTGATGCACAGTTGTGTTCAAAATAGTGAGTACAATTTAAACCCTATTTATTCCCTTTGGGAACGCTGATCAGTTTACTCCAAATTGAAATATCAGGAAAACATTGATCAGATTAACCAAAAGAAAGGTAGGAAAAGAAAACAAACTGTTCATATATTTCACCAGATAAACTCAGCATTTTTCTTTGCAAACATTTTCTGTATGGATGGAAAATGTTTAAAAATATAGATTTTTGTGTGTGTCACTGAACAAATATCCATTTATCCATTGTTCCCGAGGAAATCATCCACGGTGCACAGAGCTGACCCACTTCTGACACCAGTCAGCAGGTAGTCAGCAGGTCCTCAAGGGACACTGACCTGCATGTTTCAGATCAATGGTCTCAAACTGTCCAGTTAGAGACAGTCCTGTACATTTGAGTTAAATGGTGAAACTGCGTCTCAAGCATTTTCTACAGAGCTCTGCTAATGTAAGCGGAAGCAGAGAGACATCTAAAAGTTGCAGGACATTGGCTTGAGGAAAACTAGGGTGTGAGACGCTTTTGCTATTTCTCGGCTTATATACACCAGATTAAGATGATTACTGTTCATCAAATGCCTGTTAATCAGCCATCAATTGAAGTCAGGTGTGCTGAAGCAGGAAAACACCTAAAACAAGCACACCACCATCCTCCTCTGACCACCAGGAGGATGGTGGTGTGCCTGGAGGATCCGGGTTGGAACTATATTCAACAGTCCCTTCCAATACAATAAAAATGTGTAGAATAAATATTAAATTTCAACATTTTTGTCAACGAATATTTGCATCATAGCCTGTAACCCGTTTCTTTCAGCTGGGCGGGGTGCGAGGCAGGTGGCTGCTGTAAACAAACCAACGGTGTGTGGTGGGGCATGGATAGCAAGAGAAAAATAGCTGAGGAGAGATTCTACAAGTCTTGGACCGAATCATTTGCATTCATTTCCAATGCAGAAGGATTACCTGAATGTTTGCTCTGTAGCGAGAAGTTGTCAAATAAAAAGAGTACCGTACTTTACACAGACCTTTTCTGATCATCAACGCAGTTTAACATTAGCCGTTTCATTTTGATACTTTGATCCAATTAAAACATTTTCTCTTTCTGGTTTTGCGTTCCATTTTAAGTATATTAAGATAATGTCTGTGTCCATAATTTTTAGTTTCAAATAAACTTCTTAAATCAAACTCCATGGTTCTTCTGGACCTAATTTACACCAATTTCCACAAAATGCATTAAAAACCAACATGTACAATATCTGCCGTTTTAAACCTGAAATATAAAACAATTCTTTGGAAACTAAACCTGATTGAATGTCACACTATACTGTTATAGTGACTCAGTTCTGCTGTTATTTATTCTTATTACTAGAGATAGCTACTGGAGATGTTTGTTATAGAGTATTTTAAATAAATTATTTATTTCTATAGATATTTATAGAAATATCTATAAAATATCTATATTATATATATATAATATATATCTATATTAATTTCCCTTAGGGATGAATAAAGTATTTTTGTATTTGAAAACATTTGAAGACTCAAAAGTATTTGAGTCTTCAAATATTTTGACGACTCAACATAAACTTTTGTTATCCAAAATAATTAATTTGATGATGCTAAATACATCTTCTGACACCACTAAGTGGTTTGGATCTTGTTCTAGAATAGATGTTTGGGATGTGTGAAAATAGGGGGAAAAACAACTCTTTGTTCAGCAGTAAACAGATAAAGTGCTGGACCTGTGCTACCAGCCACCATGACATGCTCCATCCTCTCTCTGAGCCAGAACAAGTTAAGACGATCAGAGATTTCAATCTGTTTCACTGCAAAACAGAAAAACACCAGGGTGTTTTCAGAGGAAAGCCAGAAAATGAATGTTTTTAAAGTCCATCCTTAGTCCTCACTAACATGCATGTTTAACTGAAGTTCACACATGACAAAGATTGTTCTTCTGTTTTTTTTTTATTATTTTATTTTCACACTTCAACAAACATTAAAACTGTGCAAATGTATGGAGACAGTTGGATGAATTTTTGCCAACACTGGAAAAGTCACAGGAGCCACAGAGGAGGTCCAGCTGGAAGCTCCCGCAGGGACTCGGCTCCGTCTCTGGTCCCTGAAATTCTCTGGACTCCTTTGGACGGTTCTAGTTCTGGTTCAGCTCAGTGCTGATGCTGTGGACCCTTGTAGACATTTAGAGGGAGTGGCAGTCAGCCTGGACAGTGAGCCTCCGCACTCTACAGAAATGCTTCACTGTTGAAGTTCAGTATTTTCTGCTGACGGGATGTTTTCTTCCCCTACACAAAATTCTACAGGCTGGCTCTGGACCGCAGCTCAAACCCAACTACCCTGTCAGTTTGATTGTATAAAAAAAAAAAATCCTCCAGCCAACCTGCTTCACCCGGACTCAGAGCCGCTGAGCCAGACGACACATCAGGAGGTCATGATGAAACATACTAGGCTGACTGAAAATAGTTAGTGAAAAAAAACAACTACTTTTTTAGGTTAGAATATTAGGTTAAAAAAAAAACTAGTGCTACTGTGACATCAGCTAGTTAGCCTGACAGAACCAGTCTGAATGAAGACCTCCTGTCACTTCACCACTCAGTTTATGGCACCGGTTCTGATCCAGTGGTGCTGGTCTGAACTGTAACTGTGGCACATTTCCCAGCATGACCCAGTAGGCAGGCATGAAACAGGAAGTCAGGCGCAGCGCGCGTCGGGGACGAGCGACTCAATGCCCTCACTGTGACGGGCACGTCGGTTCTGGGTAAGGTCACCGTGGTGACGTCGTAACAGATCAATTCACACACAACCAAGACACACACACAGCTCTGCAGTCCATATAGCAACCAGAAGACGAAGCGCGCTCTGATTGGCTGCTTTCTGTCCTCCAGCCTGACCGACCTCCAGCTCCACTGATCCTTCCCATTAGTCTTGGCGGTGCAGACCTTGCACTGATGAGGTGATGTTAGACGAAGAAGTTCCTAACATCATGGGTCAGGCAGGTCGGACGTATCCACGGTGACCTGCGGATCAACGGAATCGACACAAATACGTTCAGCGGCCAGTAATCATCCGTCGCCTTGGCGAAGAAACTGCAGGTTCAACAGAAGTGACGGCCCACCTTGATGAAGATGGTGTCATCTTTGATGTAGTTGCCCGTCTCCAGGACGCTCTGAGCCACGAACAGAGGGCAGCCGGAGGCGATGTTCATCTCAGCCGTGGGGCGTCTGAAGCTGCTGCTGTGCGGATCGGGCTTGAAGGCGTCGCCCAGGTGCTTCCTGGAAGGAGTCTGGTCCATCAGCATCAGAGTCACCTAGCACACACACACACACACACACATTAAAGAATGAGCTTACTTTGTAAACACACACATTACAGAAAGCTCACTGCGACTGCCGGACATCAACAGACGGTTAGCGATCTTTGGAAAATTCCACAGCTGTAGAAAAGTGCAACATCCTCAGCAGGGACATATATTGAACACAAATTGTGTTTACTTTAAAAAGCTGTCATAAAAAAAAAATATCTCGAGATGTGAAAAATATTTGTAAAGGAGTAAAAGAGAAATGCTATTCTTTATAGTTGGATTTAATTTGTACGCCTGTCCAACAAGGAAGGGACTAAAGACAGGAGGGGGAAATGATACAGGGAACGGGCGCAAGACTGGATAACGGACACAAGTAAGTAAGAAAAGAAGAGAACAAGGAGAAAAAGTAGAAATGATGCAAGGAAGTAAGAAAGGACTGGCACAAAGAAACAAAAAAAAAACAGCAAGGAGTCCAGCACAAGGAAGATACATGTTAGATTAAGGAATAAATGTTGGGAACACAAACATCTTTCTATTCTCATCCTTGGTGATAGTTAAATTCAGTGGTCCACACTTCCAGTAATGTGCTAATTTTTCATTTAGCACTTCAGCTAGCTTTGAGATAGTGTAGCGCACTTAGCTTCGCCTAAATGAATTGTTCCGTATAAATTATACCAATAAAGCACTAATTTACTAGGATGATTTTTTTTTTTTACTTTCAGTTGAATAAAGTTCTAAGTCTCGTTCTAAATATTGTGTTGAAGTTTTTATCAAATGTTACTATATTTATATTCATGCTCTTATTTTGAAGTGAGTGCAGCTGTTTTGTTTCCTCTCCTCACGTTCTCCCTCTCCCTCCTTCATAACTATTTTTAAAAAAAACACACAGGAAAAATTATAATACACATACTGTATAGAACAAGAAATAAACATAAATACAATAATGTCAAAAATATATTTTTCACTCAAGTGTTGTAGTCTTCCAAGGCCAGATAGAATTTGAATTCACGGTTTTTAGCATTAGCTCCTGCTAAGTACTGTGTTAGTGTAGTGCTTTGGTACTAGTGGAACTAATATATAATCACTAAATAATTTTTACTTTTCCCACCACTGGTTAAATCAAATTTCTTGTTTGTCCAAAGTACACAGACCGTTAGAGGGACCGGGTCTGACTGGAACCTGCAGTATCTCCTCTAATGTTCCTAATGTCCGGGCAGGAATAACCTGAACCACAAACTGGCACGCAAAGTTTTAAAATTTTGACTACAGTAAAGACAGTTACATCTTCAATTTTTCCCCAAAGAAGAAAAAAGGGATTTTTCTGTTTTTTTGTTTTGAATCAGCTAAACTTGGTTTCAGATTTTGACAAATTTTGCAACCAGAACAAAATCTCTGATGGGTGCAGCTGTACCAACCAGACCTGTTGATACTGAGAACTGTAGACAAAAAAAAAATCTAGTCTACAGAGAATCACAATTGCTAGCCCTGGGAATGAAACCTTATAGAATTGTTTGAAATAAATATTCTTCAGTCACATTATTTAAACAGAATCTCCAGACCGTTTGAATAGAAAAATTGGTCTCTTAATCCAAAATCACATCTGAATCAAATCGTGACCCAGAAACAAATCAAACTGCTACACACTGAAAGACTTCCATCTCTAGTAGACCTGCATATTAAAAACAACATAGAGAATAAGGACAGTACCTTCTGCTTGAAGGGCCAGGGCAGCAGGGCGTCGTACTCGCCCTTCATCACCACAAAGAACAGCGACAGGTGCGTCCCCTTGCCCATGCCGTCTCCATTTAGGTAAACCCGAGCGCACATCTTGTACCCGAAATATCCGGTATAAAACGGCTGTGAGTACAGCGACAGCGTCTTTCCTGCCACGGCTTCCTGTTTCCGTCTCTTGTAGTCCCGGATTTTCCAGATTAGAGTCCCATTGTAGCTAGCCGTCTCCAGTACCTGGAACCTCAGGTCCATGTCAGCCAAACGGATTTCATGGACGCTCAGCATGTCGTCGTGCCGATTGAGCTGAGTTTCCAAGGACGCTGTAAAGAGAGAGGAAATATCTCCATCAAGTTCGGATTACCTGGTCAAAAACCTACAGCTAGCCACTGAAACCCGGCGCATCGACTAACCGAAGGTGTGAGTGGATCCGGATCCGCTCCGTCCACCCTGCTCCAAGGTGGCCAGCCGAGTCCGAACGTTGTCCACCGTTCCTCGTAAGGTTTCCACTTCTTCTCTTAGTCGACGCAGTGAACCGAGCTCTATCTCCAACGCCATCAGCGTCTCTGAATGCGAGCTCATCATTTTCTAGGGAAACACAGAGAGGCTCCGATGTTTCAGTTTGCAGGACACAGAAAGCCTCAACAACAAGACTCCTGGGCCATCCCATCCCAGTAAATGCTCAGGCACGCCCAACTGTTGCATTCAGCCCTACTGGCTTGAGATTCGCTGTCAGCAATATTTTATGTGATGTAATTATGTGTTTCATTGTCTGTGAAGTCTTCATGGTGACATGATTGTTGGTGATCTAAAAAACCTTGGGTTAATACGCTCAGAAAAGATTAGAGAAAAGTGGGATTAGGATTTCTGGGAAATGCCTCTCGAGAGAGAGCAAACCAGCTGTCAAACTGGCGAAGGATCCGGTCCACCCTCATCACCTCCTCTGAGCCTGCACTGCCTCAGCCCTGCAATAAACTCCTCCAGGATCTGCTTCCAGTTTAGAAGGCATTTTAAAGTCCCACCAAGGCTTCCCAGGTTCTGTTAGTTGGCTTTAAGTTGCACAGGGTGAGTTGTGTTGGAAATGTATGCAGACGTAGAAGGAAGCAACTGGGGACGCACAGATCCACTTTTTTCACTTCTGATACCAATATCAGAGGTTTAGTATCGGATCGGTATATACGTACTAAAAAACAGCTGGATTTTATTCAAATGTTTCTTTTTTTTTTAAATGCAGACATAAATGTTCTGAATTACTCATTTATTTGCCAACTCTGCACCAGTACCAAACTGAAATCCACCAATAGCGTCACTAGCTGGTCAAATACGGAGCAGCCAATGTAACAAATAATAAACTGACTAAAACAGGTTGACTGCTTTGGTCAAAATGTAGAAAATAAACTGTAACAAAACCATCTTTCAAATGGTTCATTTATAAATTCTTAACATAATGTAAAAATAAATAATAAAGCTTGACATAACTCAAACTACAAAGCATAGAATTAGACTGAATAGATCTACCCTTATGGATAGGGCACATCGTCAGTCATACCCAATCTAGAATTTTTCTCCAATATCAGGACCGATACAGATATTGACGTGGGATCGGTACATCTCTAGTAGCTACCAAGGTTGCCTTGATGTAGTGACCCTAAATATGAAAAAGGGCTCATCTTACCCCGTCCTCCCCTACCTGTAGGTTGGCCAGCTTCTGCTCCATCTGCCGGTTCTTTTCCCGCAGCTCTTCGTTCTGGCTCTCCAGCTCCGACAGTCGGCTGTTGAGAGCAGGAAGCACCTTGCACCGCTCCATTAGCTCTTCCTTTACGTTGTCCACCTTTAACCACAAACACTCTTCAGTCAAACCTTACTCAATCCACTCAATCTGGCCTTGATTGTCCCCATTTAGTTGCTATGGTTACCTTGTTCTCCAACAAGCAGTTCCCTTTGACCATCATTCTTAGATGCTCGGCTACGAAGGTGGAGTCATGCTGCCTCATTTCTTGATTTAAGCCCTACGGCACAGGAAACACGGCACATGAAGCATACGCAACAAGCTGATAGAAAAAGCTCACGCGAGAGATCAATGCTGGAAGAATAATGGCGAGAGAAGAAGAAGAGAACATGAGGAGGAGTCACCTTGAAGGTGCAGCCGTAGCGGTGGAACTGACAGCTGACCTGGGCTTTGGGACAGTCGTGCTGGTGGCTGGTCAGCTGAAACACAAACATTCAATCAACCAATGGATCCCTTCAAACTAGCTGTGGTTCCAATTTTGCACAATTTGACCTTAAAATTGTGCAAAATTGGAATTACCAAAAAAAAATTAAAAAATTTGGCTTAACAAAAACACAATTTCGAAAATGAAGATAAAAGGTTTTTGCGCTAAATGAGGTGGTTTTTCGGCTGCATTTTCACTGCTGGTGGAAAAGACACAGATGATGACAGGAAGTAGTTGGAGGATGACGGTGTCCCGTGTTTTTAAATGACTTGTTGCATAAACAAATTTAGTCATATGTGATTTTTTAAAAGGTTTTTTTTTTGCTCTAGTGACCTTTCTTTGTAAGTGATAAGACAAGAAAGTAGGTGAAGAGAGAGAGGGAAGACACGCGGCAAAGGTCACCAGGCCGGGAATCGAACCTGCAATGGCCGCGACGAGTACCGAGGCCTCCCCATGTGGGCTGCACCCAACCCCTGCGCCACCGCAGCACCACATTCATGTGTGATTTTAAATGGTAAAAATTCTTTTTTGGGCATTTTGGAGAAATTGTAGACGCCAATTTTACAGAAGAGTTATGGATTCAACAGGTTTAAATGACACACAAATTTTGATGAACTGTGTGATGCTGTGAGAGCTCTGGTGGAGTCAGCTGCACCCCGTTCAAATAAAACCAAAAAACAAACCGTCATCATCCTGCTACCACTTCCCGTTGTCATCTTTGTTATTTCCGCCAGTAGTAACATCTGTTTATCGATCATGTGGCTTGTGTGATGCGAAAAAAGTGTTTCGATTGCAGTTTAGCAAAATTCATTTATCTTGATGCAGCTGAAAAACCAAAGCAAAGACTTTATCAAAAAACACGAGTTTTTTCAAAGTTTGAATGTTTCCATTAAGCAAATTTGTTTTTCGTAATTTCAATTTGCGCAATTTTATGGTTGATGAAAACGCAGCCACAGTATGCTGCTGCAAGAGGGCAGCAGAGAGGCTTCAGTACCTCACTCCGGGGCAGGGAAGAGAAGGAGCAGTGGTTGGGACAGGACACAGGGAACGACGGACACACAGTCTCTTTGTGTTTCTGAAAAACAGTTTCATAAAACATTTTAATGTAGCCGGTCCTACAGCACAGCAGCAGCTGATGGGGCTCTATTATTATTTACATTCTTCAAGAATGTTTACAAATAAAATCTGAAAAGTGTGGCCTGCATTTCTAGTCAGCTCCCTTTATTTTCTGACAGCCATATATGTGACACACCATGACAAAAGTAGAAACAAGTCACCACAACAAAAACAGAAAAAAAACAAAGAAAATCTGCCAGTTTTTGAGAAAATAATAAGTTTTGTTCTTTTTCATTTTCGTTTTTTTTGCAACATACACGAGCTGAAGTCATGAAGAACTCGCCCCGTGCTTAAACAGCAGCTTCAGAAGATTTAAAAGAGTAAGTTTGTTTGCAGAGTGATTGAGATGTTTCGGGGTGTGGAGGAAGCTCACAGCTGATTAACATGCTGGCCTTTATTGGCTGTAGTCACAGGCTTTTGTTATTTGTTTCGGCCAATTAGGTGAAAGTCTGAAAGGAACACATGGCTACTGAACATCACCAATCACCCACGGCAGTAAAAAAGAAACTCCAGGTCTGTGTTCAGAACCTGAAAAGCCCCCGACAGGGGCTGAACATACAGCTAGAGCACAACTAGATCAAAGCATATTTACTGCATGTCTTAAAAATGACCTAGTCAAAGTCCAGGTATATATACTACTAGGAATCTGCAAGACTTGAAAGTTACTGTTCACAGATCTAGTCCATCTGGGATGATTCTGCTAAAATTAATGGACAACAATTTTCATTCCTACATGGCCACAGCTGACGTCAGATTATTTGTTGACAAAAAACAAACACATGAATATGTTTCGTTAAACATCACAATTAAGCTATTAAGAACCTGTCCAACTTCAGTTCCTATCTATGGTCACACTACGGCGCTACTCTGGTTTAACATTTCATTTAACTTCCAGCAGTTTAACTACAGAAAAAGTTCTTACAGAATTTAAAGCAATATGTTCAAGTTTAGAATTAGACTGACTAGATCTGCCCTTTTGGATCAGGCACATTGTCACCGATACCCGGTCTACAGTCTTTTTAAATATCGGGGCCGATACAGATATTGATATCGGATCGCTGCATCTCATGACCACTGAAGCAGAGCGGCGCTTCCTGATCTCACCTCAGACCATATCGCCTAACAACTACTGCGTAACGACAGCCACACTTCTGACCGGTTTAAAACGCCTTGCTTACCTGGAGGTCAGTTAAAGGCATCTTGGTCATGCAAAATTCACAAGTGCTCTCTCTGTGTTTACATTTCCACGCTAGGTGCTCGGGAATCTCCTTCCTCATCATCCTCTCTTTACATTTCCCCAGCGGACAGGGAACCTCGAAGAACGGACACACATTCAGGTGGTCCTGGAGACAGAGAGGCGGGACAGGCCGTGTGTACAACACATACTGCACCATCGGTCCAACGGCACGGTGGAACCGTAACGGAGTGTGTGCTCACAGGTATCTGCTGCAGACTCATTTGCTCCTGACAGCCGTTAGCTTTACTCCGACAGAAGACCTTCAGCGCCATAATCTCTCGATGGCAACATACGTCTCTAAAGATCTGAAAGCAATAAAAAAAATTTTTGTAAAAAGACAAGCGTTAAGGAACCCTCTTCTGATCAGCTGGTCGTGATGACATGACTCTGCTGAGCCTGGCTTTTCAGCTCACCTTGTCTTTGAACAGGGGCTCCCTGTCAGCCGGACACACTGGGTTTGAGTGACTGCAGGAAGGGAGAGGACAACGTTAAATCCCACTGGAACCGGCAGGGAGGCTGGAGGTGGAGGTGCCGACCCCCAGCTGTCTGTCTGTCTTATGAATCAGTCGAGTTCAATGTCGACTAAATGACTGAAGGATGTAGGTTTGAAGGGGCAGTGTTTATGTTTTTCAGGCACATAGTGCTATTTTATAACACAATCAAGTAACCATGTTACCGTCAGTTGTTATAAAAATTCTGCATACTTATATGAATTAAGAAATTTGACTTCAAAATTTAACGCTTGGAAATTGGGTGCCTGTCTCTTTAAAAACTTCGCCTTCAGGAAGTCAACACAACATGGCTCCTCTATTAACCCTTTAACAACGCTCCTCTAATGAGCTCAGCAGTTGCTCAGTTCCACCAGGTGTTTGCAAATTGCTGCTGGCTAGTCTGCAGGAGTTCCAGGGGAGAGTTGCTCTGTGCAGTGGAAGCTTTGAAGCTTGGAAGCCGCAGCTCTGAGGAGGAGCTTCGACCTCGAAGGCGGAGCTAGGTCCACTCAGGCATTTTGAACAGCTGAACGGTTGCCATGGAAATGAAAGGATTTCTCAAATAATGCGTGATAGAATCAAAGCAACACTCCAGGTGTGTTTTTGATGAGAGGATAACACAATTACATGATGGAAAGTTCAAACAGGTTTTTTTACATAACACTGCCCCTTTAATTTTCTGAACAACAATCTGCACTGCTCACCTGAGGATGTCATTGATGCAGCTCTGACAGAAGCGGTGTCCACACTCGGTCTGGCGGGGCTCACACAGGACCCGCCTGCACGCCTCGCAGCAGTATTTGGCCTCTGGCTTCTCAACGAACACATCTCGAAATCCTCCATGAAGAGGCTGGAACCCTGCAGGAGCACCTGAACACACAGAGAGAGAGAGAGAGAGAGGAGGATTAAAACCAGACCAACACCAGACCAACACCAGACCAACACCACTACAGGGCTTCTGACAGACTCACTTGGTTGAGGAGTGAGATCGCATGGAGGCCAGGGATTGGTTGAGCGGTGGGAGGGTGGTGTGATTGGGAGGGGAGCAACAAGTGAAGGCGCCACCTGCTGGAGGGGTATCTGTACTTCCCTCCCATTAGCACTTCTCCCTGATGACATGACCTGAGGAGGCTTCACAGGCAAACACACCGACAGAAATATGGTTAATCAGCATGCTGGACTGAGGTTCAGCAAATCACCAAGGCAACACATTACATGTTTGCATGTACTGAAAATATGTGTTTTCTATCCTGTGTTATCCTGTACATGTGACTGGAAACTGATCACATAGTTAATCAGTCTTTGGTGTCACTAGTTACAAATAAAAATATATATATATTCCATGAGTTTTATGTATTAAACAAAGATTATGTCCACTATATTTGCTCCTGTAGATTATGTGCAGATTACTTTGAACACTGGGCTGGTAGGAGGGAGTAAAGACACCACAACCAGGTACAAAATGACCACAAGAAGGGAACAGACAGACCAGAAGACAGGAATGAAGAGACCACAACCAGGTACAAAATGACCACATTTTGAATATGAAAAAACACCAACAAGGAAAAGAGACCACAGAAAGAGTACATGGAAGCCACAAACAGGGAATGAAAAGACCAAAAGCAGGGAACAAAGACATCATGGAAAGTGAATAAAGAGGCTGCAAACAGACCACAGACAGAGTGTGATGTGGAGAAAATAGTGAAGAAACAAAGTGACCCAATTTGTGCAGAGACACCCAGAGACGTTGAAGGGACTAATACCATATTTACCTCCAGACTCCCACCTTCACCTAACAACCTCCTCTCTGTGTGAAGGTGTCTGAGGGAAGAAGGGCACTATGGGAAATAAACCCCATGAAGCTGCAGGCATTGACGGGGGTTTGGTCAGGTTCTAAAGCATTGTGCCCATCAGCTCTCTGTTCACAGATATGTTCCACATCTCAAAGTGTTTTATCTTCCCAGTGCTGAAGCCCCAGTCAGTCCCCTGACCAAATGACTACTGGCCACTCACTGCAGCAGTAATGAAGTGCTCTGAGAGGCTGGTGATGTCTACTGGCACTGCAATAGACTCTCACCAGGATGCCTAAAGCCAGAACCACAACCGCTGTTACCGAACTGTGACCGAACTGTGACTCATCAGTCGCTCTTTCACCTGAAAAACTGGGTGAGGTTGCCGTTTTGGAGCTCCGGCTCCACCTTTAACACAATCCTCCCACAAACACTGGTGAACCAAACCCTTCAGCCTCTAACTGGAAATTAGACTTCCTGACCCGACAGACCATGGATTGCAAAGATTAACAACTCCCCAACCTCACCCATCAACCTCATCACTGGGTTTCCTCACTGTTCTATGCACTGCTGACACATGACCACCAAACCCACCATGGTGGCAGTGAAGCCTGCAGATGACACAGCAGTATTACTGGGAGGAAGGAGTACGCAGAGAGGCAGGAAGTGGATGAAGGCTAATCAACAGCTATACTTTCTAAGTAGGTTAAAAAAAAAAACAAAGATTGGGGTTGGAGTCTAACACACTGAACTCCTTCTACAGGTGTTCAACTGCAGCGCAGTGCGGTACTACAGCTGCACAGCAGCAGAGCAACAGGATGGAGGGGCGTCTACTCAGAACAGGGGTCTCAAACTCCAGTCCTCAAGCGCCGCAGTCCTGCAACTTTTAGATGTGCCTCTGCTGCACCACACCTGAATAGAATAATTAGGTCATTAGCAAGGCTGGGAGAACTGATCTACACCAGGAGGCGGTAATTAAGCCATTTCATTCCAGCGTTTTTGTACTTGTGGCTCATCTAAAAACTGCAAGACAGCGACACTTCAGGACTGGAGTTTGACACCTGTGACTCAGAGGAAAGATCCACAAAACTGCCAATCTTTCTTTAATGTGCTTTATAATGCAAATTTTAATTTATCGCTGAATAGTTAATAATAGTTATTATTTTTATAGTAGCACCTGAGACTGGTGTGAACGTGAATGGCAATACACATGGACATACTGTATGTAGGTAGTATTTTAACTAACTGTGGACCTTCATGTGTTTTTTTGAAAGATGCATGATTAGACCGGTTACGATAAAAAAATAAATTAATTAATTAAATTAAAATAAAACATTTCTGGATGATAAATTGTCCCAGAAATTATTGCTGTAAACGATAATATTGTTGTTTTCAGACCATTTTTCAAGTAACATATTCATAATAACATAGTGATACAAGTTTATCCTCTCAAAAACTAATAAACATTCATCTTGTACAGAACACTCCACACTGGAAGTGGAAAAGATTTTAAATATGCAAAATAAACATGACAACCATAAACACTAAATAAAAAAAGGAAAGTCAAATCCAACACAATCAAAACCATAAATAAAATGGATCATCAAGTCTCTGTAGACAAAACTGCCTTTCAAAAAATATCATCAGAATGTTTTCCTTATTTTTACAGTTCTTATTTTTAAGACATATAGGAGAATAAATAACAGTGAAGGGCAACTCCTTTTCAAATAAACAAGTTACCGACACGCGTATACAAAATGTACATACATATTTCAATTGTGAAAGTGAATATGTTTGAAACATATGAATAAACCAAACTTGAAGTCATCAAGCTTGTTTTAGTTTATCATGTGATTAACTGATCAATTGCTTATTGTGACAGGGTTAATCATGCTAGCTCCATTGTGGTTTGCTCCCCGTTTGGGGCGTTTTGTTCTTATGAAATAAGAGATCAAAACCAAAGTCACATAACCACCGTTCCTCACAGCAGACTGTGACCAGATGGTGACAGATCACTTCAAGTGTGCATGAAGAGACATGAAAGACTGTAAGGCAGACATGCAGGTGACGACCAGTGTGCCACAGGACAACACCGTTTCTCTTTCTGTTGCTTTTTTATTTTCCTTTTTTTGTTGTTGTTGTTTTTTTAAATATCTGAACTTTCAAACAAAGCGGGTTTTTTTTCTTTTTTTGTGTGTGTGTGTGTAAAAATCTACAAACCATCAGTAACTTAATTTGTTCTTACCACAAATGTCCCAGTTCAGATAAATGTTCAAGAAAAGTACAGAACAGTAAGGGTGTGTGCAAGCAAGTACCATTGAACTCTATAAAACAGACACACACACACACACACACACACCCACACACACACACACACACACACACACATGCGCGTATACAAACAGTGCACACTTCCTGTCAGGGCTGAACTGTGGGGATGTTAGGGGCTTTTCCATTGATTCCATTAGCAACACAAGCACATTCTATCTCTGTGTGCGTGACACAGTGGCAGAATGAAACTCCAAAATGACCAAAGAAAAGCCTTGAATATTCCTGAGTGTTTCTGGCAGGATTTTTCACAGAGAGGTTATGCAATGATTGTTGCCACTAAAAAAATGTGCGTTTCGTATTAAGAAATTAATTCAAGGGAACGCTGAGGAACACTCTGTAAACTTTGCAGAGAGCAACAGAGTTTAGTTTAATCAGACACAACATCATGACTAAACACTCTGTTTGCAGAAAGAGAAAGTGGAACGGTTCCTCGGACGGGGTTTTCCTGAACTCAGATCAGCTGTTAAGAGTCACAAAAGAAAAGCATAGGTGTCTGAATTTGTTAATGAGAGCATCGGAGCAGGAACCAGGCCTGATGAGGCTGTCAACACAAGTAGATCAACCAATCGCGTAAGTCGACCAGTTTGACTCACCCGTCCTTTCAGAAGTTAGAAAGTTAGAAACCTTAAAGGTCTGGATGCTGAGCCAAACGAAGCTCCGAAACAACTCACAGCTCAGAGCAGTTATTAATGATACCTGGAGTCCAGAGATGATTTAAGAAACAAGTATCTGGAAATACTATATCTGCTTTACTGGTTCAGATAAACATGAGCAAGTTGGGGCGTTATCCACCCCCCTCCCCCACAGTAAGGGCAAATAACATAAAGCGGCAGCAATAGAGACAAAAGGCACAAACAGTTCAACCATAAGGAACGTGTGTTTCACGTTATGCACCGATCACATTTCAAATGGCCAATACCCAGTTACGTGTTTTTTTGTCAGGTTTCCTCCCAAAATCACTTTCTTCTTCCCCAAATCTATAACAAATAAAAGAGAGAAACACTTTCTGCAGCTTCTTCATTCTAGTGCTGACGAAGAGAGAGAGAAGGTAATCCTCACTTATACAGAAAAGCAGGAGATATCAGCTTAGAATTTTATCAGGATTTTATTTTTTTGCAGTACTATTGTGATAGCGATGAAGCAATTTTTAATTTTTTTTTAAGCTAGCCATGTGGCTGTTACTGCTGCATGTTATAGCATTCATAACGCCACAAACACTAATAGTGTTCTTGAAAAACATTCCTATTTGAAACGGTCAGGATGTCGCTTAACAGAAGTGTCATTTAAACCGCGCATAGTGATTGTGTCCAATCATATTTTTACATTCACTGGTATTTATTGATGCTTTCATGGAGCAAATAGTAAAAATAACATTTTCGATGATACAGTCAGTTGTTTGTTTTTTTTATTAATTGAAATTTATGGAGACAACTATAAATCAAAATTCTTATCATGATGAGAAATTTTTCACGACAAACAATAAACGATTCAACAAGCGCCCACCCCTACAGCAAAGCATACGTTCCTAAACGTTAGCACACTGCGTTTGTAACCTGAAAATGGGGGGGGGGGTCTTAGTTTAGTCTTAGTTTCGATGAGCTTAAAGAATCAGAATTGCAGATCTTTCAGCATATCGCATCTGATCTCAGCCGAATCAAGGGAAAACTGTCTGTACTTCGAACATTTCCAAAAATTAACCAGGAGACTATGGCCACTGTTTATTATCTGCTGCTAAGAAAACATCCAGCATTTCTACAGTCCGTTTGATAGATCATTTATTAATCAGATGCCTGAATTTCTCCTAAAATTTAATAATTTATCTTTCATCCATCTGTCGTTCACTCATTCGTCCAGTCAGGTGTTTATGGGTTGTAATACAAGGAGAGCGTTAGAACAACCTATTGTTCTAACGCTTGTTCCAATAGATTAGGACAACATTATTCCATTTCCTGCCAATGATTGGAATTTTATCTCGTAAGTCTGTATTCTGTTCCATGCATCTCAACACTCCCAGACCTGCTTGTGTTAACACCAGAAACCTGTCCAGCAGAGCCGATCCGTTCCTCCCGACGGATCGGAGTCGTTTCTCAACCAAACCTCCTAAAACTATTCAGTTCAGAGATGCACCGGTCAGGCCTTTCCTGGCCCATAACCGATATTTGTCATTGATCTGCCGAGTCCGATTTTTCATCGTGAATGCCTTCACATAAGGAATGAAAACTTTCTGTCAAATCAAGCAAAAAAATAAAATAAAAAATGAAGGAATTACAAATGTGTCCTGCTGTTGGTTGATATGGTTATAGACTGAACATTGTGGCAGTTCTTTTTTGTGTGTGTGAATTTAACAAATAAGAAAAACGAGAGAAAAAAATCCAAGGCTTTTGCTATTTCTCTGGAAAAAAGCATAAATCGGTTAATCGACCGATTTATGGACGATTAACCGATCCGTCTCTAAAAAGACACGTCCTTCGCCCGTTGAGGGGCAGCAGATCACCTCAGCCTGCTGTCATCGGCTCCCTCTGTTCTCTGAAATGAAGCTGTGGAACATCCCTGATGTTTCTGGGAACAGTTCTGACTTCCAGTCCGTGACTCGCAGCAGGTGACATCTTCTGACATCTCACCACTACGAACAGCCGCTCAACAAGCATGAGTTCATCACCCAATAACATGACCTTACAACCCTGACATCTGACCCAGGAGTCATCCTCTCTTCATCCGAGAAGCCTCCACACACACAGAGAGACACACAGTCCAACAGGAAGAATAAATGAAAATCGCCAGCAGGAGACGATCCTTCTCTGGCCCCTCGCCGTATCGCGGTGTTTCGGACACTCATCTCTCACATTACTGATGTATTTGTCAGTTAGAACCAGACAGCGGATGTAAACACACGGACTGCTAATGCTAGCGAGTGCCTAGCTTCTTTAGCGTCGCCGCTGTTCTCGTTAATAAAAGGTTCATTTATCAAATCCATCAGAACACTCTCTCTCTGACACACACACACAGCCGTTGACTAGACTGATTATTACTGGTCCGCGAGCCTAAATGTCCCTCCACTCTTAGTGATGTACTGAATGTGTGTGTGTGTGTGTGTGTGTGTGTGTCTGTGGGGGTGAGTGTGTGTGTGTGTGTGTGTGTGAACTCACATCAGTCTCCTCGGCAGGCTACAGCTCGGCGGATTCACTGCGGATTCAAACCGTTGCCGTTCCGCTGACGCTGCCGTGGAGCCTCCGGGCTTCAGGCGGACTCCTCATGGTCCAGTTCCGCTCGGCACCTCTCTGGGTTCGGTCTGTACTGTCAGTCCCGGAGAGAGAAGTTACTGGGTCCACCTCAGAGAGCCAGCAGGGAGGCCTGGGCTGATCACACTGGAAACCCCCTCCGCTGCTTCCGCTCAGGAAATCCCCCAGTTGCCCGACGAGGAGCATACCGTCAGGGGGCGCAGCTTTCCCGGAGGCTCCAGGGAGAGAGACAAGACTGTACCACAGGGGGCGCTGTTTCTCATTTTCAAAACGAAACGCTTCTTGTTAGAGACCGTGCAGCACAAGTCAATAGTCTAAATGCCGTCTGTGTGTAAATAATGATCTAGCACATATATGTAATATATTTTAAAGGAACCTTGAAGCAACAAATTAAAGAAATTATGAAAACAAACATAAACAAATGTAATACTGGGGCAAATCAAATTCTACCAATTTTTTTAAAATTTTAACTAGTTTTGATAGCCTTCACCTAGATCTTATTACGCTTACATTCTATTAAAATAAATAAAATGATGTAATCTATTTTTTATATTATCAAATGCCAACACAGTCTTAAACTAAACTCATAAATGACATTCTTGACTATTTTAAACTGGTTTTGCTCTTGAATAATTCCATGTACATTTTCAAACCTGATCAAAACTCCTCCAAGGTCTGCTCTGCTCACTTTTAAAAATGCTATAGTAAAATAACAGACTTTTTTAAAAAATTAAATTGATCGATACTGTATAAAACAAAAAGATGCCTTTTAATACATGAACTGCATAAAAATACATTTTTCCTAACTGCTGTGAAATCGGATACAAATCATTTTCTGTTGTAAATCAGTAAGGATTAGCAAAAAAACATTTCTCTTTGCTAAATACCAGAATAATGAAGGGTTTGTTTCTGAAAGATGCACATATTTCTTTGGTATTTAGAAGTAATTGTGTTTAAAACTGAATAAGGTGAGGAAATGTTTCAGGTTTTCTTTCACAGTCTTATTCCTCCTGGTGGGACTGGTCAGGTTTAAAGGTTGACTTGCTCACACAGACATTTTCAGCTCTGATCACAAATTTTCTATGAAACTGAGATCAGGACTTTATTATGGTCACTCCAGAGCATTGGCATTGTTGTTCTTGAGGTAATGGTTTATTTAGAACATCTTATAAGCTTTCCTCCTATTTGTGAAGTGCACCAGGCCCTTTTGCTGCAATAGACCAAAACAACATGATCCTGCCACCCCAATATTTCTCCATTGAGATGTTCTCAGGCTTGCAGACATCCCCCCGTTTTTCTCCAAATGTAACAATGGTGGATGTGGCCAAGCAGCTCAACTGAGGTTTCAACAGACCTCAAGACGTGTCTCCAAAATGTAGTTTATTTCAAAGTGTAATTTGGTTTTTGATATTGCTCTAGGAGTAATGGCTTCTTCCTCTCTGAGTGGCCTTAGAGCTCCTGTCTGGTACGTCGGAAACAGAAAGACTGAGACAAAACTGGCAGATATATGTCTTTAATCATCCTCTCTGAAGAAGACACCATAGATACAAACACAGTTACTGTGGAATTATAGAAAACATGTGAACTACAGATAAATCTGAAATGTCAAAACATACCTGAAACTGTTCAAACCATTTTATGCAAGTGTAGACATTGCAGCGTCATCCCGCTCAGGAAGGAGACCGGTTCAGTTTCGCAGAGACGAGCAGGTTTTGGTCCAAAATGTGAGACTTGACGATGTACATGTGCCTTTTTATTCTGTGTATATAAACTTCTGCTTTCAACTGTTGGTGTATTCTAGGAAATGTTTCTATATTTAGATACCAGACCTAAATTTAGAGACTTAAAAACCAAGCTTATAACAATCATCTGCCTCTGGTACAGCAGCAGGCGAGCCTCCATTGTGGAAATTAAGAGTCATTACATCATAAACCCACACAATGTCATATGACTGCTGTGGGAGATTCAGCAGACTGGGGTTTTTTATGTCAAATTGTGGATTAAGTTTTATGAAGAATTTTCCGGTGAACTGCAGAGATTTATGTATTTGTGGGTTGTGATGGCAACATATCACAGTCACCTCGTGGTCAACTGAAACTCACTGATCTGGATTCTGTATGAATGGAACTGGCCTGGTGTCATTAAATTAAAAGAATCTGATTTACTGGATTATAATGACGGGGACTGAGTTGAGCTGGACCGGTGCCAAATTGGATTTAGATTTAATTTTTAGTTGTAATATGAGAATGAGCTACCATTGGTCAGAACTTGGTCCATAGTTCATATTCACCAGATCTGAGAGAATTAGAGAAGCTTTGAAGTAGTAGTAATCATTGATCATTCTAAAATCAAACATATTTTCTAAGTTTTGAAAAACTAAGATTTTATCAGTATACTATAAAAATGATATCATTTTAATTTAAAACGCTAAAAATTGTGCAATGAACCAACGATTCATTGCACATTTCCGGTGACTGAGTTTGCAGTGAGGGACCTTGGTGTGACTACCAATATTTGGATTAGATACAATTAAAAAGCAGTTTAAAAAAATACACAAAACACATAGCTGAAATCAGAAAATGTTTATTTGTGAATTTTTATTATGCAAATCCATAAAAACAAACACGAAAGAAAAAAAAATTATCACACACATTCGTTAAGAATCCTATTTTCCTGAGAATGGTGCAACAAAAATAAATTCAGTTCCTAGTCACTCGGAACAAAATATTGATAAAATGAAATAATAATTAAAAAAAAGTTTATGAAGACATATTAAATATGTAACTATGGAAACCAAACTTTTAATCCCAAAAGGAAAAATAAACTGTGAAATAGAAGTCACACAATTTTCTTAATAAACTTTGGTTTTATTGGATTTTTTTTCCCTCTAAAAAATCTTTAAAAAAATGCAATAAGCTAATCAGAACATGACAAGCCCCACGCAACCCAACCCTCGTCCAATTCTTCCTGCACCTCAGATCCCAAAACACAAACAATTCAAAACGTCATGTGACAAAACAAAAAACAGTCCTTACTGCAACTGATGGCTTAAGTATCAATTGGTCCATAGAGGTTGGGGATGACTTTGTGACATATGCAAACAGAAGCAAAACTGAAAAACAAGAGGGCCAAAATAATAAAGAGACGACTAAAGAAAGCAATCCTCCAGGAGGCTGGGGGTCAGGTGTCAGGCTGGTTTCTCTGGAGGTTAGCGGTCACTCCGAGTCCATCGGAACAGACGAGTCCTGCAAAATAAAAGCCTCTTATCAACAACAGGCTCTGAGATTTTTGCTGCTAAACAGGATCAGAGTCTCAGTAATGTTTAACTCCTCAAAGTGGCAGTAATATGCGTTTTCCAGACAATCATGTAACTATGTTACGTTCAATTGTTACAAAATTCTATGTATACCAAATATGACTTCAAATAAATTTGACTTTGTAATTTAACTCCTTGAAGTTGGGTCTCCGTCTCTTTAAGAAGCTCCTGCTCTTTCTGAAACTCCGCCTTCAGGAATTTGTAACATGGCTCCTCTATGAATCCTTTAACAATGTTTTTCTGTTGCTTTTTGAACATAGGTAGGGCTGAAAAACTTATCATATATCAAAGACTTATCATATCTTATAAGTGTGTCATATCAGTCCATAGATAATTTTCAATATTGATAATTATTGATTTGATTTTTGCTTCGAATATTTGAAGTACTGCCAAACTGGTGGCAGTATTTCCTGTTTTAGCCACAGTTTTCTCTACGTTGCTTTTTGTCCTCAAGCATATGTGAGGCAGAGTGATGAAACTTCAAACTACAGCTTGTTGCTAGGTAACCAAAGAGTGAGTGAGTTAGTTGACGCCACTCACCTTTTTTATTTAATCTCTCACTCACTGAGAGGTTAAATAACTACAGCTTTTCCTCTGCATTATCTACTGATATTGATCACATGTCTATCATGATACATATTGTTATTGATTTATTGTCCAGCCCTACTGCAAGCTTTTATTGAAAAAGTTTTTTTTCATGGTGAAACATTTTAGGGTTAGGTTGAGAATCTCATGTCATTTTTGGGGGGCATGGCCCTCTGGCCCCTGGCCCTCTACTTTTAGAGGCCCCGGGGCCCCGAGGAGCAGCTGGGAACATCTGGGACCTGCACAGGGTTTAAGATCTCACCTCCTTCTTCTGCTTGCCAGCAGCCTCTTCGTCTTCAGCTGCGCACGCCGTCATGTTGTCCTCCATCATTTTCTCCTCCTCTGCTTTCACGTCTCCACCCTCCATTTCATGCTCCGCCTCCCACTCCTGCAGGACCTCGTCCAGGTTAAACCTTCGCCGGTAGTTCACCAGAAAGTTCTTCACCTGCACCACAGACTTGTTGCCAATCACGTCTGAAATGGCCTGGTAGTCGCGGCCGTACTTCCTGATAGCTG